>NC_143408.1:20693104-20996134 GCF_052110815.1 Crocodylus siamensis | reverse complement strand
TAAAGATTCCATTGCTTTAAGAAAAATGCACCAGCCTAGTTTAATAAAACTTGGTGAACTTTAACTTTTATTTTCATTTCTCTCTGTCTGTGTCTCTCTTTTTTTTTTTAACAGGTAAGTGACATTTGCTTATTGTTGAACTCCTTGAAGGTCCAAAGTTTTAAATTCTCATCAGGTTGAAGAGTCCATGGCAGGTAAACCCATTCTTTTTTTTTCCCCTTTCTGTTTGATCCAGACTGTTTTCTTTTCCTCTTGATATTGCTGAGGTTGGCTGAGATTGCAGAGGAATGAGTGTGGAGGTGTGCGGGCTTCATTTACAGTTCACTGGTTTGAGTAGTTGAGTTGCAGCTTGGATTGGCAACATTGTCTGTCTTCACATTTTAGGTTGAACATTGCATTTTGGGGAAGTGAAGGGTTCAAGGTCCCCTGGAAAGGTGAGCCTTGGAAGTTTTGAGTCTGGATACAGCTTTGACAGCTGTTTAGGCAGGCAGTGAACTTGTCACAAAGCCTCTGCTATTGTACTGACGTGGTGGGATTTTTCAGTTGCTGCATATGAGAAATCACACCCACAGTTCTTAAGATTTTACCAAATGTCATGCAGGATCCCAAGAGATGGGAGCCAAGGGAAGAGTTTTACAAAGTGTCTGAGTTGTGCTTCCAGCAAAATCATGCTCAGGTTCACTTATGGTGGCCCCCTTCTGAGTTTCCAAAACCTGGCGCTTGTCTCAATACAAGCCATTTTCCCAAGGCTGTCCCCCACTTGCAAATATTTCTATTGTACAGCAGTTTTCATGGTCACTTTAATTGCAGACTCTCCCTACTACCATTCAAAACTCCAGGGGTGGGGGATTTCTGTGTTTTATTGATCTAGAGCTTTCCACCTACACACACACGCACGTACGTGACGGCAAAACTCACAAAAAGACAACATTTATTACTATCACAGTTTTTGTGAAGTGCATTCAGAAGTGGCCAAGCTGAATTCCAGTGGAAATTCAGAGGTAATGAGACCAATTCCTATCAGCAGTGTAATCTTCTGGAGACAAAAGACACTGGGAAAGGGTGGAGAACAGCTCTTCTATTGTGCTTTCCTTTGCTGACAGCCCCTATCCTTATCTGCTGTTTGCCTTCCACTAAACATCCAGGTTATATCCTGAGCTCAGTTATACTTGTATAAATGCACAGTAGCCCTGCTAACATAATTTCAGATGAGATCAGAATCATGGCTGTAAGTGTCTGACTTTGGCGAAGCTGCCCTTGAATGTATTTATCTGTGTTTCACTGATTTTGGCCCTGTACTTATATGTCACTCTACACCGCAGACCTCCCAAGCACAAGAGAAATAAAAGCACATAGGAACAGCAGTCTCTCTCCATTGCCTTTCCCTACCTCCAGGAGACGCATGATACATGCTTGTGTGAATGAATGTGATAAGTGTGTGCAAGATGTTAAGAGGCACAAGGAAGAGAAGTGGAATTTTCACTTTGTTCTTGTATTTTATGGGAGCGAGTCCCAGGGACTAAGCTTAGCCCTTGTGAGCAGGCTGCCCTAGCACTTGCAATCCTCACCCTTCCACCACATAGGCTCACAGTCCCGTTTTTCCAGATCGGTGTAGCAGTCGTAGGTCATGGAGGCCTTTGGGCATCATGGTGGAGGGACAGGACTAGACCCAACTGAGGGAAAGCCACTGCAGACTGCTGAGGAGCACAGCAACATTGACTGCAGAGCAGGTGGGCTCCTGTGTTACATAAAGCAGAAACATCTACAGAGCACGTGGCTTCAGTCCTCAATATGAAAAGGAGTGGCGCTAAGCATGTGATGCCACAGGTGGCTTTGGGCTTCCTGGGTGAGCTACATGTTAATCTCCTGGTCCTTTGTGGATGGATCAGGGTCGGTTTTGCTGTCGTGGCTCTAGGAATCAGCAGTAGACTGACTGAGTCAAAACATATAAAAATTAAAAGACTGTTGGCTGAGTTATTTAGCTGCTTTCTGCTGCCTGATAGACAGTGCTTTGTCACAGAGGTGTAAAAATGAATACATCAGAAATGTTGATGTGCTCGGACACTACAGCAAGAGCGACTGTGTAAGAAGATAGGAGTGTTCTTCACTAGGTTTGACCTTGTCCTACTTCTTTACATGCCGTTGAAGGCTTTGTCACTCACCCCAGAAGAGGCAGGACAGGATTATCTCGTTTTCTTGCTACAGAGAAATCCAACAGGTTGAGTACAAACACGTTCCGTTTGGCCTGCAGAGAGATCTGATCTACTAGAGCAAAGAAACTGTCTTCTTGTGATGGCAGGGGGATCTGAAGCCTTATCTGCCGGCACCTATCACAAAGACTGTATTTCTGGGCTTCTTGAACATGTTGCTTAATAATGGGGGAGGAGACCCTGACCATATAATTTGCAAGGCTAATAAAAAGATCCGGTAATACCAAAGCCGGAATCAAAGCTGCAAGGTTCAGTGGTGGCCTTGATTGCCCTCAGTGTTTTCACACCACAAAAATGAGCCCACCTACCAGCAGGAGAACATTGTCTTCCTGGTCCTGCTTTGACTGTTCAACTTTTAGCAGCCAACAAAGGCACCCTTGATGCAGGGATGACCTCCTCTGAGAAGGAAAGGGATCCTTGGCATCAAACTGCATCAAGTATTCTCAGCTTAGTAACCTCTTGGAAGCCCTGGCTTCCAGTCCCTTGAGTCACAGGACCCCCTACTTCGCTTGATGGGGGCGATAAGTCTCTGAAAGAGTCCCTTGTGACAGCCTCATAAATGAGTGTTAACAGATGCCCATCTTCTGGATGGCGTACTTTGGCTGCTTGAGATGCGACTCTTCCACGGCTGGAGCACTTCTGATGCGTTGCTTGCAGTTGGATGCCAGGGACGGGGATGGGGATGAGAAGGAACAGTTTGCCAGGTGGCTGCTGAGCAAGATTTAGCTTTGTTATATAACTCCCTACAGCTCATTCACAGAATGTCACTTTTTCTCCAGTCTGCATATTATCTCACCCTAGCAGATGCAGCGAGGTAGAAATACAAGGCTATTTGCAATGCCATTTATTAAGACTTGTTTTAGAGCCAGTTTGAGGGAGCAGTGGCTGGAAATGTTAATCATCATATCCAACAATGTATTGACCTGCCTCCTGCCTTACCCCGTTGCCTCGGGGAATTGGAGAGGAACGTAGGACAGGCTATCACTCTAATTCAGAGATTTTTTTTTTTTACTCCTGTTGCCCTCTGAGCTGTCTCCCCAAATGTATAAAAATGTATTGTTGCCATTTGAGAAAGCAGAGACTTTCTGTGGCAAATGAGCAGTTGCTTGCTTGCAAAGGGTTAGCACATGGAGGAGAGAAGGGAAGGAAGTGAATGCCGTCCACTGCAGTCCCACTGCTCGGGGAGGGAGTAATCTAACTTCAGTGGAAACAAATGATGTTGCATGATAGTGTGCTAGCTTTGCCCCGCTGCTGTTATTCCAGAAGAGGAGGTGTCATTATTTTTCCCTTTTTGTTTTAGACTTCTGTGAACCAAAAGGGCTTGAGGAATTTAATGGTCTATCTTAAAGATTGAGAGGCCCTTTATGTGTCAAGCCACAATCCCATCCCAGGCAGTACTGGCCTCTGTTTGATTTTATGAAGCTTGTTTTGGATAGATGGTATTTTTATAGCTTCTGCCTTGCTTCACCGATGGTCATATTGATGTAGCGCTACAGGACAGGGCTAATAAATAGTTTATAAAACTGTAGGTTCATTCTCCCAAGTGATCTACAGCCATGCCTGAATAGACTGCAAATCACAGATCCAGCGACTCCAATGCTTTGTATAGCTGTGGGGTGGAGGGGTGGGGGGCAGCAAGGAAAGAAGAATCAACCCCCCCTCCCGCCCCCCCCCAACCAAGTCTCTCGCTCTCTCTTTTTCTGGAGCTGAGTTGAACTTTTCCCATTCAAAATATCATTTTATAGGAGCAGCAGAGAATGAAACAGCGGAGCTTAGAGTTTCATTAATGCAGCCTCACCTTAGGCCCGATGGCTAATGCTGTCTGAACTACTGAAACTTTTGGTGGTTGCTTTAAAACCTGCCTGAGGCAGTTTTGGCCTCGGTAACTCTTCAGATTTTCCAGAAAGACTTCAATAAGAAAATAAATAAATAAGAGACCAGCCCTAGATGGGTATTTGGACACTAGTGGTAGTCTCTGCATTTGAATGATATTGGATGCTATAATTTGCAGAGAGACCTTGGACAGCCCTAGTCTAATCTACCTAGTGGCCCATGGGTCACATGCAGCCCATGCGGGGTTAAATTTGTGGCTTCTAGGTCAGCTGGCTGCTGCTTCCTCCCTTTACTTTGGCTGCAAAGCAGCTGCAGTCTGCAGGCTCCCTCTCCTGTCTCCATCCCAGTTGCTCTGTCCCAGAGGCCAGTGTGGCTGCACAGCCCACAGTGCTGAGAGAGCTTGGGCACCTGAGAGGTGCAATGCAGCAGGGCATCCCACTGCCAAGTACTCATTGCAGTGAAGGGGCATGTGGGCCGTGGGGCATGCAGCCCCTGGCTGCCAGGGAGTTGGACAGCACTGGATCGGACTCCAGGGTGCAGATGCATACAGACAAACCATAGGGAGGCAAAGGAGTGTGAGGCTTTACTGGGTGTCAGCTCTGCAGTAGCAGACTGTTAAGTCTGCTGTTAACATCTGGCAGATGAAGGGTGAACCACAGTAGCTTGGCCCTCAGTGAAACAGGCCTCAAGGGGTGTCCATACTGACCGTGTGAGTTCAGCATGCTGTCTTAAGTCAACAAGTAGCATAATGAGAGAGACAGCAGTTTTTTTTCTTCTTAAAGTAAAAGATTCTGGTGAACCCAAAGCTGCTTCTGAAGATTTAAAAATATTTTAAAATGGGCTGACGATGAAACGCACCATAGCTGGCACATCTTAAAACACCACCCGTTTTCCTTGGCCATATTGGGCCCATCACATGATTCCCACAGCCAGAGGCTAGGGCCCTAAGTTTGGCCCTATGACTTACGCAGGTTAGGAGCCCTCCCTGTGTCCTCCCACTACCAGCATACATGGTGTGCTTCAGCTGTCCCTCGGGGACCCGTGTGTTTCCTACAGCTCTCTTCTTCATGGTCTGACTCTTCAGCTGGTGCTGGTAGAGACTCAGAGGCAAATAGCCTCAGGCAGTCCCCAGGTCCACTCCTGCTTGGTTGGTTTAAATGGTGACTCTCACTGGTGGTTCACTGTGTCTCATTCTTTAGACCCTTAGGTTAGGGACAGACATTACATATAACCCGGTTTAAGTGATCAGAAACTAGTTTAAACCTGTAACAACACACATTCCGTGCACATAAACCAATCTGAAAATGGCCAGAACTGGTTTGAGACGAACCTAGTTGAATGTAGTATCAGACTTAAATGATTTGGCTAAAACCAGTTTAAGCAATGTCTGTCCTAGACCCCTTGCTGGTTTAAGTTAAACAGACACTCCCAGCTTGCTCTCTGGGCTGGGTGGGGGCTCTCTGCTCCACAGCAGAGCTGGCCCCTCCCCTCTGCTCTCTAGCCAGAGCAGGGGTGGAGCATGGCCAGATGCTGGCCTGCCATGGTGCCTGAGGCAAATTTCTCCATCTGTCCCCTCTTCCCCACCCCCACACTGGCAAACCCTGCAGACCTCCACAGCTTTCAGGCAGCCAGGCAAAGACAGAGTTAATTTCTCACTCTGTCCATCTTGCCAGCAGCCAGGGAGGGGATTAATTCCACAGCAGTTGGGGGGGGGGGGGGGGAGGCAAGACCTGCACCTATGTGCCCAGAGCTGAGACCTGTAGGACCACACTGAGAGGTGGGAAGTGTTGGCAAAGACCTGACAATCATCACACATACTGCTGGAGATGGAGTTAAGGGAAGTTGCAGACCAAAGAATGCAGAGAGCTACATTTACATTATAAAGCAGAACCTGGAACACCTAAACAAAGCCTTTCTGAATGCCTGGCTGTAAGGAGACACTCTGCCCTCAGGATTAGTAAGATTTATGCAAGGCTTTCTTTCGTCTTCCTGCTTTACATTTTAAGTTAGACTGAGTTGTATCTGCTGTTTTTTTTACCAGGCTTTATCTTAGCTTAGGCGAGGATTTTTCGTAGTTCCCTGTTGTATGCTTTGGAAATTGCTGTGTTCAGTACATGCTTGCTTCAGAGAGAGGACTTTTTTTCCTATCCCCACTCAGCAGTCTGGCAGCAGTGTTCGCCCCCACCCCTTGGGCTGGTGGCTGGCATCCTGTGTGTCCTGCTAGCTGTGGCTGGTACTTGGCCATGCCCCCCCCCCCGCCCCCAGCAGGGAGGTGAGAGCCTTGGAGGGCATCTCTCTTTCCTCCCCTTTGGCAGTGGCTGGCCGGCACCCTCTAGCACTCCCTGGCTTCTGGCTTGAGCCACTTCAAGCACATGCCTGCATTTCCTGATTTAACAGAGAATGGTGTCCAGTTATTAATCGGTTTAAGCTATGCAGCTTAGACTAACCTGCAAAGAGTGAATCAATTCAGGCTCAGGCTTTTTGAATGTCTGTCCCTAGCCTTAGGGGATGCCTATGCCATCCCAGGACTCCTCCTGGAAGGAGGGAGGGCTGCAACAGAGCCTAGCATACCCACTCTGCTTGTATTGCACCCCAAAACAAATGGAAACCCCTGTCTTTATGCAGCAGTGGACTTGCACCAGTAAGCACTCTCTGGGATGTGGTTTCAGTCCGGGAAGGAAGGTTTCGGAGTCATTTTCTTGCCCAAATATATGCACGTAAGGGGTTCCACACAGTAGAGCTGATTCTTTCCCAATTTGAACAACTTCACTGTTAATGGGCATTTCACCGGATTATCAGGAGAAGCTTCAAAGCTCAACAGTCCTTGATCTGTGTGTGGGAATCTCCCGGTTGTCGGAGGGAGGTTGTGCCTGAGGACAAGGGGGCTGCATGTGGCTCTGATTGAAATGGAAATGGAACCACAGTTTCTCTTCACCTTTCTGGTGTTAATAGAGAGCCCTGAGAGATATCACACCTCCCCACACTTTTTTTTTTTCTTAATTCACCTTTGATTCGGGCTTGATCCCTTACAAACCTTCCCTGTTCAGAGTCTGTTGTGCTTTGCTACTGAGGCATATTAGCTTGTGTTGCAAAGTCCAGCACTACCCACCCATGCTGAGAGGGTTTCCCAAGGAGTCCCTTGTTAAAAACTGTCCCAGAAAGCTGTATGATTTCTGTTGTCTGCTGTACTGTAAGTGGCTGCAACCAGCCTTGCTAAGGCTTTTCTTACCCTCAGGACTCAAAACTTGTTTCCTAAAGGTCAAATGTTTTTATGCCTTTGGAAATGAGGAGCACAGCAGAGAACTGGCACTTAAATATGAAGACCTTGAGGAAAGACATCCACAGTCCCACCTCACAAGGTCTGCACCCCAATCAAATCTGTTTACATGCCTTAACTAACATGTTACCAGCAGGGATCCTGGTTTTCTCTGATTTAAAAAAAAAACCCAAACAAACCCCAATTTTTGGATTAAAAAAAAAAAAGTAACCCAAAATCCACTTTCTTCCATGTTTAAAATTAGTGGTGTTTCATTTTAAACTGGGTTTGTTTTTTGTTTTTTTTATCGGAGAAAACCAGGATACCTAGTTATCAGCCCCAACTCTTCTCCGGGCACGGCACAGGCTGGGCTGCCTGTGGGGAAGGGGATGGAGGCCGTTTCCTACGTTGTGTTCAAAACATTGCCTGCGAAGCACCGCTCAGCGGGATTGGACTTGCCCAGCAGTGCCGGCTGCCTGCTTATTTATGAGAAACACTTTTTGTCTTGCTGGAACAGACAAATGTATAGATTATTTTCCCTCTGCCTCTCCTCCTGCCCCTTGGTTTCCACTGCCCCTTGGTTTCCACTCACCCCTGCTACCTTGAATCTCTCACGGGCTGATGAGGGGAGGGTGACGTTCTGCGCGTGTCCTCTGTTAAAATATTGGCAACACATGAGCACTTGCATCTCTGCGAGACCATCCTGCTTCCATTTCCCAGTGTCGTCCTGTTGCATTGCTTGTGACATGTCAGCTCAGGCGAGGTGATACTGAAACATTAATAGCGGCAACTGACTTGACGTGCCATCACAAAAGCTGTCAGGATTCGGGGTCATAATGAGTTTGCCATTTGAAAGGCCAGGAGCCTCAGCTTGCTTCCCCCCACCCCCCTTTTGATGTATGGGTTGGCGTTGACCAGGTTTTGTAATGTGTAAGAACATAAGAACACGAGGACCGAAGAGCAGAAAAAGTTCAGCTGGACTGGCAGACTTCTCAGCTTGCACAAAGCCTTGCAGTGTCTCTGTTCGTGAATGGAGAGTCCTTACAGCTGTTGTTGACCACACATACCCTGGCCTGCTCATTATCACCTGCATCCAGAACTATCCCTTCCAGGAGCCATCTGTCTGTTTAGGTATCAGCTGTGCGTTTATTTAGCTATATTTCCATCTGTTTAGCAATGCAACCGTCAATTTGGCAATCAGCCGTGCATCTATAATAATAACTCTAATACTGGTAATATCTAGTGCTTGTATAATGTTTTTTCTCCTTTGGATTTCAAAGCAGTTTCCAAAGCCAAGGCAACTTTAGTCTCACTTTGCAGAAGGGTAAATTGAGGCATGGGCGGGGAGTGGGGCGGAGGCAGTAACTGGTCTGAGGTCATACAGAAAACCAGTGGTAGAACTAGGAATTGAAGCCAGAATTGAAATGCTGCCCCACCAACTGTCCTTTATTAGTCTGTCTCTTACAAGCACATTGGTCTGTCCATCTTTCTGTCTGTTCATGCTGTTATCCTTTTAATTATGAGCACGTGCAACATGTTGTAACTACATCACGCACACAAAACTGAAATGGTTAAGCTCCCAAGGGCAACTGTTCTCTTGACAATTGGCAGGTAAGGTCCTCATTGTGTTGTTTCCCCAGGCCTGTTATTAACATATTGTTGGATTTCTCCATTGAACTGCCCCCCGCTGTGTGAGTGAGACTATTGTGTGCAATGGCACGGCTGCTTTGGGGGGTGAGGTGTACACAGCAGGTAGGGCCGGGCTGATGGGGAGGAGGGCAGCTGCTCCAGCACTGTGCGTACAAATTTCACAGTGTTAACTGCTGTCTCTCCAGCCCACACCTGTTCTTGGAGGCAGGCAGTACAACTCGACATGCAGCCAAAAGGAGTTTAGTAGGCTAAGCCTGACTTTCTGCTGGGTTAGGGAGCAAGCCTGTCCTTTTGCACAGCCATCCATTTCTAGTGATCTTCAGTGTTTTGCATCACAGAAGATACTCTGTACCTTTTGGAGAGATGAGCATTTCTTTTCTTGTTCTGCATGGACAGTGTCTTAGAGGGGAAAGGGCAGATCAGCCCACTCTGGCCTACCTGAACCGTGTGTGATTATGGCTGTTGTCAGAGGCAAGCTGCTGCATTAGGCAGACTAGAATCCAGTTCAGATTGGTCATACGGTAGTTTTTTCATATGAACAATCCATCCATCACTACAACAGGGCTCCATGCAGTTTCTTTGTCCATCTCATGCACACCTCTGGGTGCCTGTACACGTGCAGGGCAGGCAACTTTTATGCTTTACTTAGAGTGCTTTCGGTATAGCACCTTAAAACTTAATAGACATTTCATGGCTTGGTGCAAGCTTCATGCCTTGCTGTAGTTCTGTAGAGTAGGAGGCAGGGGGCACTGGGCACTACACAATGCAGCTGATTACCACTTAGAAAAGCCCTGGTTAAATACATGTGCAATAAAGGTGAACTAGGTAGGCTGAGACACTACTGCAGTTCACCTTACCTTTAAAGAGCATACAAAGCAGTTTAATTAAGGAAACTTCTGCCATTTAAAAAACGTTCTGAAGTTGCCCATGTATTGTGATGGCTTTAGAACACTTTAAATCAGTGGTCACCAACCAGTGAATCTCTGAGCCTCTTGCGGTAGATCTCCGAGCCTTTTGGAGTTGATCCAAGGCTGGGGTCAGGGGGCTGAGTGCTCACGTGCATGCATGCACATGCCCCAGCCCAGCAGGTTAGTCCATGGGGGAGGGAAGGGGCAGGGATTAGATCGAGGCCCCCGTGGTGAGGGACAATGCCACAGAGGCAGGAGCGGGGTAAGTTGAGTGGAGCCACGGCTGGGCGGGACTTACCTGCTGGGGAGGCATGCCCCCAAATAATTTTTCTCCCTTTGCCTTGATATGCTCCCCCGCTTCCCTCCCCACAGATTTACCTGGTAGGAGGGGTGGTGGAGCATGGTAGACCTTGGGTTGCTTTTAAAGGTGATCTCCCACTCGACATGCAGCCAAAAGGAGTTTAGCAGGCTAAGCCTGACTTTCTGCTGGGTTAGGGAGCAAGCCTGTCCTTTTGCACAGCCATCCATTTCTAGTGATCTTCAGTGTTTTGCATCACAGAAGATACTCTGTACCTTTTGGAGAGATGAGCATTTCTTTTCTTGTTCTGCATGGACAGTGTCTTAGAGGGGAAAGGGCAGATCAGCCCACACTGGCCTACCTGAACCGTTGGAGACCACTGCTTTAAATGCTTAAAATTGTCATGTGTATAGGTACCCTCTGTGACCTGACTTTTACACCAGCTCGTCATCTTTGGCCGAACTGCAGGCTTTTCTTTGTGCAGAATGGGGTTTCTCATTTGAATTGTTGCATTGCACAGAAAGGCGGCAGGGGAAAGTGGATTTTCAAAAGTGCTTAGTGTTACCCAGTTTCTGACCATCAAAGCAAGAGGAGTTTTACCCTTGATTTCAATGGGAACCCAGTCAGCCTGATGATGAACACCTTCACCACTCCTGCGATCTATGATTTCAAGCAATTAGGTGTAGTGTCTAGTTGGATTGTTCCTCCTTCCCAGCCATATGTGTCTTTCTTTTTTTTGCTTGGGGGGGGGGTGTACTCACAACTATCTCATGGATCAAAGACCGTATCATTTTTCTTGCTGTTGGGTATTAGAACTACAAACCACTTATTTCTCTACTCCTTCAGTCATATAAGTCCACTAGGCTGTCTCACTGTAGACTATAACTAGGGACCGACCTAACTCACAGCAAGAGAAAGCAATTTTTGCAGCCTGCTCACTTTGTGCAGCACCAGTTTGGGGGCATTTCACGGTGGCGCTATGCCACCTCTCTTCGCTGATTGGTGGAGAGGCCCCAGGCAAAGGAGGGACAAGGGGGCAGCCATCATCTTGGCTGCTGCCATTCATACCACCCCACCAGGTGCCTTCCCCTCCTGCAAGGCCTGGCTGCAGTGGAAGTGAGGACTGCTGGCTCCCACTGGGGAGCCAGCATTTTATTTTTATTAATTTATTTATTTATGGTTGATT
This sequence comes from Crocodylus siamensis, assembly GCF_052110815.1. Taxonomy (NCBI): domain Eukaryota; kingdom Metazoa; phylum Chordata; order Crocodylia; family Crocodylidae; genus Crocodylus; species Crocodylus siamensis. Next base: position 20,984,793 of record NC_143408.1, on the reverse strand, counting down.
TCCTGGGAGCTCACAGCCAATGCAATTTTTTATAGAGAATGTTGTTTGTTGCAGTTTCCTTGAAAATTGTGAAACCACAATTTAAGGGTGTCCCTTATTATAATACATTCTGCAATGCCACCTTAAAAAAGATGTGATGCATCTTTATTAACCCCCAAATTGTAACTAGTTTTTGATGCATCTTTAATTATGTAGTGGCTTTGGTAATAGGTTTGAGGTGGTGAAAAGAGTTATAAGAGTTGACTGTAACATTGGCCAGGGAAGCTGCACTGGGCTTCAGCTTCAAGGAAGGTAAAACCTGAGATTTTGGGAAGTTGGCGTAGTCTTTTCACTTCACCTTGCTGGCCTGCATGAATTCCTCCTCCATCCAAGCTTCAGCATTGCTCCCTTATGGGCTTCTGTTTGTGCAGAACTCTGCAATGCATCACCGTGGCAATTTCCGGCTTCCCTCTGCATGCTGTGCTCTCACTTCATGTGGCCTCTGTGCATTAACTGGTTTATCTCTTCTCGACAGTTAAAAAAGCCCTAACTACCTACACCCCCATCTTTACCACATCAACATTTGGTAGATGATAAAATGTTAATGCCATGATTTTTTTTTTTAACAGTACACTCAGCTACACAGTTGTCCTTTTTTGGACCGAAAACACAGTTGGGGGGTGAAAATATGGAAGTTCTTGTTCTTCCTGTTTCTATGTTATGGTTTTACAGCACAGTCCACTCAGATTATTGTAACCTAGATCTTAACATCCAGGTTCCCACAGCAAATCCTTCCTTTATTTCTGTGTCCTCAGTATTTCTGCATTCACCCGTTCTTCTCGGAGGCCATATGCCATGGATTGTTGTCCTGAGATGCACTCGGACTCTTTCCCAGGAGTTGAGTTTATTGTGGAGGCACTGACTACCTCTTTGTGGGAATTATGGGAAAGGAATGGGAGAACGAGCATCACTGGAGGGCATTTTTTTTCTTGTACTTCCCTGCATCTTCACTGCAAATGAGTTGATTTAGAGGTCCCTGGGCCTTGCCTAGTTGAGAAAGCTTGCTTGATCATAAAACACATCCAGACCTGACTTAAAGATTTGTGTGTATAGTGGGATTCAGGGATGGTTGGGCTAAAACCCAAGTAACCATGCAGTGAAGACAGCTCCTGTAATACACTGAGAGCCTTTGAACAAAGCTGGTCTCAGGTTTTACCTTCCTTGAAGCTGAAGCCCAGTGCAGCTTCCCTGGCCAATGTTATAGTCAACTCTTATAACTCTTTTCACCACCCCAAACCTATTACCAAAGCCACTACATAATTAAAGATGCATCAAAAACTAGCAGGGTGGTGGGTGAGCATAAGGAATCTTATACTGTCCCCCACCTGGCTTTCATCCATTCAGTGGATATACATAGATGAGTTTACTTCATAAATCATGAACAGGACTTAGTCTTAAACATGACTTATGAAGAGAAGCTGAGGGAACTGGGTTTATTTAGTGTGGGGAAGAGAACACTGAGGTGGGGATTTGATAGCAGCCTTCAACTCCCTGGAGGGCGGTTCAAAAGAGGATGAAGCTGGACTGTTCTCAGTGGTGGCAGATGACAGAACAAGGAGCAATGGTCTCAAGGTGAAGGAAGGGAAGTTTAGGTTGGATATTATGAAAAAAAACTTTCTCACCAGGAGGATAGTGAAGCCCTGGAACAGGTTACCCAGAAAGGACAGAGATTCCACAACCTTGGAGGCTTTTAAGACCTGGGTAGACAAAGCCTTGGGTGGGATGATCTAGCTGGGGCTGGTCCTGCTTTGAGAAGGGGGTTGGACTAGATGTGATCTCCTGAGGTCCCTTCCAACCCTCATTTTCTGTCAGACCCAGCAGTCTTATTCTGGCTCGTACCACTATGAGTTAAAGAAGGATGCAGTCCCAATTCCCTATCCCAGGTGCAATACAATATGTGAAACGTTTTAAGGCAATACAACAATATTAACAACATCAGGAGAAAAGTGTCTGTTTCCATTTCTATCTTGCCCATCTCTGTGCTTTAAGGCCATGTGTAGATGAAAACAAGAGGCTTGTTTGCACAACACTTTTGCACCGCTTTAATGGTGTCACTGTTTGCATGCCTCGGTGGCGTATTGTGCATTAATGCCAGCTGCTGTAGGAAATTCAGTGCCGTAATGCACCTTAAATGATTTGGGGTGCAGCAAACTAAAACTTCTTTGAGGAGTTTGTTTGCTGCCCCTATAGCCATGGAGCAAAGCACTGGGCTCTGTGCAACTTGGGTTCTGCAGGAAGCCCTGCAGGCAGCCTGGCAGCAACCCAGGAAAGCAGGCTCCACCCAAGAAAAGCGGGGAGCCTGATCTTTTTTTTTTCCTCCCCTCTGGAGCCTGCCTGCCTGAGCTGTACAGGGGCCTAATGCTTCTCTCTGCAGCTGCAGCACTCCCTGAGGCTGCCCAAGATGGGTGCCTGCAGATGCGTGCCGCTTTAGGTGGGGGCCGCAGCTGCCATGGAGGGAAGTACCAGCTCCCCCCACCTCCCCCTGCAGCCCAGGGATTGCTCCACTTGCCATCAGCTCACCCTCCCCTTCCTACCAGAGAGGCAGGTAAGTCAGTGGGGTGTGTGCGCGACATGGGAGTTTAATCATCCCAAAACTGAAGCAGCGTTTTTTAAAACCCACCACTTCAACTGAGGTCCCCCGTTTTGTCTACATGCCCTAAGTGTCCACCTATGTAATTTAGATTATCCTCCACCCCCTTTTGATAGCCGTAAATCCAAGCATGGGATAATATTAGTATGCTTTGGTTACAAATACATTTTATAAAACATTGGTTCTGGGTATGGCTGTAAACTATATCTGACTGGAGGGCCTGGTGGCAACATGATGGGATGACTCCTGGTGGGGTAGCTCCTATAAAATACCACAATATGGCAACATCCAGAGTAAGGTGAGTATAAGGCATCTCAGAACCCTGGCCCCCACTGCCCTGTGGGTAGCCCTTGTTTGGGGAAAGGCTAAGGGACATCCCCTGAACAGAAATGGACCCTTGCTGAGGCATTAGGCAGTCAGCAGCATTTCTTATCGGTTGCAGAAGCTACAGCCATCGAGGCTGAACGTCTGGATTCAGTTTGACCCTTGGATTCTGTCTCAGTGGTCTAAACGAGGGATGGTAGGTTTTGTGCAGCTCTGATCGCTCCATACTCTTACCTAGGTGTATGTGCTGAAGTTCTTGATGTTGCAGGGCTCTGTAAAAGTGGATCATCATCAGGCCCCTGATTAGACTGCTTACATGTACATCATGATCCAGAAGATCAACAGTTGCCTACTTATAAAACATCAGTTATATTCATGGCATTGTGTATGAAAGACATGTTGTAGCACAACTGTTCTAATGCAACCACGTGACACCAATTTAATGTATTTTTCCCATTAAGCTGTGTGTTTAAGACATTCGTCAACCATTCTGAATATACTAGTGGTGTGCAAGAGACCTCTATTTTTCTGAGCATTACACATTTCATTGCTAATAGATGTCAGTGGCCACTTATCCCTTTTGGAATTGCCTCTGTGTAGTTCAATAGGGATTAAATTTGTCAGGTTTTATAGGACCATAACAGTATTCTGTGGAAAATGCTCCAAAATCGTATATGCTTTAATAGAAGCTATTCTATCTTATAAAATTCTTTTTGCAAAATACAAATCTCTATCAAATTCAACAGGATGCTTCAAAAACCCTCTAGGAATTTCATCATTTTCTAATAAAATCAATGGGACTTGCTGTAGAAGCTTTGATTTTCATTGGATGATTTTATTCATTCTCTACTTCCAGCATAACTTGTGTTGTTTAGGGGCTGACACTTTTCGTTGTATGGGTAGACGGAGAGCCTTGCATAGCTTGGATAGAGATAGTGTGTAACTCATGGTAAGAAACCAAGCCATTTTTAAAAATGACCTGGATGGAGTAACAAAGACCATTTTATTCCCTTCAGGATTTAAAGATAGATGGAGATTTGGAGATCTATCTGGAGACACCTTTGGATGTTATCCATATACTGGTATATGAGGGATAACACCGGTGGGTGGCTTTGTCTATGCATGTGTGTGTGCATTTATCACACACTAAGACACGCATACTGTAGTTTTCCCCCTTTCCATTCCTTGACTATGCAACTACTTATCAAAAGCATTCATCCCAGGATGCTGCCAATTAATGATGGATTGAAATTCTAGTTATGTTAAACTATCTGTGTCTATTTGGAACAGCTCTGCTTCCTTCCATATCTGCATTCAGGTTTTATGAACTGGCCGTGGTATTATGGAGCAGTGGCTTCTCTGAAATCCAGGGCTTTGCTCAGAGAGGTCATTACATCTGGCTCATCTCTTGCAGAGCACGGCCAGTACATGAGATGGAGAAGTTAATTATATGGAGAAGTCTGTGCTTGGCTGGGAAGTGAAAAGCCACCACTGTAAGGATCATCTTCCTTAACTCCAGCTAAGGAACTGGAGATGCTGCTGTGCATCTTAATGAAGGGACGACAGCAGCCAAGGCAATAAGAGCATTAAAAATAACTACAAAACTTTATAGTGCATCTTATAATTGTTTCATGATGAGCAGCTGTACTAGTGGCTTAAAATATTTAGCGTCCAGAGCTGGGACATGTGAAATCCTACAGATATGTGGATTTGCAAGACTTCTCCCTGTGGGAGAACAGGTGCCTTCATGCAGGCAAAAGTTCACCTGCCATGAGACGCATCATTAGCTTAGACTGAGGGCAATCGTGTTCTTCTTTTGTGAGCGTTTTGGGCAGGGGTGGTCTGTGTGCTCTGTATTTGTGCAGCATGCATCACAGTGGAAACCTAGTCAGTGATGGGGACTTGTAGGTGCTACCACAGTACAAGTAAGGGTGGTTTACATGGCAAGCTTGCTGAGCATTGCAGGTAGTAAATAGGTTAATGGGCATATCCATTACCCAGGGCTAATTCATGCAATGTTGCCTGACCTGCAAGAGCCTGAAATGGCAGCATGGTGCATGTTCTTCATGCTTCATTGTCACAGAGCATAGGGACAGGAGGTGGTTTGTACTGGCTCTGCGATAAGAGCTTTCGGACTCTGGGAAACAGGATGTTTTACCTGTTGGGTACCGGCTTTGCTCCCTCCTGCTATTTAATCAGGAAAGCCATCAGCCATCAATCCATCCACACACGTGTGAACACAGGTTCCAGACTCCGTGCTTATTTCTGCTCCTGTTATGTCACCCCTCCCAAACTGCACAGGCCTCTACCACTTCAATTAAAGGAAACCTCCTATAGCTGGAAGCAGCAGTAGCCCTGTAATCCTCTCTGTGCCACAGACATTACCTGTTAAACGTCACTCAAACGCATACAGCTCTTCCCCCTCCCTCCCCTGGCTGACATGCAGAAGCATCTGAGACAAGTTTGAGGGGTAAGAGAAAGGGAATAGATTTGTCCCTGGGGAACAGATTTTTCCCCTGAATCTTTGCTCACAAGGACACACAGGCATCTGAGTGTTGGGAGAACAATGGGATGACCCCAAGGCTCTTCGGATGACACATTTGAACTGGTCCAAAATCCTTCAAGCTTTGCTCCTCTCTGTGACTTGTGGTGGATCCATTTCCCAGCATTCAGGCTTGGAAAGGCAGATGGGGGAAGAAAATCATCCTCTTTCATTCCCCTCTCTGGCTTTAGAGTCCCTTTGAAACACTGCTATTGTTCTTACTCGTACTGTGGGGGATTGGGAGGGTAGGAAGGTCTGCAGAGCTGCTGACCCAGGGAACAAGATGAAACATTTTTCAGTGCCAGTACATGCAGGTTGGGCCCCTAAATTGGGGAAGTGAATACAAACTACCCAGCAACATTGATTCATAACTCCTGTTTGCACACATTCATGTTAATACAGGCAAACCCAGACTGCAGAAATCAATTGATACAAGATATGTAATGTACCCATTTACCGGAGGATAGAAACGCATATAAATATGACATTAGGTATAACTTTACACTGTTTCCCTGCCTGCCAGAGCAATGATTGACAGGGCTGTGTAAATGACATGTACCCTCCAAACGAGGCTGGGAAGCATTTACTGTCTGAGATGCATGTGTACATTGGAGAATTGCACTACACTGCCACGGGTTTGCACATATCTGGGGAGATCATCTTTCATGCCGTTCTTTCCCTGCACTTGCAACTGATACCTGTGTGTGAAGAAGCAGAATCTAGATATTGTCATTATGCCTCCCCCACAGGCAACAGCAGTGGTGCCAGAGTAGCAGGGCCACAAAGGGCCACAGTGGGTGAGCAAATGAACAAGAAGGCCATTATATGACAAGAAACCTCTTCCATGGGGGGGAGGAAAAGCAGGAAACATGGTGAGACAATTAACAACTTCTTTGCCTCCATTTTCCTGAGCAGGGACCGGATCAGCCCCCCACCAGGCCCCCCTCAAGCCCCAGGGTAGGCACACCCAGGCCAGGGGTCAGTAAGGATCTAGTCAGGGAACTTGTGGAGGGACTGGATGCATTCAAATCAGCCGGTCTGGACAATCTCCAGCCCCGAGTATTGAGGGAATTGGCTGAGGTCATTGCGGGACCCCTGGCATGGCTGTATGAGCACTTGAGGTGCTCTGGTGTGGTGCCAGAGGACTGGAAGAGGGCCAGTGTGGTTCCCATCTTCAAAAAAGGGAGGAAGGCGGACCCGGGGAACTATAGGCCAGTTAGTCTTACCTCGATCCTGGGTAAGCTTTTTGAGAGAGTTATCCTGGCACATATCCATGAGGGGCCAGTGGGGAAGATTATGCTTGGGGCAACCAACACGGGTTTATTACTGGCAGGTCCTGTCAGACCAACGTGGTGGCCTTCTACGACCAGGTCACCAAATCCTTAGATGCAGGGGTAGCAGTGGACATCGTCTTCCTGGACTTTCGGAAGGCCTTCGACACTGTCTCTCACCCCGTTTTCATTAAGAAACTGGGGGACTGTGGTGTCGACACCCACACAGTCAGATGTGTCGCCAACTGGCTGGAGGGCCGCACCCAGAGAGCGGTGGTGGACGGGTCGTGTTCAACGTGGAGGGATGTGGGCAGTGGGGTCCCCCAGGGCTCGGTCCTCGGGCCCGCACTGTTCAACATCTTCATCAGTGACTTGGACGAGGGGGTAAAAAGCACTCTGTTCACATTTGCTGATGACACTAAGATGTGGGGGGATGTGGGCATGCTAGAAGGGAGGAATAGGCTGCAATCAGACGTAGACAGGTTACGGGGGTGCGCGGACGGGAATAGGATGGGATTCAACACCTTCAGTGCAGAGGCAGAAAAGGATCTTGGAGTCATCACTGGTGCCAAGATGAACATGGGTCGGCAGTGTGGGGATGCGGTCAGGAAGGCCAACCACACCTTGTCGTGCATCCACAGATGCATCTTGAGCAGGTCCAAGGAGGTGATCCTCCCCCTCTATGCGGCACTGGTCAGGCCGCAGCTGGAGCACTTCATCCAGTTCTGGGCACCGCACTTCAGGAGGGATGAGGACAACATGGAGAGGGCCCAGAGGAGACCACTTGCATGGTCAGGGGGCAGCAGGGCAGGCCCTTTGGGGAGAGGCTATGGGACCTGAACCTGTTCAGCCTCCACAAGAGAAGGCTGAGGGGGATCTAGTGGCCTGTTACAAACTAGTCAGGGGGGACCAGCAGGCATTGGGGGAGTCCCTGTTCCCCTGAGCACTAGCAGGAGTGACTAGAAATAACGGTCACAAGCTGGCAGAGGGGAGATTCAGACTAGACATCAGGAGGCGCTACTTCATGGTCAGGGCGGCTAGGATCTGGAACCAACTTCCAAGTGACGTAGTGCTGGCTCCTACCCTGGGGGTCTTTAAGACAAGGCTTGACAATCACCTTGCTGGGGTCGTTTGACCCCAGTACTCTTTCCTGCCATGGCAGGGGGTCGGACTTGATGATCTGCTCAGGTCTCTTCCAACCCTACTAACTATGAAACTATGAAATGTTTTTCAGGCAGGGGTTGCAGGTACTGCATTCCCCCAGCACCCTCATGTGCTCACAGCCACCCTGTTCTTGTACACTCTGCCTGCAGCTGTTTCTTCCCACTTCACACTCTGACATGTGTGAGCCCCTTGTCACTTCACAGTCACCTCTCAGGCACACACCATATACACACTCCCTTGTACAGTATTTGCAAGCAGTCTCTCTGAATTGTCCATGTTCACGCCAAGAAGTGTGGCCGTTCTGTACCTTTTGTGTTATCCTCCTACAGTAGAGGCTTGAACAGAACTGTTGCATAGTGGCAGCTTTATAAACTCTGGGAATAAGGAGACTGCATGGGCCCACTGAGCCCAGGTTCTGTTACTGTGCCCATCAGAAAACCAGTGCAAGCAGAATCCAAGAACAGCCATTTGAGATTAAATTCTGAGCACTTGAGTAATCTAAAGCCAGCAAGGAGTCGGTGTCTCAGCAGTCAGTTGAATGGTCTAGGCTGTCATCTTATTAGAGGGAGAGAGAAACTTTGATTTAACCAAAGACCCTTAATTTTCAAATGAGGAGGCAAACCAATAACAAGTCCTGACCCCCACTGGCTGTTAGCATTTCACAGAAACTTGGCTTCTAAAATTCTCTCCTGTGTTTAGACTTTCGTAGCAATTTTACTTGACAAAAGGATCCACACAAAATCAATTAATGGAGCTGTGGGTATGGAGCAAAGGGAAATATTTTCTCTCTCCAGCATCTAAATAAAGTGCTATTGTTTAGTCTCCCATGTCTATTATAGCAGCAGAGTGAAGCCCTGGCTTTGATGTGAATAAAGGATAATAGGGTCTTCTTTCTGCTCAGCTGTGAGCTCCGCTGTACCACCATTGCCCTGGTGAAATCCCATCCAGTACCTGGTAAAAGCTGCCTTCACCCTGAGTGAGAAGATGTCACTCCTCACCTTTAATCAGTACAAGATAATATTAATAAAAATATACAAAATCACCAAAGTACTCTGAGCTATAATGGGGCAGTGTGGTCTAGCAGGCAAGTCATTCAACCGAGAGTCTAACACTGAGCAGGGGGTTGGACTAGATGACTTCCTGGGGTCCCTTCCAACCCTAATTTTCTATGATTATGGGTCCAGGTCAAGCTGTCTGTCAGTGACCTACTGCATAACCATCAGGAAAGGCTTTCCTGCTCTGTGCCTCAGTTTCCCCACATGTAAGACAGGGATAATGGTCATTACCCACCTTTGCAAAGAGGAAACAAGCTGCTTGGAGATAAGTGTTATTTATTTTTAAATGAACAAAATTAATCCACAGAATTAAAAGAGTTAGCAGTTGGTTGAGAAATTGGATACTAGCTCCTGCCATTTTCCTCTCTCTCCCCGAGGGAAATACACAACCTCTGTGCTGCTCTTCATTGCTAGAAGCCTGCATTGTTCTTTTGGATTCTCATTGTTGCATCTTCCTCAGCTGGGAATGGAAATGCCAAAATTGCTGAGAGAGCACCCGTCCCCATGGTGTTTCACCTAGTCAGGAAACAGTAGAGATCTGGGTGGGGAGGGAAAGCGAGAGTAACACACTTCTCATAAGATTTACAGTTCAGCCTTTTCCATTAGATCAGCATTGCGGTGTTAATTAGGACCAGGCTCGTGGTCTTTTTGATTTCTGCATAAGAATTACCTAAATTTTAAAAATGACTCTAGCAGTCAGCAAGGTCCTTTCCTCTAGGGAGGACGATAGAAGGCAGAAGAATGTCATAAAGCTAGAGAGAAAAGCAATAGGAAATTCTCCCTGCTCCTGGTGACCTCTGCCTGCACAACTCTTCTCCTGGGCACAATGAAAAAGTGCTAGAATGAACTCTCTTAGTTACAAGCTACCAGGTCATTCTTCCAGCAAAACCTGCCCACCTCTCTATATTGTGTTGCATTAAGTTGCTAAGGAACTCAGCACCCGTTCAGCACACTAACCGATCAGATCTTTCCAAATGTGCTTTAACAGCAAGCTCCAATGCTTGCTTGCCCTCTCACTCTGCTCCTTGCAGTGTGTAGCAAAGGTTTCTTCTGATCAAAAACATCTTTTTGTTTTTTTTTATTTAGAACCAAGAACTAGAAATGAAGTTGTTCTTTTACCGATGGAATCCACTTTCTCTGTAATTACTTGGTACAATATGCAGGCCGGACATGAAACGTTGGGTGTGAAAATCTGCCATATGCTCCTTTGTTTTTTTTTTTCCTTTTGCTAGTTCCTGTTGCTAAGCTGAGGACAGAGTCCGTACTCCCTTTGAGGTACGCTTTAAAAATAAACCCTAGCATTCTCTCTGCTCTGGATGTCATTTTCCACACTTCTGAACTGAAAGGACAGTCAGCTACGACGTGTGAATTAGATTTCTCTGCAACGTATGGGAGCTCCTGGTACCTTGCCTTCCATTCCAGTTCCCACCTCCTCCTGGGTTCTTATCTCAGTGTAACTCTCCGAGAGGTTCACAGTACAAAATCTTGCCTCCTTTGGAGCTATTCTTCTCTCCATTATTCCCTTTGTTTTCATAGCAAATTTCTCTGCAAGGCTCCTGAGCTCTGTATCCCTGCATTCCCTTACACTGTTCTCCCCTGTAATAAATGACCTAGATAGATCTTTCTTCTCGGACAAAGAGGTAAACAATACCTTCTCTAACTGTGCGCTTGGCTGCTCGTTCATGCTGAGTAGCACTTGGGCTGTATATTCCAAAAGAAATATTCATTTTGGGGCCAGATCATCTGATTATGCTACTCATAAGCCCTCACTACTGTCCTGTCTGAGTGGCGTGCAGTCTTGAAGGCAGACAAGGTTCTTTGGGTAAATCTGCTATCTTTTATTAGACCAACTCAAGTAGTTGGAAAAATTCTTAGCAAGTTTCAGGTTTAAATACCCTCTGTCAGGCTAAGGAAGCATCTGCAGTTGGTGTGTGCTCTTCCTGGGTGCAATTAATAGTAAAGAAGCCAGAGGCTGCTCTGCATGCAGTCAGTGAAGATGTAAATTGGGGAGTCAGTGGGTGAGGAATGATTGCCCTTCTAGACAAAGCTGAATCTACACACTTTTTTGCATTGGTAGGATTCTTTTGGATTTTGGTGTGATTCTTTTAAGGGGTATCAGTGGTGGTACAGCTCCAGATAGCGATAGGGTACTGGTAGAATGCAACTGTTACAGGTGATTGCCAAATGATAAAGGCACTTCAGGTGCTAGCTCCAGTATCTTCAAATTACTGACCCAGATCCTTGGCAAAGTTAAATGAAAATCCCCCTACTACGCCTGCACAGTTACAGGGTAAGGCAGAACCTTTCTAATTCACATTTGGCCTCCTTGTGGGCAGTCTGGGGGGCTGGGTCCCCTTGGGTTGATAGTCCGGGAGACTGCTGGGGGCTGGGGCCCCTTGGGCGGATAGTCTATGGTTCCTTCTCCAGGTGTGTAGGAGCCCGCAGGAGCCAGGATCACCTTGTGGGAGTCTCTCTGCCCAATATCTGCTGCTTCCCTACAGCTCTGAACCTGGTTGTGACATTCACTTGTGACATCCATGCAGATACTTCCTGCATTTAGTTTCCCCTGCACGTAGCTTCCCTGGCCTGACCTGAAGTCTCTGCTTCCACACAGTAATGATGTTTCCGGGGCAGGATCTTTCAGTAGCATAACTGACGGGGTGTGACCAGGGCAGCATTCCTGAGTGCTGCCTTTGTGGCAGGCCACAAAAATAACCACTGCCACAGAGGCAGCTGATTGCACTGCTGCAATGGGCTCAGCGACAGCTCATGTTGCCCCTGCTGTCTGTGGCTACCCAAGGCACGGTGGTCTCTAGGATCTCTCAGGAGTTTCTGTTCCCTTCCCCAGCTGGGAAGCACATCTAACATCCTGCAGCAGTAGGACATTGGCAGCGTCCTTGTCTTCCTGGCTTTCATCTACGGCCTGTGGGTAAAGTGCTCTTTGTGTTGCTGATTTTGGGCCCTGTAGTTGTGCATATGGGCATATGATCTGGGGGATTCCTTAGGTGAATGGTTGATTGAAAGCACGGGAGGGCGGGATTCGATGGCCCTTTTCATTCCTGTGCTCTTAATGCCACCAGCAGGCCCAAAGAGTGACCTCTTACGTAATTCTTTGCAAGGGGACTCTAATTTATTCTTGGTCTCTCTGTACCCTCAGTTCTTCACCCAGTATCTAGGGAGCTGAATTTGCAGCCTTTGGTTTGTGAAATGCCCCTGGTCTTTGAAACAGTCCTACTGCTGGACTGTGATCTACACCCCAAAGCTCTGAAACCAGAATGGAGGCTCCTGGTGTCTTGGGTGAAGCTGTTAAGCTTTCCCTTCATGGTAGGCTTAAGTTGCGGAGCAACTAGCCAACTTGGCTGAAGTTGCAGTCCCTAAGAATCCAGTCTGAACCTCATCTGAGCCATTTCTCCCCAGAAAAAACTTGGGATCCAGTTCCTCAGCTGGGATAATTCACCCTAGCTCTGTCGATGTCAAAATAATGACACCTATACCAGTTGAGAATCTTATCCTGGTTTTATAAAACTCACTCAGACAGTTCAGGACGCCTCTCGGTCCCTTAACAATCTCCCATTTCCCAGCATGAAACTCACCATCTCGTCTGACCCGTTTCCTTTAAATTGGTCCTCTGCACCTAGAGATTTCCTTTCCCTCCTTGCCATGTTTTGAGGAGGATAATTTACTGTATCATGCTGCTTCCTTTATCTCCGTTTATACTCGCTTAATGTAGTTGGGAATCCACAAATTCCCTTTTACGCTGTTTTGAACGTAACCTACTAAACCTTAATGGTGGTTTGGGGAGTAGTAATTCTTCCTGTGATATCTCTCATTTTTTTCCCCCGATATAATTTTCTTTTAGGAAAAGATCATTAATCCTTGTTTCTGAGCCTTCCCATCAATCTATAATTGAATTATATAAAAAAAAAAGAAGACTTGATTTTATATCCATATAAGAAAGAATTCAGCTCTCCCTAATGCCTATAGATTTATAAGTATTAATTTCCAGATTTTTCTTAAACAAAAATAACCCAGCTTGTCTGGTGTTATCTAAATTAATTGTGAACTTTAATATACTGGGATCTGAAGAGATCAGTTATCTTTACTGTAGAGAAGACGCTAGTGGCTGCACAGACCATGTGTTAAAAACAAAGCTGCTTCTTATAGATATATAACCTTGGTGTGCTGGGAAGCACTCGTTACAGTCATCTTCAAAAGATGCTCCCTTAATTATGAGATTTTAAAACATCAGATTGCACCACAGGGCTTTCGGATCCCAATCCCCGTTTGTTCGAATACAGCTGAGTGCACCTCCCTGCATTAAACTTTGGAGCAGAGTGGGATATTTGCACAGTGAACTAAGACTCTGGCTTTCTGCTCTGCCAGAGACTTTTTTTCTGTGACCTTGGGTGAGGCATTGACCTCTCTGTGGTTCAGTGCATCCTTCTTATGAATAGTACTTGCCTTTCTCATTGTGAGGTCTGGGAGTTAGCAGGCCTGGTGTCTGCTCTTTCTTGTTAGTCCTCTCAGTGTGTGAATCCTCTAGACTGGCCTGGCCTTGGGTGCCCTGCCTCTATGCTAATCTTGGTGTAGTGGTGATGTGCCACATCTGTAACTTTTCTGAGTGTAGCTTTTTACACCACATTAGCACCTTTGCCCTAGAGGTTTGGCTGCACTACTGTGACTACATTAGAGAGGCATAAGCAAACACCTTCATTCCTGAGGTCACCTGACCTTCTGGAGCGCTCTCTTTCACTCACAGTGCTTCTGCCCTTCAGCTACAAAACAAGGAGTTGTTTGAATGGAATACCCCTGAAAAGAAATAGGAGGAAGAAAATGGTTTGGGAACTTGTTCTACTTTGGGGACGACCCTAGGAATGTCTCCCTGGCTTCAGAAGTGCTTCTAAGTCCATGGGACTGAGCCATGTGGGGCATTTTTGCACATGCAAATGCTGCAGTTGTGTAAGTGGCAAAGTGCACGTCAGTGCTGAGAAAATGGCAGTGGTGTACTTTTGAACTAAACCACATCAGAGGTGCTTTAGTTCAAAAGTGCACCGCCATCATTTTCTGTGCGCTGATGTGCATTTTGCCACTTGTACAACTGCACCGTGTGCAGCGTAGTTCCCTTCAGTTTGCATGCAGATTAATCGAGTCTGCTTGGAAGCGGCAGATCTCTGGTGAGTTGTGGGACAAAAAAGTAAGTGTATAAATGCCACTGGCTAGCACAGCTGGCTGTTTTGAAGCCACATGGAAGCCATTTTAATCATTTCCCCTGTTGCCCCAATTCTCCTTACCTCGGTGAGCTTGCTGCCTCTGTCTTTCCTGTGTTCTGCTTCTTTGGGCGCTTATACATGCAACAGTTTTCCTTTATGTGGCTTAATGGTGTCACACTTTACATGTACGTGAGTTTTCGGGGTTTTAAATGAGTTTGCATGGTCAAAAACTAAACCACACCCCGATGTAGATGAGTTTGCAATGTTGCAACTTGGAACATTGGAGCCATTAATTTGTTATCTCAGCCCCCAGCCATGAGAGAGGCATGCAGGCTCTGCCAGAAAAAAGGATTGGGCCCTTCACTGCTTCTGCCTTCAGCTGGCACCTGTGGCCACCAGGACACCTGGGACTACCCAGGAGCAGGATTGCTTGCCTCTGGGGCAGCATGGGGAGGCAGCAGGAGGGTGTCTGGGTGTGCTGGTGGCCGGACAAGGCAGCAGAGACAGTGCATGGGGTGCTGGAAGCCTGGGTAGGTTTGGGGAAGAGTTGGATCAGGTGCCTCCAAGCTGGACCCCAGGGGGCACCACCACAAGGGGGGGAAAGACTGGGGACCCCCACAGCTGCCCATTGGCAGTTTGCCACCCTGCTGTGGGAAAGACAGGCTCTGCTGAAAAAAGAAAACGATTGGCTCCCTTGCTGCTCCTGTCTTCAGTAGGTGCCTGTGGCCACCAGGACAATGACGTGTATATCGTGGTGGAAAAATAAAACCCACTGTTTCAATTAATAACTCACCATTTCAAGTTAGGGGACATAGAATGCAACCCGGAAGGACTAAACCCCTGCCATCTGTTCAAGAGCCCTTTCTGTTTAGCGCTGTGGTTTGCTTTCCCGTTTCCTCTCCTGCAGCAAAAGGAAAAGGCGACTACCCTGGCATCTCTGCAGCCAGTAGATTCCATCAAGCAAAGCCAGGGTGCCCGTTTTAAGCATGCTGTTTGGAGTCTTGTCAGCAGCGTGTGTGCTGGGAATTGCTCTGAATCCCTTTCAGCCTGAACTGTGTTTAACTTCTACAAAAGCTGGTTCGAATAGTGCTGCATCTAAAATTTGTCAGTCTCCTGTACCAGGGAGAAGAGCAAAAGCATGGGCTCACTATACATCCATTTTACAGCTCCTGTCCTAGCATTCTCTGGGAGATCCGCAGTCCTGTCTACTGTGTATTTCTCAGCTTGATGTGCTTTTCATTTTCCCTGCCTTGTTGTTAGTCTGATGAGTCTATGCTTTGTAAGACAGTTGAGGTGTATCTGGTACCTTGTCTCCTACCACATCCCTTCACAGTCTTGCTCTGACAGCAATGCTTTCTTGATGCCTCTTTTAACCTGCTTCTGTGTCCCCTCCTTCCTTTACCTTGGGCAAGCACTAGACTTTGGCTGTGGGCTGTATCTACTGCAGTTCAAAAGACTCACCTGAGCTTGCTTTAATCTACCAGTAGCTAGATCAGGTAATGGTCATGTTGAAGGTGTGATAGCATGGACTTCATTGCAGGCTAACACCCTGAGGAAGACCTTGGTGGGTTTATACCACCTGTTTAGTAGTCTGTGCTCTCATGTCCTTGCCATTGTTGTTACTCCAAGCTACCCATATTGCAGCAACTTCAGCTGTTCCTCAGTGTGCTGTTGTCATGCTTGCTGACTGCTCTTAGATGCACCATTATGGCAGGAAACCCAGGGCACCTGCTTATAAAGGGGCATCTCCAGCCTATCAGTTCAATCAAGCAACCAGGATCCAGCAGCCCTGACTTCTTCATTGCTAGCCTCCTTTGTGACTTCAGTTCACTTGGGTCAGCCCTCCCTACCTGCCTTCCAGGGGAGGAGCCGAGGGTATTGTTGGCATATGAGTATTTTTGTGCAAACCCTGGGGGATCCTTGCAGAACATGAGCACTGAGCACACTGCAGCGCTGTCAGTCTCAGGTAGGGATGCATGTCAACAAAGAAAGCAGGTCTGTGGGGAGTGCCATGTTACAGCCAAGGGAGTCTGGAAAACTGTGGTCACCCATCCTCCTGAAGAGCCTCCTCTTTGCATGGGGCAGAAAGTGCCATGAGTATGGAGCTGGTTTCCATTCCAAGGGCCTGCATTGTAGAGGCCAGATATGAACTCTGAGGGCAAGGCAATTGCAGCACAGAGAGGACATACAGGAGCCAGAGAGCAAGGATGTGATGTGAGGCTGATACCCCATTTCCCCCATATGGGAGGCTGAGTGTGAAGTACGGTGACCTGCAAGGTAGAGAAGAGCCCTACCAGGTGGGGTTCCCAGCCCCTCTCCCTGGCTCTGCAGTAGCAGTGTGGGCAGTGAATGGATGGGACCAGTGAATTAGGCCCCCCAGGATCCATTCTACAGACTCATTACAGCCACGTCTACATGGCAAACCTACCATGTCTGGCCGTAGTGCCCTCAAACAGGCTGCACCACTCTTCATATACTGCCTCCTATACTAAAAGTAGGGAGCAATGCATCTCTGCAGCATCCCGGGTGTATAAAGTACCTGGGGGTGCGCTAATTGTTCTGGTCACTCAGTGCTAATTAGCTCACTTGAGTACTACATGGATGTAGCTAGGCTGGTTCTGGTTCAGGGGATAATAGCCTGCATGGACCAGTGAGTGTGTTTAAGGGTGCACTTCATGCAGTCCAAGTTACTGAGACCCTAGTCCCATCTGTGGGATATGTGTGCACAGTTCCCACTAGCCTCCACACTCACCTGTGCTGACATACCCAGAAGTAAGTGGGAGTCTTTGTCCTCGTGCGAGGACTGGCGCGTTGTGGGTGAAGGAGTGTCTGGTCTCTTTATTTGATATATAAATTGGCTACACCCAGAAGCCTTGTAGGGGAGCATCTGCAATACTTGAAAGCGCAGAGGTGTGTGGGGAGCACAGAGCACCACAAGTAAGCAGGTTTGATCAATCATGTGTGACGTGGTTGCGTGTATTCATGCTCTGTTAAATAAAAGAAAGCCAGGATTAAAACCCTGGTCAGGTTTCCTCCAGCCTATCTTCTCCAAGCCTATGAGCAGGATTTGCATTTGGATACAATTAACCAAATAGTCTGAGTATTCCCTGGCTCCCAGTAACACATTACTGGCTACCAGAGGAACTCCCAGGCCTGCTCTGAGCACGGGAGGTAAAACTGTGGCTTAAAAGGACTGCAGATGGATTTGTGCTCTGTTTATTTCTTTGCTTGCTTTTTTCTTCCTCCTCTCTCTCCATTGTCTTCCAACTTTCAGGTGGATTATCCAGATTGCAGAGTCCCAAACCTCACGTACCTGCCAGGGTCTTCTGCTGCAGCTAATTTCTTAAAGGAATGATGCCCACATAGGAAATGTTCAGACTGGGGGTCGCAACCTTGTAGGGGCAACAGGCTGAATTAATGGAGTTAGGTCCAAAGGCAGGTTGCCATTTCTGGTATGACAGCCACCTCTGCTGCTTCCTTCCATGGCGTTGCCACTGACCCACTGCCAAATTGCTGCTGGTATCCCAGCTCTGCCTGGCAGGTGCAAGGACTTGGTGGGCTGAATCTGGCTCACGGGCATATGGCTTCCAGCCCCTGATCTAGATATCTCTTGGAGAGGGAGTGGGGCCAGAAGGTTTGCTTGGATGCTACAGGGTATGAGCAGGAGCAGCATGGATCCAAGCAGCATGAACCTGTGAAATATCTGGTGTTGCAGCAGTCTTTGCCACTGATGATCCATTGGCAGGCTGGTCCTTGTTTAGCAGGGGTGAGGAACCAAGGAGCAGCAGGAAGTCAGGGCTTTGCAAGAGCTAGGAGTCTGCTCTAGCGGGTGGCTTTTTGCCTTCCTTTCTCTCTAAAAAAGGGCTGAGAATTGTGGTTGGTTTAGTGAAGGGCACTTTGATTTCATCCCATGCAAAGTTACATGAGAGCTGCACACAGTGTCTGTTAGATGGAGCATACCTTAGGGAAGGTATCCCCTTGAGGAGGAATGCTGATGGCTTGAAGCAGGTGCAGCATGCAACCTAGGAAGGGAGACTTCTGTCCTGTGCCCTCAAGGCTTGCTGTCTTGAAGTGGCTGAGGCAGGGCAGAAGGATGACATGGAGATGAATCAGCACTGTGCCCTGGGGTGTAGTCTGTGCCTCATATGAAATAAGAAGCAGGGAGCCCTGCAGAGTGTAGTGTGCGTCTTGGGAACTAGAGCCTGCAGCCCTCTCTTTCCTAGGTTCATGCAGAGGTAGGGCATCAGCCTGAGAAAGGCAGGAAGCTCAGTAGACATAGATAAAAGTAAAGATCTAGGGAGCTGGAGTGGGCTCTACAGGCATGCAGCAAGCTTCTGGAGAAAGGGGCCCCTGGCACCCAGACCTTGCAGGGAGGACATTTGAGGAATCATCAGCCTGTACCCCCTTCAGTTCACCTAGTATGTGCTACAGCAGCTACTAAAGGAGACACCCTGAATGGCTCTCTAGTCTTTTTAAGTTTGCCCCAAGAGGCAGAGAGAAAAGGCTCCTTGTCTCCCCATTACACTGACTCCCAGGCCTGGAGCTTGCAGAACTGGAAGTGGCTCAGACAACACAAGCCCAGGCCAAGAGCCTCCGCTAAGATTGCTCTCCTGTTCCCCCACTGTGCCCTTTGCACCAGCGCACCCCATGTGTTGAGGCCGGGGTGCAGCACTGGGTCCGTGAGAGGTGGGCATGCCATGCAGTGCAGGGCAGAGGGGGGCACAGAAGCAGAGGTCACACACCCAAGGATTGGGGCACCCCGCTGCCCATGGAGGGTGAGTGTGGTCTTGTAGCAAACACACTCAGCTGGCACTCCTGGGACCTTGACTCTAGTCCCCAACTGTTTTCAGTGGAGTCTGCAAGAAAGCAAGTAGCTAAAGCCATGTAAGTGCAGAAGGAAAAGAGGGCAAAGCATGGACTCCTTGCTCTGTGTCCCAGCTTCAGATCTCTACAGAAATAATGGTACATCCTTGGTCTCAGATTGCAGGCTGTTTGGAGCAGGGACTCCTTCTTGTGGTATATGTACATATATATATAACACCTTGCACAACGTGGCCCTAATCTCAGCTTCTAGAAACCGTTAGGATGCAAATCATAATTTCCCTGAGGTGTTGCCAGGGAAATAGCAGTATGTAAGGCAATAACTTCCCCACAGCTGTATGCTGCTGAGTCTTTGTAAAAATAAATCAGTTTTGTTTTTCTCCCCCCTTCCATTTCTTTATATAGAAAACCTGGAAGTTTGTACATATTCCTTTTCCAAAATCTCTCTGGTCATATTTCCTTGGTAACCCTCTCTGCCCAGTCATGGGAAGTTGTCCTGGGTGAGCTGCCTCCCGAAATGGAGATGGGGTAGCACATCCATGCAGTGCTTCAGGCAGGCTAATTAATGCTAGTGAGTGACAGGACCAATTAGCCTGCTAGCTAATTAGCCCACCCACAGTGCTGTCTGGATGTGACTTTGCTGTTTCCAGAGCAGTGCCATGTACCTGAGGGCACAGTAAGTTTATTGGATAGACATAGCCTCTCTTTTTCTCTCTCTCATCTTGATAAATGTGAATGTTTGCTCCGTTTGGAAAGGAAATGATATTAGCGTTTTTTTTATATCGATGAAAGCAATAACATCTTCAAGTGATGCTGTGTCTTGTTATGGGGGAAAGAATCTTTGTTTGCTCATTGACATCGCAGCCTTGCATTCGTCAGCTCTGAGCCAGTATTTTGGGGGCTTGTTCATTTGTTTTAATGCTACTACTGGCCCAGAAGAGCGGAAAACACTGCTTCTGGCAGGGGGTGCAGAAATTGTGTAGTTAAAAATCTGGTGGTTGTTTGTAAGGGGAAAAGAAAGCAGCAAAGTGGTGCAGTCCAGTGTGGAAAACTCAAGTTCATGACTCATGAGTGGGTTCCCTTCCTAGCTGTCATTGATCTCATGGGTCACTGTGTCCAAGTTATGCCCACTCCTCTCTCTTTGCTTTACTGTCCACATCTGCAAAAGAAGAGGTTGTTATGTCAGACCCAGGGATGATGATATTTATCTATCTTTGCACCATGTTTTGGAATCTGTAGACAAAAGCCAGCATGTTAGAGGTGATTATTATTATTACACTAGGTTTGTAGAGCTGTGAAGGATATCCTATATTTGATTGGAACTGCGATGGGTCAAATGTGGGGCTTAAGCCCAAGAGGCACTCCTTGAAGATCCATAGAGATAAACACAGAACTTTCCTGTGATTATACAATTCCAGCTTCCTGGTGTTTGCAGTGCATCATGGATGACTACTGAACAGCTGAGATGCTTTGAAATGTTCTGCTTGCTGTCAAGCCTTGTCTTTCTGCTTGTCTATCCATCTTCCCAAAATAACAGCCACCCCCCCCCACCCTTTTTTTTTTTTTTTTTTTTTTGCACACATTGCATTGGCTCCGTTGGGAGATCTGTGAGTGGGATGACTGCAGGACTGAAGAGATTAAATTATTAATAGCAGTAATGGCGATAATCCTTTACATTTGCAACACACTTCTCTTTGGAGTTCTTCAGAGTGGTTTGTTGAGGTGGGTGAGGTATTGTCACCCTCAGTATACACTTGGGGAAACTGAGGCAGAGAGCCCCGGGGAAGTGACTCATCAGATCACACAGGAGGGCAGTGGCAGTCTGGAATTAGAAGCCAGTGTGTCCTACTTCAATTATTCATAGATGTTTGGGTCGGAAGGAACCTCAACAGATTATCGAGTCCAACCCCCTGCCTGGCCAGGAAAGAGTGCTGGGTCAGATGACCCCAGCCAGATGCCTTTCCAGCCTTCTCTTAAAGACCCCCAAGATAGGGGAGAGCACCACCTCCCTTGGAAACCCATTCCAAATTTTGGCCCCCTGTACCGTGAAGAAGTTCTTCCTGATATCTAGGCTAAATCTGCTTTCTGTCAATTTGTGACCATTGTTCCTGGTTACCCCAAGAGGTGCCCTGGTGAACAGAGGGTCTCTGATCCCCTGCTGCATCCCCCTAACGAATTTGTAGGCAAGATCACCTCTCAGCCTTCTCTTGCGGAGGCTGAAGAGGTCTGGGTCCCTCAGTCTCTCCTCATATTGTGTCTTAGCCTCTAGACTTTGTTCCTTTTTAAGGCCAGGAGGCAGAACTGAATACATGGCAATGGAGGTAGGACAGCTGTGTAGTGAACCCCAATGCAAGAGTGGAGGTGGAAAAAAGACAAACTTGTAGCGGTGTCTCAACCCAGGGATACTGCATCCTTCACATTCACCTGAACCTCTCCTTTTGGGTTTCCCCGCTGAGGATCCAGTTAGGGTTGGAAGACTGAGCTTGGAAACTCCATCAACTTCTCCTCCTGTGCCCTATCGTTGCCCCAGTTTCAGATCCAAGGTTTTGGTTGAACCAGTTTCAAGCCCTGAAGCTTTGTATCAGGTCTGAAATGTTCAGTTACCCAGTTCCTTCCCCGACTCATCCTTTTCCATCTTGCATTGTCTTCTGCACTCGGTGATTCCTGCTGGCCCCAAATGGGTGCTGTGAATATTCCAGCCTCAGACATCTCCCACGAGAGGGTCTGTTCCTGAGATTTTCCCAGGTAGCTTAGAGAAACTTGGTGGGGACTTTAAAACACCAGGCTGCTGGTTTTCCCACTTCCCTTTCCCTTCTAGATCAGCCCTTGGCAGAACCTACTGGGTGACAGTTTAAGCTGCTAGTACTTGAAGCAAAGCAAAATGTAACATATGATGGGAATTAATAGTGTGCTCAGACTCCATTAAATGCAAGCACCTGAAGGCATTTGGCTGGCCTGTAATTAGGTAATATCCAAATCAAAGAAAAATGTTAATATTAAGTACCAGGACAAATGTACTGGCTTTTGGTCCCCAAACCCCTGGATATTTTCATTTTAATTATAGTTTTTCATTTGAGTGAGAAGTGTGAACCCAGTTGCATGTGAGGTTTTGCCCTGACCAAATTTTTTTATGGAAAATGTCAGTGATGGGGGCATTTGAAGCGTGCAGTGGTCCCACAGAAGGGCTCTTTCTCTGCAGGGTAGGGTGGGCTGGGCTTCTTTTCAAGGACAAATTCAGCCACCAGGACACCAGGGTTACATTATTAGCTTAGCAATAGACTCACTAGGCAAATACCAACCCCTTTCTTCCCTCAGTTTCCGTGTTTTTGAAGTGGGCATAAAGATCCCCTCGTAATTTGATGGGCTCAATTACCAATTGCCAAATGCTTTGGGAGTCCTGTATTCTTTATGAAAAGGTCATATAAAGGTGAATGGAGAGGACATCAGTAGGCGCCTATACACATTATTATTAAAAACATTATAGAATTTCACACGTCAATAAGGGCTTGCTTGGATCACTGTATAGCATTTTATGCCAGGGACATAACTTCCCAGGATGCTTTAAAATATTCTACAGGATTTTCCTGTAAGAGATGGAAGGGGGCAAGAAGAATGAAAATTGTTTGCCATCCTTAATTTCTTTGTTGCCTCTGTTGGATGTGGAACTTCGGGCAGTCTGGCTCGAAGTCTTCACTTCTGCCCACTTCTCACCTCTTAGCATACACACTCAGGCTCTAATGCCAGCCTTATTATGACCCCCAAACACACTTCTACCATAGATGATATGTCCTGGAAGTCCTTTGATCTTTGACTGGTCTGGTAAACCATTCAGCATCCATTTTAAACCCTTCCCCACTCCCTTATCTTTATCACAAATCTACCTTGGTCTTGTAGGAGCCATTGTGTTCTGTACTAACTGATGCCTTGCAAAGGCTTTAATGACTGCAGTCCTCCTTGGTACAGAGAGCTAACATGCAGAGCAGGTGCTAAAAAAAGCTTCACCTCTCTCCCTGAGCAGAATTTGGCCCAGTAAGTACAGTGAGAGCGGCTGCAACATAGGCAGACTTGCTGCCCAATGACTGCCTATACTTATTCCCACGTTAAAAAGAGAAACTGCAGTGGACATTTATGCATCAGGGATAGAGTGAAACCCTATGGAAATCAAGTGGGACTGTCTCACTGGCTTCCCACAGCTCACATGCAGTCCTGGCATTTTCAAAAGGGGGCAAAACAAGTGCAACATCCAGCAGGGGCCTTGCCTCCCTACCCTGCGGTTCCTTCTCGTGTCTCTCTTTGAGGTCAGATTGTAAAAATCTCTCCCCTTTTGTCTTGCCTTTGGAGCATGGGATTTCTTCCCTTCCCTAGTATTAGTTTTGCCCCATCATCCCCTCCATCCACTGAGGTCAGGAATGTTGTACTGGCCTGATATCATTTCTCTTCATTCATACCCTTTCTCCACCATTTTGGGGCATCACATTTTATGCTGTGTGCATAACCTCAGCCCTTGGGATACTGTCACCTCCTTAGGTTATGATAGCTTAGTGTGAATTTGCATTGCCCTTTCTGATTGACATACAGTGGTTTCACTGGAGATTCTGTTCGCAGAGTACACTACACCATACAGTAAATCTCAGCCGAGAGGCCTGAGTTTCTGTCCTTAGCTTTGTGTTGAAAAAATAATCTTCTTTGTTTTGTTTTTTTTAAAACACAAGGCACTGCTTTTATAGTAATGCAGCACCAACGCACTTGTATGATCATGAATGGTTAATGCTGCTGGCTTCAGATAATTCCCATACAAGCCAGAGACTTAGCCAGGTAAGACTCCAATGGCTCACTGGCCTTTTTGTTAAAGAATAACCCATTCAGTGACCCACCCACCCATTGAGCAGGTTTCAGGTTTTGTTGGTAGTACTTCGCCCCGTTCCTTCACTCTTGAGTTCCTTCCTTGCACTCCTGCTGCAACAAGGCGGGACGTACACAATGCCCTTGTCATCGTTTCCTGAAGAGATGAAAAAGCACCGCCTGTGTCAGTCGAGGCCTCTGACTCCATCCCCAGGGGTGATCTTTTCTCTCCTCTTCCACAGAGCTCTGCCTTCTTAGATGCTGGGCTTACAAAAGAATCCCATAAAAACCCATAGACCAACTTGTACCCTGCAACTGGTAGGATTTCTGCCTCCTTTACACTGTGTGCAGTGCTGATAGATGCAGCATAAGCTGCTCAAAGAGCAAGTAACTTTTGTATTTAGACTGTAATTGGCTTTAAATTCCAAAGGTCCATTGCTAATGATATTCAGTGCAGTTTAATTAAAGGGGCACTGTCAAGTACTTCCTTTATAGTTTCTTTCGTGCACGCTCTCGGTTGTAATACCCTTTTTTGCAAGCTTGAAGGTAATAATTAAAGTAATTCTCTGCTGATTTTGTCCTTTTCTATTTTGCAAACTTTGATCCATTATTATTTTTTAATGGAGCTGAAACGAACACAGCTGCTTTTGTTCGGTGACCATTTTAGTTCAATATGCATCACAGTGCACCAAGATCTCTCTTCTTTCAAGCCAATGGCATCGCTTGTCACACTGGGGCAGCTTTGTCAAAAACAGCTGATCTGCCAGCAGAAGTTATTCCCTTGGGATCTAGTGAAAAATCATGGGTTGCTTTGTTCTACAGTTGAGACAAGCCAGAATCTCAGTGGGGATCTCTGTGGAAACTGTGCAGAAGGTGCGGATTTGCATTTCTCGGTTTGAAAACACCCCAGCTGTTTTGTGTGGATTCAGGAGATGCCATTTTGCACAGCTGTTTCATGCACACTTCCAGGTCAAGGTGGCAGATGTTCCTTGAGAGCCACTGGACATGAAACGCTAATTTAATTCAACTTGCAGCCCTGCTTAAATCAGATCCGAACTGCACCTTCCTAACTCTACTGTTATTGGTCACCAAAGGGAATCCAGTGTGCTGCAGGGTTTGCATTGGCTACCTTAAGCCTGAAGGGACAGGTTGAGTAACAGCAATGTAGATTTCTGCCATGCCATGTCTATAGGCCTTATATCCCTAGGAATTACCTATGGAGCTGAAAGATATATTTAGCATCCATAGCCTCTTTCGTTCTGCTGAAACTGCTGTCAGTAATAATTATGTGTTTTGTGATGTGGATGTTTATCCACTAAGAATAAGGACAAATCCAATCCAAATCATTTCTCTGAGGCTGCGGAGCAAGGACATCATGTGAAACAACCTTTTCAAAACTGGGTGGGTTTTGAACCGGTGACCTAGTGAAAGCCTCTGCCTCCTGCCATCATTTCCCTAAAGCCATATGGTCTCCCTTAAAGTGGTAGATTGTAAAAGTGCTATTTAGCTCAAAGAGGATGTAGCAGTAATCATTTTAAAGAGAGATATTCACAGTGGGTCAAGTTTTAAACAATGAGAACATTTCCACATGACAGCCTCTGCCAATAATTGCTTGTAATTGCTTTCCCATCATTGCTGCATCTGCCCTCTCTCTCTCTTACAAGAAATGCAGAGATACTGTCCTCTGTCCATGCCACTTGGCTTCCTCTCCCCCCCACCCCATGCTGAGCCAGAACATGTTTGCAATAAGGTTTCTTGCAGACACTGTAAATCGCTTGATTGCATCTGGAGGGATAAAGGGTTCTCGCCTCTTGTCTCTTGGATCAAATTATTTGGCAGCTGGTTATTGCAGCAAAAGTAAATTCACACAAGGTTAAAGTCGAGGTACAGCCCAGCTCTGAGTGGCTGGAGCCTCCAGCTTGCCAAGTCAACATCACATTTCTTTTTTTTCCCTAGGAGGTGAATTAATGTTCTCTGTGAGAAGGCTTGAGGGGATATATATGTGGAGGCTTGGTGAAAGAGGGCACGTATAGGAGGCGGTATGCATGGGGAAGGTTCAAATGTATCCTTGTATTGAGAAACAATTTTACACATGTGTGCAAAAGATTTGATCGGCAGGCATAATGTTAAAAAAAATAAAAAGCCAGCATGTCTGCACACACACTCTTGTAGGTTTGCACACAAGTATGGGTACCAGTGTGCGCACACAGAGGCAAGTTTGACTTAAGCTATTCAGAGTGTTGCAGCGCCTGGGTTTTGTAGATGTCCAAAGGAAGCCAACTGCACGCTATGCTGCTTTTTGGAAATTCAGTTCCAGATGTGCAGCAAGACAACCTGGGTTGAAACTGGATCCAGGTTTGACAGGCATAAGGTCACGATGCATGAGGTCACCTCCTAATGCAGATGTCAGATGAGATGGAAGTATTTAGCCAGAAGCTGTCTCACAATTTGGACCTTGTCCCCAGGTCCGGGGCAGGGAATGTAGCTGCCAACAGTTGAAACCTGTCTTCCTTTGAGATGGCCATGCCAGCCCCCAGACATGAGTTCTCATTTCTTTAATTAAGCTGAGTTTCTCTTTCCCACTGAATCAATTTTTCAGCCACTAAATGGTACCTCCATATAGTAATAATCATACAATAGGACTACTAATGAATGTCTCAATTATTTAACGTTTGAATCGAGTAATTATTTTTTGAGGTAGCAAATTGAAGTTTCGAGGGGAAAAAATATCTTCTTTTCCTACTACAACATAATTAAACAGTTGTGTAGCTGATGATTCAATACTTGCAAGATCGGGCGGGATGCATGTTTTTCGTGTGAAGAAAGGATGCTCGTTGTTTCTCATTGTAAGAGGAACTCCAGCAATCCTCTGGAGGGCTGTAAAGTCTCACTCTCTGGTTTCCTGGAAGTTCTCATTAGCTTGAAAGGAGTTTCTTTTCTCCGTTGCTTTTCATGTTGGCACCTAGTGGGCAACCCCTTTTTGATGTTCTTTCATGCTCTGCCAGTAGGATGATGGGGGGAAAGGATTTCCATTTAGAAAGCTGTCTTTGAGTCGCACTCTGTGTGTGTGCTCTCAGCTGAAGATGCCACATGCTGACCTGACCAAAACCTACCTCATCACTTGTGTGAGAGTTTTCCTGCCCGTGTGTGCGCGTCTAATTTGCTTTGTCATCCTGACTCCATCCTGCAGCCACAGCTGAAAATACTGCAGCTATTCTTGCACAGAGGAAAGGATCCTTTCATCTGGGTAGCAGTCTATTGGGTTACCCAGGACTTGGAGCAGTACTTTTGCTGAGAGCAATGCTGCTGAAAGATCCATTTGCTGTAGCACCAAAGTGCAGGCAGCAACAGTGCCACCTTCCTTGGGTTTAGATGGGAATAGTTTAAAGGGCAAAAATGATCCTACTGTGACATGTACAGTGGTAACCAGGCAGCTGCCTGGACCAGACGATATTGCTGTTCCCAGAAGACACCTTGGAAGTGAATTCAGGCTATTTGTGTTGCATGCAGGACTGGTTCTCCGTTAATAAAGTGGTCCAGGAGGCAGTCTCTCTTGTAGGACTTTCTTTAAAAAAAAAAAAAAAAAAAAGATTATATCACTAAGGAATCACCTTGTCAGATGCTCAGACACCATGGTGATGAAAAGAAATCATCTAAGTAACGGACATGTTGCATCAATCCAACAAATGGTAGAATCACCTTTTGCTTGCCAATATGCTAGCTTCATGCAGCTATCAGGTCTGTGTGTCCTGATGGGGGCTGGGTGAAGATCATCTGGAATATATCACCTGTTGTTCATTCTTGTAGACAGACCACCATTTTTCCTCAGAGTGATTTATTGTTGCTGCATAATTTCTGATGAAGGTTCTTGGTTTGTAGCTTGGTTTTTTTCAGCAGTCGGTTTTGAAGTACGACTCTTCCAAATATGACGCTTTTCATAGAAAATGGGTTGCGGGACATAGTTTTGGTTCCTGATCAGGCAGACAGGATGCATGAGTTCTAGTCCCTGGCTGGAGGAGTGTAATCGTATGAAGCAATACTTCTGGGATGAACAGTCATGACTGAAAATGTAAGTTGTTTTCTTGGCCTTAAGTACTTTAGTATCAGTCCTAAACAGCCAACTCATTCAGAGGGTGAGCACACGTGCAATGCTAATGGGGGTTAAAGGGAACATATTAGCAACCTTCAAATAAAAATATTTAGGGAACTCAGGAGATGATTTTTGTTTTTGCAGTATTCTGCCTGCTCAGGTCATGTCATGCAGGTCACAGGTCAAATCTAAGATCTCATGCAAATCCAGGCCAATTAATGTTTGCCTGATAGGAGAGCTGATTAAAATATATTTATGTATAAGAGGAACTTTCCTGTTATTTATATGTAAGAGGAATTTCCAGCAGCAATAGGTGAGTATTAATACCGTTGTGTGATGTACTGACAAGATGTCTCTTGCATGTTGTGTACAATTCTCATCTCCCAAGTTCAAGAAAGATGAATTCAAACTGAAACAGGTGCAGAGAAAGACTGCTAAGATGGTCAGGGAAATGTAGTGCTCCGAGTCTTTTATGAGAAGAGTCTAAAAGAGGCTGGCTTGTTTGGTCTAGCAAAATGAAGGCTGAGAGGGGATATGATTGCTCTCTATAAATACACTAGGGAGGTAAAAGAACTATTTAAACTAGAGGACAATGTTGGCACAAGAACAAATGGGTATTAACTGGCTATGAATAAATTCAGGATGGAAATTAGAAGAAGGTTTCTAACAATTAGAGGACTGAGTTTCTGGAGCAGCCTCTCAGTATGGGTAGGGAGGGCAAAAAATTAACTGGATTTAATAGGGAGCTTGGTAAATTTATGAAAGGGATTATATGTCGTGATTGTCTGTAATAGCAGAGAACTGGACTGGATGACCAGAAAGGTCACTGCTGCTCTCACAGGCCTTAAACAAAACTGAGAGAGTTTCTGCTGCTTGGAAATTCTTCCTGTTTCATTTTCAAGTGTCAAACTTCGCAAGGTTTTGTGCAGGCCGATCCATGATGCAGCAACGTGGCCAGTCCAAAGAGCCAAGGAAGAATTTACCCAGGCTCAGGCTGGCACATGGCAGCACTCTGCACAGTGATGCTCAGTGGTCCCACGGGTTCATTTGTGCGCAGGTTACAGTGCTCTGCCGCTAGCACCTACCCATCTCACACCCCATTTGGGGCATCTACGTTCCTGCCGCCTCCTAAGGCACTCCCGCACCCTGTCAGATGGTGGTGGGTCTGCTGCCATGAAAACACACCCTGTCCACTCGCTCCATGCTGAAAAGAAATGTAGCTGCTTTCCTGAGCATGCCAGAGTCCAAGAGTGATAGCGGGCACACCCCAGGAGCATGCCAAACCATGGCTGCATTCAGTACATACTGCGTAGGAGCAAGTAGACGGGATGTGTTTTTGTGGTGGTGGCATATCCCTTCCTGGACTCATGCTGCCCATGAATGGAGATCTGAAGGGACGTGCCTTAAAGGGAGCAGGGGCCTGGCCCATTCTCTGCTAAAGTTAAAAAGAAGCAATTTCTTTGGCCCCTGGCTTAGGGGAGTAGCTTTTGCTCTCAGCTCCCATCCTATGCATCTGGGACTGTTTCAGTCTTCTTTGACCACAGCCAGTCAAGTAAGTCCAAAGCGCAGATTTTTTGCCAAGCATGGGGAATTTAGGAATCGCCTTTCAGGTGGATCTTGGGGTGTGTGTGGGGGGTGGAGATAACCCTTTTTCTTGGGGTGATTGGGTTTGTGTGCGTGGTATGGCAGTGCTGTGCAGTTACTAAGCAGATGGCCACTGAGGATTTCATATCTGGCCCTTTATGGATTCAGAGTAGCCAAATTATGTTGTGGGCATGACCTTGCAAGCTGCTGACTATTTGGTTAGCACAGCCTGGTAAAGGCCTGGGAGGAGTGACATGTACACAGATTCAGTTTAACAACTGTGCATCATTTATTTATGCTTCACCTCCCCTCTCACAGCAGGGGCTTCTCCCCAAAACCAGGTTTGCCTTCTCCCCAAGGCAGAAGGTCAGCATACACCTTGTTCTTTTGGAAGGAGCCACAGCCTGAGCCAGTGGGTGTCAAGTAGCTGGAAACCCACCCACTCACCAACCTGGCACACAAACTGTACTGCTATATGTAAAGCAAAGGAGCCAGCAACTTCTGTGACACCAGGTTGGGCTCCCGTGACAATGAATGATTAGTCATTACGTGACAAATTAACGGAGAACTGCAGTGGAATATTAATGAGGTTCCCACTTGCTCAAGCCGATGTGAAAACAGTTGGATCTCTAGTACGTATTTCTTTAGGCTGTACCCTACAGATAAAACATGTAGATAAATAATGAAGCAGGGAGCACCTCTATATTCTCCATTGTCACTACCTGGCCTATTTCAAGGAGGGGAAATCAAAGCTGAGCAAGATGCCGGGCAGCGGAGCAGGGGGTCACTCCCATGGCTCTTTCTAAGATCCCGTTTCAAGAGGGCAGTTTAATAAGAGGATCCACAGAAAGCCATTTGGCTCCTGCCTTTAGGGAAGATACAGACTCTAATTCCAAGGAGCTCTGAGCACCCTAGCTCACTGTTCAAGTCAGCAGGCATTTTCCAGGACTTCAGCACCTTTGGAAAACAGGCCTACCCAAGTGGTTTCAGGAGAGCTGATTGCCTGGCGTCAGCTTTGTGTGCGTCTGGCCACAGCTCTGATATTCCTGTCTTGTCAAGCCATGGCTTTAGAAGGCCGTCTAACTCCAGAGCGCTTTTGGGATTTCACAGCCATTTCTCAGTTGTGTCTACTGTGGCCATCACTAGAAGCCAATAATAGTAACAGTAACTTTGCATCTCTTTTAAGCACTACTTCCTAATGTCCTTATTTAACTAAGGAATTTTCTGCACTCCTCTGGGACCCTGAGTAAGACGAGAGCTGGAGGGTTTTTTTTCCTGTTCTGTTAACATGCTGGTTAATAAAAACCAGTTCTCTTTATAGTGACATAGACACTAAGCACCATTCTAGGACGTGTTGTGATGTTGGAGGGGTTTTGTGGGTGGTGCGCTGAGTTCAAAAGTGTGTAGGTCGGGGTAGGCAACCCCCAGCACGGGTGCCAGAGCTCAGCATGGGAAGGCATTTTGCTTGGCACATGCACCTTGGGGTGGATGGTGGGGAAAGGGTCAGGGCTGCACTGCCACAGCACAAGGATCAGGCCCCTCATGACTTCGCCACTGTCTGCTCCTGGCATGCCAACTGCTTACAGGTTGAAGTTGCAGGTGTTTTTGGCACTCTGCCCAAAAACATTGCCAGCCCCTGGTGTAAGTAGACTACAGATGCTTGAGAAGCTCATGCACAGCAACTAGATGTGGATGTACTGTACAGATGCTGTGTGGCTGGGCCTCATATTTGTAGAGAAGGGAATCGGAGTGTGGGTAGACATTGGGAGGACTTGGTTGTGCCCTGGGAAATTCTGTGGTTACTTTACAGGAGAAATCTATAGTCCTTACATCGTGACTTATTTTTCTGGTTGGCACTAGATTTGTACAAGGCTATAGTAGTCAAAACTCCTGGCTCTCAGTGTGGGTTTTAGTGGAAACTTCAAGTTCTGGTTACCCTGGGCCCATAAGACATGTGCAATGCCTTGCGTGCCACAGCAAGTCTGCCCAAGTGCCCATATAGTTAAATGGTTTGAATTGTCCTTCAGCCAGGATGTGTGGTTTATGTTGCTTGTTCACTAATGGGTTTAGCCTTTCAGTTCTGTGACCGTATAAATGGCCTTAAATGCCAGCTGCTAGTGGAAGCAGTGGGTGATATGAATCTTTGGGTTTCATGAAGCATAGTTGAGGGGGTCGTACTCATGGCATTTGTTTGATAAAACCTCTTTGTTCCCCTTTGACTCACTCATCACCTCCAAAAGAAGAGCCAGAGCAGCTGACATGTTCATGTACTTCCCAATCTCTCCCTTTCTCCTAGCCGTTGAATGGAAAGCTCATGTGTGATAGGTTTCCCCCAGATGAGTGGCCCCCAAATTGCCAGTTGGTTACTTAAAGAGGCTACAACAGAGATTTGGCAGTAATAGGGCTGTGTTCTCATGCCGTGCTGGAGAACAACACAAGATCCTGCAGGCTGGCCCAGCCTGGCAGTGCTGGCAACAGAGGGATGAAACACTACTATTGTTTAGCTTCAGTCAAAGCGTATCCTTGATGCTACACCAACTACAGAGGCACTATATCCTAATTAACTTTAAATGCCTCCCTCATGAAGCTGTCAGTGCCAGGATCTAATGTCTGTATTTTTAATGATGCATTGATTTGGAGGTAATTTTATTCACTTGATGACAGCAGGGCCCATTTGGAGAAGGAGACACTTAAGGTTGTCTATTTTTTAACTTCCTTTCCAACCCTCACTGAGTCTTGTTGTGCTTGACAGTCCAACCCAGCAAGGCAGTATGGTGGGCAGTATGAGATGAGATGAAACAAAAAAGGCTCCATTTTTTAATTTTTTTTTTTTTCCATTTCATAGCCCAAGTGAGAGGACGCAAGCACTTTGCTAAATGCTGCTGCATTGTGTTGTCACCATCTTGCTCACTGCCACTGCAGATCTACAGCAAGGCAGGAGCTTGTTTTGACCCAGATTTCTATTTTGTGATTACATGTAGAATTAGCCAATGCCTTCACAATGTGCACAGCCCTCCATGTGATAATGTGGAGAAGTAAGGGGAAAGGAGGTTGCCTTCCTCTAAAGCTCTGGGGTTGCAAAAAGACTGGGGCTTAAGAGATCTGGTTCAGATCTGGTTGCTTAAATCCTTGATGTTAGGAGATGCAGGAAACACTACTCACAGGTGAGCTCTGGCTTTTCTTTCCTCGGTCGCCTCCCTGTATAACAGTTGTGTTACAATGTAGTCTGACACACAAAGTCTGTGCTATAGAACTCTTGTGAGTTGAGGGTGGTCCTGTTATAAAGATGGGGAAGCAGAAGCCCAACAAGGGGGTGGCAGCAAGGCTACAGAAAGGCCTGCCCAAAGTCACGTTCAGCTGTGGCATAGCTCGGAATAAGATTTATGAGTCATGGCTTCCAGTACCCTCTTCTGCAACAACTAGACAGCGTCGCCTCTTAGCAACACATTACTTGATCCAGACATTTCCCTGAGCTTCTCTCCACAGAGACCTGAAGTAATCAAGGCTGAATGAGTTACTCTGTATCCCTGGTGGTAACTGTTACCAGATGTTTACATGCTTTGAAATGTCAAACCCAGGTCTCCACATCATTTCCTCTCCGTTTTATGTATTTTTTCATGAGTAACATTTCTCGTTTGAAAACATAACATCCCTCTGTGAGTTAACCTCTTGCCATGTGTATATTCAAGCTGCACTTCCCTGTGATAGGATGCACCGATGTCCGAGACGCCTCGCTCGGTGACTGTATTTTGGATGCCCGTACCGTTGTTTAGCACCGCATCGTGCAGCTATCAGTTAAGCCAGCGTGGTAGAGTTTCATTCCCCCTCAGTAACTTCCAGATCGCATTTGCTCACAGAATAATTTTTCTGAATGCTAGCACTGCAGGAGCCATCTGTGACCTTTCCGCCACCCGCCAAAAGGTTGTGCAGCTGGCTCTAGAGGAGCCGGTATGTGCAATCCAGCTTGTTCACCTCCAACTTCATTCACTGATCTCTGCAGGCAAAAGCACAACACCTCAGCCTGGTTCTGCTCCCACTGAAGCCAATGCTAAAACTCCTGCTTCAGGAGGAACAGAATTGAAAATTTTATGCGTAATATTCACTCTCTTTTCAGAATAGTTGTGAGGAGCCACAATTTTCAGCTCCTATAGTTCGGGGTTGCCTAGGCAGTTCCATGATGGAGAACAGAAATGTTATAAACTAGGAACATGGGATTTCTTGTTCCCGGGGTGGCACTGAACATCGGTCTCTGTCTGAATGAAAGAGCAGTGCTGAAATACTGCAAGGCTTTTATTTCAAAAGGTAACTTTTGTGAGTAAAGTGTAAACCTCTTTGCTTGAGAAGTAATGATTTTCTAGCAAAAACAACCCAAACTGCAAAATAGATCTGGGTGAAGTAAGTTTTGAATGGCTGATGTTTCATTGAACATTTGTTACAAAATAACAGTTTCTACGGCAGAGTTTTTGTAGATTCAACCCAAAATATACAAATTGTCTGAATTTTTGTTTTTTGGTTTTTTTGAGTCATCTGAATTTCATGAGGAATATGCCATACAGCCCCATCCAGTGGTCCCGCACCAAGTTTGAGGCTCTTGACTTTTCTCAGCAGGCAGAAACATAAGAGTCTGAGCCTCCCAGCTTTGCTTGGGCAAAACTCTCACTGAACTTTGCCTGCATAAGTAAGGGAGGATCTTATGAGAGAGAGAGGAATTCACTAAGCTTGTGAAAAAATGTGCTGATGGGATGGAGGGAGGGGGAGACGGCGATTTAATGGAACAGAGATATCTCCAGCCTGTCATCAGAGGAAGGAGAAGGGAACGGCTGGTGCCGGATCCTCGTGGGATTAATTTTGAATATCAAGCGCTTGATCTTGAGCCATTCCTGAGGCAGCTGGTCATGTTTCTGTAAAAGCTGTATTTGAAAAGATGTTTTTTTTTTAGATGCCTTAAAACAGAGGCAAGCAAAGCAAATGACCTTATAGCGCTTTGCATTATGTCACGCTTCATGATATTCTTTTGCGCTACTTGCAGATAGCTTGACACACTGAGGCAGACAGCCCCTTATTATTAAATCTGTTTGCAAATGTGCTCAGATTGCCCTTCACATCCGCCCCTGGTTATGAATGGTGGCAGATTGTGGCTATGAATCACAGACCCATATAAGCATGTGCTGCATTGTCCTTCCTCCTTTCCTTCTTGAGTAAGATTGTCATCAGTTTAGGAATTAATAAAGAAGCCTACCAGCAAATGAACGATGCGGTATAATCCCCATCTCACGTACTTTCATTGGGGCAGAGAGGATGGCGCCTAATGCTCTTCTCCCATGGAAATGAATTAAACCTTCGTGCCCCCCCACGTGGAATCCAGTGCCTGCGAAGAAATGAAGCCTTCGTGTCTGATCTCACAGCCTGTATATTAAGCAGCTGTGTCCCTCTTCAGCTATGCCACAACCCCACTAAGGTCAGAAGGTCTCTAAGTAGAGGACAGGCCTGCCCAATTTTTAGTATGAGGAAACCTCGGATGTTGAAGGGAAATGCGGTTGGTGATTCCGCAGGTGGCACTCGGCTCTTGGGCAGTACCAGATCCTGGTACTAGGAGCCTTTCAGAAGAGATGAGGAAATGAAGTGTTGACTGCTTAGCATGAGTAAGCCCACCGTATTTTTGGGAATGCTTAACCACATTGTCCTCTGCAATGCGTATTCTGCCTGCATCACTTCACCCGGGAGTTTCAGTTAGATCTGCCATTTTTGTCTTCATTACCTGCATTAATTTCTTATAAAAGGTTTCTGCGCAGAGGGCACTGTGGGCGAGCTAGGTGTGGATTTCCAGAAACATTCACAATTGGCCTAACTGCACTTTCATTGCAGTCAGTGGGGATATAACAGGGGATTTCAGTGGAGCCAGAGTCAGGTCGGCACCGAGTGCTGCGAAAACCCCACTTTTTAAATGGAAGTTCAGGGTGTAAAGCACTTCGAGATACATTTGTATGAAAGCTACTAGAGAAACGCAAACCATTTTAGTAATCGCAAGATAGGAATTGCCATACCAAACCAGACCAATGATTTATTTAATTTAATCTTTAATGACTGGTGACTAATAGAGAATGGTTCAGAGGACTGTATGTTAAGTCTCTGTGCGGGATCTTTGAGTGGAAATTCCTGCTCAGCCTCTAGTGGGTCTTGTTGGCCCATGACTTGAATCATGAAGTTTTGGTGACCTGATCCGAAGCTCAATGGCTGATGGAAAGAGTCCCACTGATCTCAGTTTGGCTTT
Source organism: Crocodylus siamensis (assembly GCF_052110815.1). Taxonomy (NCBI): domain Eukaryota; kingdom Metazoa; phylum Chordata; order Crocodylia; family Crocodylidae; genus Crocodylus; species Crocodylus siamensis. Next base: position 20,948,990 of record NC_143408.1, on the reverse strand, counting down.
GCTCCATGTCCTGTATGCCTAATAGATTTTTATCCGCCACCAGGTAGTTTAACTGCAGAGGTGCATATTATTCATATACATGTCTAATCTTTTGCTGAAACCTACTGAGCTGTTTGCCTCACCGGTCGCCTGTGGCAAAGAGTTCCACAAGTGGCTCATGCATTATGCAATATTTGTTGCCTTTCAGTTTCATTGTGTATTCACCTGTCCTTGCATTATGGGAGGGATAAATAAAAGCAATCAGCTACCCTCGAGTTCATTTTATATTCCTTTGTCATTTCACCTTTCATTTGTTTCTTCTCTTAAATATACACTCCTAATCTTTTTTAGTCTCTCTATGGAAGTCTTTTCATGTCTCGGATTTTTTTTCCCTTCTTTGTAGCTTTCCTATATCTGTCCGGCCCTGTACACGGTATTCAGCAAGGGCATGCCATCGTTTTCTGTAACGGCATTATAATATTTTCATTTGCTGTTCTCTGCCCCCTTTGTAATGCATCTCACTTCCTTTCTTGTTCGCCATTGTGTGCTGAGCAAATGTTTTCACTGAGCTGTCCACAGTGATGCCTAGATGTTTTTCTAGAGTGGTTACAATTAAGTTAGAACCCATCAATGTGTATGAATGGTTGAAATTGTTTCTTTCGATATGCATTACCTTGTACTTGTCTGCACTGAATTTCATCTGCCATTGTGATGCCCAGTTGCCTGCCGCAGATTATGCTCAATTTTTCACAGTTTCCTCATGCCTTGACTGTTACAAATAGCACTGTATCATCCACAGATATTAATGCTTTGATATGTATACTTTTTCTCCCACATTAAGACCCCCAAGTCTAGCATGGATCATCGAGACACCTTGCTATTGACCTACGTACACAGTGAAAAGAAAAATCTGTTGCAATCACCCTGTGACTCCTTGGCTATCACAAAGTGTGTCCACACTGCAACCAGAGGCATACATGAGCTAACATTGATTGAGCTAGCACAGATAGCCATAGCGGTGAGAAAGGAGTAAGCTTCAGCATGAACTGTGCACTCCTGGCAGGGGCTGTGGGGCACCTCATCGGATCAGTAATTCCCGCTACAATCTGTGTTGCTGCATCTTCGTTGCTATTGTTACCCGTGCCATCTAGATTCATGCTAGGGAGAGTATGCCCATTCCTGCTGCAATCACGCCTCTTGAGCTTAGCGTAGATGCATCTCTTAGAGGCAGCGTGGTCCAGTGTGCAGACTGGTCCTGGCTCTGGCACTTCTGCGTGACCCTTGGCAAGTTGTTTGGCTCCAGTTTGTTGGCTGTTCTCAGTAAAAACCCTTTGCGTCAGATAGTCTCACTCTGTGTTTGTGTAATATATACAAGAACGGGGGTCTGATCTCAGTTGACAGGTGTTACTGTGCTCTCAGTAATTACTATTAAAATGAAGAATCTTATCCAGAGACTTTTGAAAGTGCCAATAAATTCCATCCGCCAGTTCTCTTTAATTCACTATTTTCTTGACTTCTTCAAAGAATTCTAATAGATTAGGGAATATTGTTTTATTTTCTCAGAACTAGGCTGGGGTTAACCATGTCTTGCTCAGGTAGATAGTTTGTCACATTCTTGAAATGTTTTATTTAACCAGTTTACATAACGCTGACATCAGGTCTCAAGGTCTGATTATCAGAAAGTGTCTGCTATGTGTCTGCACCACATCACCAGCACCGAGTGCTTCAGGTGCAGTCACAGGCTGAGGAATCAGAAGGGCCATGGGCTGGATAAGAGACCTCAAGGACACTTCAAGAGGCACAGGAGTGGTATGGAAATGGCTTAATAGGGCCATCTGCAGAGTTAGGAGGTTAAGTTCACTAGTTTCAATGTAATTCAGCTGAATTGTCCCTAGATAGTGTAAATCAAAAGTTAATTACGGGGAGGGTTTCATTTAATTTTTATTCCTGTATTTACATTTTATGGAGCCATCTGGTTTTATTAAAGTTTTGAAAATAGGCATAGTTTGTTTAGAGTTTCCCCGGGCTGGCACAGGAGATGGCTCCATTGCAAGTGAGGGGGTGGGAGCTTTGTGGACAAAAAGGAGGTTTGGTTGGAGACTGAACATGGGTAGGCCTCCGACACAGACAGGTGCGGACCGAGTAGCGATAAAACACTAGAAACACTGAAGCAGACCTTTTAGTCCTGTGCATTAGTTGTGACCAGGCTCAGCATGGTTGATCTCTAGGATATACACAATCTGTATCTGTAATGCTCACATCCAGTAAACCACCTTTGGCACCTTTGCCGCCAGAATTATCAGAGAGAAAGGGACCTTGGTAGCTTGTTATAGAGGCAGTGGTGACAGCTTGAAAAATGGCTAAACAAGAGCACAGATGCCCTTCCCAGGCAGGCAGTGTAATGAGTCGCTCCAGGACATTATTGTCTCCAGCCAATCCTGTCCAGGGCCACATCCCAGTGCAGTTCACTGACTGTGCAGATGACCTGATTCCTAGCCCCCTCTTCTGCTCCTGCTTGGCTTCTGCATAGCCCGGTTAAACTGCCTCCATCAGAAACTGAGCCAATGGCGCTGAGACCCTGGTGCTGGGCAGCCTTGTCACTTGGCTTGCCAATGCCTCGTCCACTGAAGTGAGAAGCTCCAACCCAGACCAGGGAACAGCTGCAGAGTTATCAAAACTTGGACATGACAGTTCCCATTTCACTGTTCTCTAGTTTGGGCAAGAATCTCACAAACCCAGCAGTCCCCTTTTTCCTTCCCACTTGCTCCCATTCCAGAGCTCTGGCCTGGAAAACTGGAGCTGAGCAGAGTTGACTAAATAAATGGTCTCCAGCTTGATAACATTGGTGTCTTTCCCAGTCTATGTTGGCCCAACTTCACGTTTAGACTTCACTAGCACTGGTAATTCCGGGCATGCCTGGAAAGCAGACAAGCCAGCCTGATTTAGGTTGCCATGCTAATATTCTGCTTTTACACATGCTCGTAGTTGTGAGGGGTGTAGACAGAGAATTTGTAGGTGTTTTGCTTCCATGTTCTAGCGAGTGCCTTAGGTGTCTTAATAATCTGACAATAGAAACATCTTTCCGTCTGCTGCAAACACAACTTGTTCTTCATAACTGGATCCAATGGTTCCCTGAAGGTTTGAGAGCTACAAAACAAAACTTTTATTGATTCTTCTGCAGAATTGCAGTCTTGTTTCTGCTGTAAATTCTCCCATGCCCCCACTCTCCCGTAGCCCCTTCACCTGGCTCCGGCATCCTTTTCGTGTTCGAGAATCTTCTGGCACAAGCTGTAGACTATCGCCCTGCCCACGGCAGGGTTGCGAGTAGTAATTAATGTCTGCGTGCCCCTTGGAGATGCCAGGAAGGAAGCTGCTGTAGAATTGCAAAATATTATCTTTGTTATGGCAGGGATGGATGTCTGCAATACTCAAATATGAGGGCAGAGACTGTCTTCACATAAGGATGCCCAAAAAGTCGCCACTTTTTCGGACACTTTGGCAGACACCCCCAGGTAAGGGAACCTTTTTACTGGCATAGCTCACACCACACTGTTTATCGCCTGCAGCCCTGCTGGGCTTTGGATGCAAGCCCCTTTTTCTCTCATTCTACCCCCTGACCCATCCCTGATCCTCTTGTTTTTTTTTTTTCCCACAGAGCTACAGCTCTGCAACTGCCAGCTGATGAGCAGGTGGTATCATGGGCCTGAGTGACCTAACTTCAGTGGGCAGAGGACAGATGCCTGGCTTGTGTCTGAGCCACGATCAAAGGGAAAGTAAAAGGGTATTTCTTAGATGAGAGTTTGCTAATTTGTGCTGCATATTGGAAACATGTCAACGCATTGGCACTAAGGCCAGGCTGCTAGTTTTTATGTGCATTTATACGCATAGGAATTGACCCACCAGGCATGCCCCTAGCCCCACGCACCTGCTGCCAGTAGGGTCTGCAGCCCCGGTCCACACTTCCTCTAGCAGGGTCTCTTGAATCTCTCAGCATCTCTGTTGCTGAGAATCAAACCCAGCTGCTTCCAGGCAGCACGTGTCATGTGAGGGAAGGGGAGCTGCTCTGGGCCAAGCCTGCGGGAACCTTTCTAAGCAGTCCCAGCTTGAAGTCACTGGAAACCTAGTAGAGACAGATGTCAGTCCCAGCAGAGCTGATTCTCTCCTTTCACCTGTTCTTCAGCAGATACAGAGATGCCCAACTTCACTCGTCTTTCAGAAGACACCTTGCAAGCCAGCTTCATGTTTGCTCTGCAATGGGTAGTCCCTGTGGCCTTTTTCATAACAGTGGCCATGGTCTGAGTTCTCCCTCTCTGCCTTGTGTAGCAATCTGCGTGCCAGTGGGATGCTGATAACACTGTGGCTCAAGGGCGGCTGCTTTTCAATGGTGCTGTGCCTCGAGTTGAACTGAGTGCATGTTAGACTGGAGTGAATAATCCATACTGAGCAATTTATTCATTGAATTTGCCAGTTATCAGCTTAGGGAATGTCCATGGGGCAGGTTGCTGTTTCCTTAAATTTATTCATTATTTGAAATTACCCGAGGAATAATACATATAATATGGATTGCAAACTTCTTTACCTGTCAGGATTAATCACAAACTGTTTTTATCAGTACTCTAGCCATGTTCACTAGTTTAAATTGGCGGTGCAGATCGCATGGTGTTATTTTGGGGCCCTGATTGAACAAACCTTTTATGTCTTGCCATAGTGCACCACTTGTGCGCAGACATGTAAAAGGTAGCGTCCATGAGCCCTTCCGTGAGCTGTCTGCAGTGAGCTTCCTGGGAGCGAGTTGGTGTTGCTCCAAACGTGTGTCGACAGCAAACAGAGGGGGCTGCCTGAATACAAAGGAAGCAAATACATTCAGGTCCTTGAATCTCAGGATGACGTTTTCACTGAGTGCTCCGTCCTCGCAGGCTTCTAGCTCATGAAGTGTTTTGAGATCTGTGGATGAGAGGGACTGAAGCCACAGAGAGTGCCCAGACGCTCCTCGAGGGTCCAGATGTTTTGTTTGCTTCTCCTCTCCCTTTGTCCATAAGAAATGCAGGGAAATTAGAGCTGTTCTTATTATCTAAAAAGGCTTTCCAGAGGCGCCTTCTTCTCCTGTCATCTCACAGCCCTGGTTTGATTAATGACTGGACTGTCCATTCCAGCACTTCCCCCCGCCCTCTCCCTGCCTTAATTCCCCCTTTTCCTTCATTTTTTAAATACGCAAACTGCTGATCTAAACATTCAAAATAAATTATGCTGAATAATGGATGAGGACAGCTGCATAATTCATAATGCCACAGGCCAAGTCAAAGCAGTGTGTGTTCTTCCTCTGCTTCCGGCTCCCCTTGCTGTCCTGTGGCTCTTCTTTAGGCAGAGCCAAAACAAGTGGTACCCTAAAGATTTGGAGAAGGGCATATATCACTTGGATCCCAGATTGATTGAAAGCAAATGCCTAGCATTTCAAAATTGTGCTTGTAGGGCAGTTTGGATAATTGGCTCCTCCTTGCCATTCCTCACACTCCTTCCTGGGGTGCTATCACAGGATCCTTGCTGTCTAGGGTAGTGCTGGTAACCACTTGATATGTCACCTCCGAGAGCAGGACCCAGGAGTCCTGTGTTGCAGAGTCCCTGCATGAAGTGGCTCCCTTCCCAGAGTTGGAGGCAGAACCTAAAATGCCTCTAGCATAGTCCTGTTGGGAATTGCCTGCTCCTGCTGCTGCCTCACACTTGGTCTGCAGAGCTTGGGCCTCTTGATGCAAGGTATTAGACTTGCATCCCATGGCAGAGCATGTCCTTACTCCCCAAGACAGACGGCTTCACTTTTTCTGCCGTCTAATCTCCATTGTGCTTTACTGAACACGTTCTTTCAGCTTGCGCTCACTGTCTTTGCTGACTAACACCCCCTTCTCATTTAATATGTAAAACTCTCCCTAATACCTCTTAAGAAGCATGGCAGCTCCTTCAGCCTCTGCCCAGAGATTCCCTTTCATGCTGTTGTGTTCATTGCCCAGCTGGGAAACATCACTGCCGGAGAGTCAATTGAAGGGCATGAACTCCCAGCTGATAAGTCCTGACTGGCATGCAATCGTAGATGCAAGGAGCTTGCATTCAGCCCATGAAAGCCAGTCCCTGCCTGTGGGGGCAGAGATAACAGGGTTTAATTAGCCAACCCGTGACATTCCCCTCTCTCTGCTGGGAAAGAATGGACAGTTTGGCAGGGATTTAGTGCTTGGTCCTGTAACAGTAATCTCTCGGTGTTCAATAGCACCCCTTTATCTGGGGAACTCAGATCTGAACTGAACCTCTCCACACCTCTCTCACCAGCAGATAGAGCTACTGGAGCAATGTTTCTGATGGAGACACTGAGGAACAGGGACGTTTTCATCGAGAATCATACATCAAACCCAGGAGCCCTGACTCCACTCCTGCCTATGCCACTACATCACGGGTGGGCAATTATTTTGGTGGAGGGGCGCTTACTGAGTTTTGGCAAGCCATCAAGGGCCGCATGACAGGCAGCCAGGGGCAGATAAATACTAATTTTCTAAATTTTTTAGGGGCCCCGTGGGCCAGATAGAATGGCCTGGCGGGGTGCATCTGTCCCGTGGGCCACATTTTGCCTACCCCTGCACTACATTTATCTTAGGTTGCTGCTTTTGCTCTCATCACTGGTATCTGTTCCTCTATTTACCTGGTAAAAGAGCCTCCCCCTCCCCCGCTTCCTTCTTATGCTTCCTCTGCCCCCTACTCCATCACCAAACAACCTCCAGCAGGGAGGATACGGGGGTGTCTAGGGTGCAGTTCTTTATGCATCTTCCCATGTGCAGAGATGCACCCTGTATTGGCATAGTGGGGCCCTGGGCACTGGGGGTTCCAGACTGTACCTTGGTACAAATATTCAATTAAAAAATTCATAATAATAGGTTTAGATTTCACTTTTGAAAGCAGAGCATACTGTGTATTAATATATTAATACTGTTCCTGGCAGATTCCAATGAGGTCAGAGAGAGACTCGGCTAATGTGGTGCAGAGATTTCAATTAGGCAGCTCAGCTTAATCAGCAGGCTCAGCGGAGCCCTGTTAGGGAAAAACAGCAATCTGGCCCACTGGTGACTCTTCAGTAGCTCCAGAGGTTGAGGCTTTCTTTTCCTGGAGCGTCAGGATCTGGTTTTTGTTCTTACTGTTGCCACAAATGTCCAGGCAGCCATGGAGCTCGGGCAGTGCTTCCCAAAGTTGCGGCAATATTTCCCGAATGGGAAATGCAGACAGAGACTGTCTTGTGGTCTTCACTGTTGGATAGTGTGAAGGTCCACAGTCACATGGGCTTCTCTTTCCTTTCCCTGCTGCTTTGCAGTCACGCGTCCTTACAGTGCAGTATGCATGGCATGAGGCCTTCACTGGGTGGGGACCTAAAGTGCAGGTATTACCAACGATAATGTGATGGCAGAAAATCCACTGTTCAGGCATTTCCAAAGCTTCCAGCTTTGTTCAAAACTTCTGCCTGATCACTTGTTTTAATTCCTGCTCTGTGGTAAAGGCAGATCTTTGGAAACTTTCTTGGAAGGATGAGTCGAAGCCTCCCACCAAAAGACCGTTCTGAAAACGTGCATTTCTGAACCATCAAAATGAACTTATTGCATGGCCTGTGACTCAGCTGAAGCACTTTTTGTTGTCTTTGTTGTTCTGTCTTTGAGGTTGCATTTTAAATTGCTTTGTATAATACAGTATGTTGAAATCATCAAGGCAAAGCACTTCAACCTTATTGAAAGAAGCATTTTGATAATTTTTCATTGAAATTTTCAACAATCGATAGGCTCTTGGGGGGGGGGGGGGACATTTTTATTTTATTGACCTGGCATTTTCCAAAAGAAAGAGTGTTTCTTCAGTTTTTATTTTTATTTTTTTCCAGCTCTTAAGTATTCTCCTTTTTTCTTTATGTATCTACCAATTCAGTTAACCTGTCTCGTGACCTTGTCTACCTGTCTTTGAGTTTTTTCCAGTATCTGCAGCTGACATAGCTAAGCCATACATTTTGACTGCTTTCCACATGGGGGATATAACCTGGATAGTAAGGTCATTTCTTACTGAGTCCCATTATGAAAAGATATCACTTCATAATACGCCGGAGAGCCCTCATGTTAAAGATGTGGCTGGCCCTGTGATGAGAGAGGGAAAAGTGACCAAGAGAGCGAAGGAAAGGAAAAGATGATTTATATATGTGTAGAGAGAGAGACATCAGTTTTCTCTATCCAAGTTTATTATCCCATCCATTTGCCTTCATTTTTTCCTGATGCTCTGTCCATCAGCTGCTGAAACCTAATTCTGTAAGAAATAAATACAACTTGAGTAAATTAAGTGAAAAGGCTTCACCAAACCCAATTACTCTGTGTCCCCCGGATGCTTGGGAATGGAGTTCATTTCCTCATAATGAACAAAACGGTGAGTGACAGCCTGGCAAAATGAGCCGTGTCTCAGAGCTGGCTGCATCAATGGGACAAACATAGAGATTGGGAGTATTTATGAATAGATGCATGTATATACGTCCGCGTGTGGGTATGTAGAAATCTTCCCTCGGGAGCCGCAGGTTTACTCCCATCCATCTTGGCACATGCTACCTCATTCGCCAGCCCTGGTCGGGTTCCTGAGAGAAATCATGTTTATTATGGAAGCCATTTGTTAACAAAAATTGGAGCACTAGCTCATTCAAAAACTGCAGCAACTATAGTTAAAACTGCCCAAGCATTTCCGTTCAAACTCCCCTGTTTCATTTGCTCAAAGATCTTGGCTTCCAGGCTGCAATTTTCTAGGCAGTCCCTGTTTAAGGTTGGAGATTTGGGGCAAGTTTAGGCAAACTCAGTTGAGCCATTATTGAGGCCCGAGAGAATGAATATAAGAATGAAGAGTGAATACTCATTACAGGAAGGCTTGTGCTTAAGGGGCTGGACTTGGCTTCACTTCCTGTCTTTGCCACAGGGTGACTTTGTGAGCTTCAGCAAATCATTTCACCATTCTGCACCTCAGTCAGTCCTCCATCAGTAAATGGGGATCAGAGCATCCCACTTCCCCCAGTCCTTGTATGTCTTGTCTCATTGGAAGCAGTTGGAAGAGACAATGTCTTTTATCCTGACAATGGACAGAATCTCATGCTGTCAGGCCCTGATTTCAGTTGCTCATTTTAATAAAAATAACCAATAATATGTGGACCAGAGGAAAGTTCACTTTGGGATCATAGGAAAATAAGCAGGAACGGACCATATGAGGTCATCTAGTCCGTTCCCTGCTTTATGCAGGATTATGCCTGACTAAATCATCCTGGTCAAGTGTCTGTGTAACCTGCTCTTGAGAATTTCCAAGGATGGAGGTGACCTGTCATGATATGACTAGTGGGAAAACCCAACTGTATTAAGAAATTTGAAGCCGCTTTAACTGTGTGTGCATGCCTGTGCATGCATGCATGCGCGCGCACACACATACACACAGGGTTGAAGTGGTTTTAAGTGCATGTATATATATTGTACAGCACTGAACCAACAAAACTAAGTTACAAAAAATAAGGTCAAAGCAAATAGCTTTTGGTAGTATTTAAATAAAGGAGGGAAAAGTATGTGTGTTTATGTAAGACATACTGGTAAATAGATTTAAAAAGATAAATCAATGTATACGTGTTAAAGTCAGAAGGGACCATTAGTTCATCTAGTCCAGCGGTTCCCGATGTAGTGCCCGCGGGCACCATAGATAAATACTTCAAAAGAATACCAAGCAAAGGGAAGCTACATTTTGAAGTTGCGGATCTAATGCAATTTCAAGTAATGGATGAGATGACTGGATTGATCTAATTTCTAAACTTTAATATTCACATTGGCGCCCACTGCTTTTTCTTTTAAATTCAAGTGTGCCCTTGGGCATATAAATGTTGGGAACCCCTGATCTAGTCCAACCCCCAGTATAACACAGACAATAGCCTTTTGTCCAGTTACTCGGATATCAAGTCCTTGGGGAATGCTATGGATGCCGTATGTGGTTACACTAGGTGAGGTTAAGGTGTGTAAGAGAGATCAATCTTCTCACTTGTCATGTGGGCTTATTATTAAAAAAAAAAAAAGTCCCATTTTGTGGTTTCTTGAATGTTCCTCTGAAACCTCAGGTGCCAGTCATGGGCAGAAACAGGACAGAGGACAAGATGGCCCATTTGTCTGACAGTTTCTACGGCATGTTCCCATTTCCTCGTGTGCGTTCGTTTGACATAGGAATGGTAATTTGTCTCTGTGGAAGGTCTCAGCCAACTCCGCTTGTTTGCAGTAGTCATCGTGGTGCATCAAGTAATAGCCGCACGAGGGAAGGAACCTGCAAAGCCTTATTATACATGATATCCAGCCGGTGAAAGACAGCTGCTGTCGCTGTACAGAGTATTACATTCTTGTAATCAATAACAGGAAGGAGAAACTGTTGGGCAACCTGTTTCCTATTATGGGCACTTAGGCAGCACTTGGGATAACAAAGGACATTACGTTTTACACCAACTGCAGGCAGCACATGTTCAGCAAGCCCCTCAAATTGTTGAAAAGGGATCTAGCCTCATTCCCAGATGCTCTGGACAGCTAACCTGTTTAATAGCCACACATCTGAGGGAAACAAGACCTCGAGGAAACATTTTTAGCCCAGCTGAGGCCCCACATTGGCATTTGGTTTGGATATAGAGCATACTACTTTGTTTTAATTTTGAAACCCAGAGCAGGGAGACTCCACTCAAAACATATTCATAAAGGGGATAAATGTCACCTAGCTCTATGGAGGAGGCAGCGAACTCTCATGTGGGTTGGAAAGGCCTGGGGGCCAGAACACCTGTGTTAAACTCTGCACCCAACCACTGAATCAATTTGAATTTTAGCAAGGCACATCACCTCTCAGTGCTTAATTTTATTCATGGAGCTAATACTTTAACACACCTGTGATCACTTCAGATATCCAGCCGCTCACTCTGCTGCCTCCTGCAGCCGTTCCAAAATTCATGGCAACAGCAGGGATAGAAATAAGATTTTTTGTCTCAGTAAAAGCACAACCCCCTGCCTCCTGAATTAAAAGGGAAAGTTTAGGAACAATTACTTGTGTAGGACTAATTCCAGTTCCAGTTCAGCATGGTAAAGGACTGCAGTGCGAAGTAGACAATGCAGTGCGAGAGTTATCCTGTCTCGCAGTGGTACCGGGAATGGATGTTGTAACAACTCTTTGAGGGGCTCAGATGGATGGTGCTACAGCACGCCAGAGTACTCGGATGATTTCAGAATTAATCTTCTCCTAGCCCTTCAGAATGCAGCTGGCATGACACCCAGTAGGTCAGCTGAGGCAGGAATAAGGACAAAGACCATAGCGTAACATGCTATATTTACCGCCTGCTCGGATAATCCTTGCACCACTTAACCAAGCAGCCATTCAAGTCAATCAGAAAAACGTGTTTGCAAGCAGAGCTCACGCCTTGCGGTGCTGAATGCTTTTATTAGCTCAGTACAGACTGCAGCAGTGTATATATTGATCCCTGAGATCCATTGCCATAAGTAACATCATTTGTAAACTTTTAGCAGGGCAGAAATATTAGAAAACCCAGCTATACAGTCTGATTTGCTCAAACATTTAAGGCATCCTGATTGAAGATGTTATTTACTATGTGAGATTTTCCTGGGGTTTGCTGGCAGGTACTGGAAAAAGTAGCAATGAAGCTTTAATTTGCTCCCATCTTTAGCTAAACTATTGGAAGTCTCAGAGTAGATTCGACGGGCTCCGTATCTACTTGTCCCAGACAGCCGTAGCTTTGTGGGAATTGTCCCTAGGCAGTGGGCCAAACAGATGCTTCATTTCAATCTCTCTGTTACATTCAGGAGAGCATTCCAGTTCATATACTTCTGCCTCCTTTGCCTTTAACTAATGCTTCCTGGAAGTGCTTTCTTGTGATTACAATGCAAAAAGACCCTTGGCATTTCCCATTGCTGCTGGGGTGTTGGTCAGATTCCAGCTATATTTATTTCTGCACCTTGCAGACTGGTGTGATTGCATCCTGACTCCCTGCACGGACTTTGCATTTCTGATGTGCTGCAGGATGGATCACTGACTGCCTTGAGCTCTTGCTGAGTGTTGCTGTTAAACACATTTCACCTCGGGCTGATACACCCTCCTGTCACCATTGCTGGCTTCTCTTTGTATATACACACACATGCACGTACACATGTGTACACACACACACTATAAATACTATACACACACACACACACACACACACACACAGATGCACATAATATGTGGGTGTAAGTGCATGTGTGTATGTGTATTTAGTGTCCAACTTGGATACTTTGGGCTTTTAAAATGAAAGGCTCAGAAATGAGCATTCATGCTCTATGCTATTAGTCCCTTGTATCTGGGGAGGTAGGATTCAAACCCTTTTCCTTCAGCTTTGAAAACCACAAATCTCTTCCGGTTACATTGACAGAGACGAGGTTCCTCCTTTACTAGCAGTAGTAGATCCTTCATGCTCTCTGTGATGGCAGCATTACTCCCGCACATGAAATCAGCACTGCACAGCTGGAATTGAGAAGGTTACCTGAGAGACTTGGGTACACATTTAATCTGAATCAGAATTTGGTGCAGAAATTCCCTAGAAGCTATGAAAATCCATTCTATAGGGAAGGGCAGGAGGAAGGGGGGATTTTCTTTCTGGTTAAAGTAGCAGCGAGGTTCAGGTAGCTTAGCTGTGATTCAGAGGAGTGGTATGAGTCCAGTTCCATGAAGGGTCTGGGATTAGACGCAGGCTCTAACCTGAGCTAAAACATCAGACTATCTTGTCTTCTCTGCTCTTGTAACCTGAGCTAACTCGAGGCAGCTAATTCAAAGTAAGAATAGACTTTGTTCAGTACAGACATACCTTGCAACTCATTGAAGAGGAGGGTAGTACTACAGCTTGTGCTTAAGGATACCAAAGAAAGCTTAGTGACAAGGAAAAAATGGAAGTGGCAAGATGGCAACACGAGTTTGATTTGCAAATTATCTGTAGAGAAGAAGTGCCTGCTTGCTTGTTTTTTAAATGCCAGGAATGATTCCCACACCAGGCACCCGAGAGTCGCAAATCCGAGGTGTTTGTCTAGTCCTGTAGGCAAATGCTGTTTCCCTGACTTTTGGTCTAACCTTTCCCCCTCAGTCAAAGGTGGCACTGTCCACTGGAATAGCTGCACTTGGGATAACGCTGGACTGCAAGATGGACCAGAAGCCATCTGCTGCTTTCTTGTGTCTTGTCCTTTCGTCCACGGGGAAATTTTAGGCGTTTTGGAGCGATGGCTTTGTACAAATCCCCAGCTGATGGGATGCGTGTTTAGGCTGACTGTCTGGTCTGGAATTCATTAGGAACTTTTGTGTTTGCAGCTGTCTCTCGGATTATATCTTTATTGATCCTGCCTGCCCATGACCAATGGGAAATATGTGGAAATGATGAAGCTCTTCCGAAGGGGAGTTCATAATCTTGCTCAAACAAAGCCAGATCCCCAGAGAATAGGATGAATAGCCTGTGTATAGCCTATTTGAAGACGATACAGCTATCATATCTTGTTCCCCTTGTTTTACTGGGATAACATTCAATTACCCCTGCCAACAACAGCTTCCCATAAGGACTGTTGAGACAGCTAATCACCTGCCCCAGTTACTCTGAAGGAGATGTGTAAGACAGTCTGGGAGGCTTCCTGAGACCCTGATGAGAGGAGACCACAACTCTTTCCTTGGGAAATAGGAATCCAGCGGGTGTTAGGCAGGCAGCCCATCTCTGACAATGTGTTAACATGGGCCAGGAAACAAGGGACTTTGAAAAGCCAGGGTCAAAAGGAGAAGACACAATTGTAGTTGTGAGATTAAGGGCACTCTGGACAAACTGGTTCTTGCTTTATGACTCTGCTCCCACATCTTCTCATCTGCTCTCTGCACCTTTTCCCTGCCCTTCCTCCACTGCATTGTTCATGTCACCCCGTTATCATCTTGCCACCATGCCTCTCAGACCCTCCTCATAACCCACTTCTTCCCAGAAGAATTTAGGATTCCTCCCTGACACCTTTCTTGATCTAAGCTTCGCTCACCTTGTGCTGCGGCAGTGAAAGCTGGAAGGGTCTTGTCTGAGTCTGAATTCAGTCCTATGGAGGTAGTTCTGGTTGTCCTGTGTACATGGGTGATGGGTGCCTCCCGAGTATGGGGGAGCACGACTGAGGAGTGTGTGGGGGGTCTCTCTACCAGCCAGAGCGCTCGCTGTTGTGGGGGCACTAGTGCTGTCAGGGGAGGCACGTGCTCCCCTGTGCCCCCCTACTAATTACCTATGCCCATGCATTTGCAAAGTATCAAGAACTGTGTTGGTGCTGGTGGTTGTGGCCACACTATTATCCCACATAACCACAACAGCCGTTATGTAGCATTAGTAATAGCGGTAGCTACACATGCCCACAGCTTAAATTCATTGTATGTTAAAGTTACAGTGAAAAAAAATCCCATGATTTGGGAACGTAAGAGGTATATTGGAAACCTGAATTGTGTGCATCTGTTATAATAAACCACCTATGGCCCATTAGTGCATAAAACCCTATAATAATTGATTAACTGTTTATTGTCTAGTGGATGGGGCACTGCTCTGGAGATCTGGATTCAACTCAGAGCTTTGCTGGCTAACCTTGGACAAATCATTTGATCCATCCATGCCTCAGTTTCCCTATTAGTACAAGTGATACTTACTTGCTCTGTAATGACTGTTGAGATCTGTGGATAAAAAGCACTGTAAGAACCTCTTAATCATTGATTAGCCCATTTGTAAACTATAAGTTCGCCAGGAAGGAAAAAGCGGAACCAGACTTTCTTAGCATTAACCATTGACATGTAGGATTTCCTTTTGGACAAGCCTTGTGTGGGCTGTTACAGGTGTTCAGATGTGGTTAGAAACAAGGGCAAAAGCAATTTCTCAAAGGAAGAGTGGTTCTTTTAAAATCACCCAAGTAACCCACCCGCCAAAGCTTTTAAAAATCGATCTCTAAAATTGGAATCTGTTCTTATTTTATTGATCTTCTTGTTTGCCTATTTTTAGCTGAGCTGGTTGAGAAATACGTTGTTCCTGGGGAAAAAAAATGTAAGAAACTGAAATTGTTTGGGGGATTGCAGCAACAACAACAAAAAAAAGAAAATCCAGAACTTGTTTTTTCTTTTGCAGTGTTTGGCAACCAAAACATGAACATGGTTTCACTTTCACCTGCAGTTTTCCAGTTTGTGGTTGCTAAAAGTTGAATTAATTTGTTTGTGCTTTGTTTTGATATTATTTTTGGCAAACGCTTGTACACATGAGTTGAAAATGTGTGTTGTTCCCATGGGCATTTTGTTTTTAACAATGAAGTCAGTTTTCCATTGATAAAATGCTTCCAGTGAATAATTTCTACATATTCGATGTTGTAGTGCTGATGAAAAGTGCTGGATGGGCAGAAGGAAGTTTTCTTCCTGTCCTCAGAAAAGGTTAGATGTGGCTAACACATCCAAGCAGGCTTCTCCTGCTTGCTTCCCTGCAAAGGGGCCTTGTCCCAGTCCTGGGGGGACCCACCTTGATGAGGAGGAGGAGGAGGCACTCCTTTCTCATGCCTAAATGTGACACTGGGGCTTTACTCAAATACCAGGCCCCAATTATGACTGACACTCTACTAACAGGTTATGAATAGACACACGTGCTGCCCAAAGGCCTCCTAATCTGTGGATATTCATGGCCTGTTATGATTGTCTACCTTGGTTCCTGAATAACAGAGGTCAGAGGAACCTCCCCCGGTGATTTCCGCACAAGCCCATGGCACAAGAGAAGTCTTGTGGAGGTATAGAAAGAGTCCTCGGCACCCGCCATTCCTAACATAGGCTGCAAGTGCAGGAGAAGCTACTCTGCCACTAGTTGTGACAAGATCTGACAGCTGGGGGAAAAGTAAATGGGAGGCAAGCACAATTTTGGACAGCATTTCTAGGTTTCTCTCTCTGCAACCATTATGAGGCAGGGTAGCATTTTTTAGGCCTCACAGGAGAGGGACTGGAAGGAGGATACAGGGCTGGCCCTGTGATGCACAATGGGGTATTCAGTCTCTGTTCATTCCTTAGCCTTTCTGCCAAGGGTGCCACCTGTGATGGGGGCAGCCATCCACGGGGAACCGTTCTGTGGTGCTGCTTCTCACTTGCCAGTTCCCTGTGTTTCATGTAGCCTACCATGGGGCCAGCACAAGGTAACAGCTTTCAGTTGCCATTAACCTGGACTCTGTTGTTCTGGTGCCTTCGAGGGGGGATAAGCCCCGTAGCTCAGTATCAATCCCTCCACAGCACCTTTCTGGGCCTAAACTTGAGCAAGGAAGGAGAGAACTTGTGAGACAACCTCCCTTAGCCTTTGACAAAGTCAAATCCCAGAGAAGTCCCTAATATGTTCAAAGAAACACATTCTCTTGCTGTGTCTGCTTTGCAGAAACCTCACTAATCCTTCCCAATAGGCCCAGAGGGGAATCCAAAGCAGCATTTCATTAGCCTGACAAGCCCTCCACGTTCCCCAGCAGGATGCATGAACCAGGAGGGGAGCAGGTTCCTGCCTCTGCAGAAAGGCAGAGTGAGCCAGGGCTGTGTGCAGAGGAAACAGAGATAGGAAATCTTTACCTTGGCACTGTTTGCTGAAAGCTCAGGCAACAGCCGTGGGGAGGATGCAGGGGGTGGGTGCAGAAGGCAAGCAGAGCAGCATCAAGCCGGTGGATGTGATTACCTGGAGCCCCCTACTGCTGGGGTGGGGGTTGGGCTCATATCTGACTTTGCACCATCTTTTATTAAAGGCAGGAGTAGCTAGAGGGGAAAAAAATATAATTTGGGCAAATATCAGTCTCCCCTTTTCCCTTCCAAGATCTCTCTCGGGTTCCTTATTAATGTTTCATACAGGCACATCATTTCTTTTGCTCTTTCTCTCCTCTGGATCCAACAACTTGCTTTGATTAGATTCCATTTCCCAGGAACCCCTCAAGACTCCAGTTCTCTTTGATGCTGGGAAGGGGCCACCCCCCTCCCTCCACTCCTGCAGGGAGGAGTTGGCACACAGCCCAACATAACAAGACAAAAGTCAGGCTCCTTTTCCTTGGCATGAGATGAATTCCCAACCTCTCCTCCTTGAGTTCGTGTCCCCGCCACTCTATCATTGACTTGAGCTCCAGGGGCCAAAGCACCAGGAGTAGCTAATTGGCACAGTGGGAAACAGCAGAAAATTTGTTAATTCTGGAGTTTGGGGCCAAATGCAAGTATTTACTCTCAAGCCTAATCTGTACCCAGCTGCTGTGACACTTAGGGGGTGTCTTTTTATCAAAGGAAGGTAAAAAGTGTTCATCTGTGCATATGCATGAAATATGAAAGGTGTCTTATTCTGTAGAGTTTATTTTCTTAAAACAGTGGTGCTTGACCGTTTAGTCCCACAGGCCGGATGAGTGATGTAGGACTGGATCAGATCCCTTGTGCCAGATCGGGCCCAGCACTACATCTGCCCAGCCCATGCACCTGAATCAGGCCCTGGGAAGCTTTGGCTGACTCCCACATACCAAGATTGGGACCCAAGCCACCCTGCACACCCTATCCAGTCCACAGGGTCATACTATCTGGCCCACAGGGCTCCCCACAGAAAATTTGGCCACTGTTTTATTCCTGCCAAATTTCCAGGCCCGTGGGAAACCCTACGGGCAGGATGACGTGGGGCCAGGAACAGAATCTGGCACAAGAGCCAAGGGTTGAGCACCGCTGGCTTAAACTTACATGCACAAGATATGTTGGTGCCAGTGCACTTGATATACCAGTGCATTCGCACCCATCACATGGAGATGTGCCCCTTTAATTATGCCAGTTTCAGATTGATGCGGTTAGACTGGATAGAGCGAAGTCCTGAGCGAACTGAAGGGGATCTGCATAAGCTGCCTTTCATTTAGACTTGCTGACACCTTGGTAAATGGGTGCAAGTATAAATGACAGGAGTGGCACATCACTTCTGAATTAGGCTTGCTGAGTCAATGCTCCTTTCACTCACACCCCCGGGATCCAGAAGCGAGGAGTATAACGTGGAAGGCCACTAACAAGAGAGTGCACATTAAGTAGAAAGTCCCTGCTTTAATTCCCACATTCTGTGCATCATCCTGTGAGGTGTTTTCCTTGCTGCTCTCTTCTCTTCTGGCTCCCAGGCAGGTGAGCTGCAGCAGGTTTCGACTGCAACAAACTCTGGGGGCCAAACTAATAGCTGATGCTGAGAGGCTGTCAGTTATATGTCAGTAGCAGGGCGTGTGCCTGAGTCGGTGGGAGCTAAAATGAGAAGGCAGATGAAGTAACTGCATGCTCCAAATTCCCCTTTAATTTGTCAGCCCTGCCATAGCTAGGGGGGTGTTTTGCTGATATCTCCAGCCCTCTCCCCTCTCCGCTTTGTTACATGCAAATGCACAGGCTGACCTTTCCTTAGCATGGCATGTTGCACGCTCAAGCGTGCATCGGGGCAGCACATCTGCATGGCAAGAGCCTTGTTTCAGTGAAGCTACAACAGCCTCTGAGTGATGCAGGTGCCCACAGGTGGTGATCAGACAGGCGGATCTGTTACATGCATCTCATTCCTGCCTGCCTCGCTGGCTTGCTGTTTTCCAGAGAGTGCACCCCTCTCCCCATCCGACGGATGCAGAGGAGACAGAATGGAAATGCAGGGTTCTCGTTGCCTTCTCCAGATTGCTCGCCTCCCACACAATGGGCTCCTAATTTCTTTTATTTTCCTTCCTTCAGTAAGAGACCATTTTTGTTCTCCTAGTGAGATCAGCATTATTGAGGGCTTTAATTCCCCACCTGCCATTGGCTGTTTCCTGCAGGGTCTCTCTGAGGGACCCCGCTGACATGATGAAATGAAGTCGGAGAGCTGTATTAATTTAGATGGCTTTCCTTCCCATTCCAGGGCTGTTATTATGGTGGTATTGGTTGGTAATAAAAGACCTTTTAGTGCTGGGGGAAATCAAATAATCTTATACAAACACAAATGTGTCTGGACCATGATTATCCTAATGTAATTGGTGAATGAACTCTGACTACGGGTGTCTCTTCTTGCCTTTTTTTAAAGACATTTTTATGGTAATCCATTGATGGATATATTGACACTTGACTGCCTTTGTTGTGGGTAGTGTGCAGTTAATGTCTGTGCATAGCTTAGAATTTAGACCGCTTATACCAGTCTGGTCTTTTCTGGTATGGGGTATTTTAGGTTATGTCTCTGAATCAAGGGATCAATGGACACTGGAAATAATCTGTAATAAAAGGCTCTCAAATAATGCGGAGGAGACAATTTGAAGAATAGGAGGATATGACTAACACTGAGATCTCTTTCTCTTGAGAAGGAAGCAGTGGCAACTATCAACAGTGGAAAGTACACAGGAGACTGTACTGTACTAACCAATGGCAAGGTTTTGATGATCTGAAGTAATTAGGAACATAAGACTTATTACACTGGATTGGAGCCATTGTCCAATTAATCCACTATCAGATTTCCAGTGGCTGCCAGTGCCAGAGGCATCAAAGGAAAGTGCAAGAAGTCTAATAGTTGCCTCTTAACGTAATTCTCTCCCCTTCAGCCATAGACAGTTAGTGATTGACTTACGGCACTAAAGTAGGAGAGTTTATGTCCCTTATACATTTTTATCCTCTTTCTTATAACTTTGGATGTTTTTCTTCTTCTTGGTCTTTTTTTTATCTATAATTTCTGTGAATTGGCCTCTCTGCATACCCAGCATCACGGAGATGGACTCAGAGATGGACCTAGCAGGCAAGTAAGACATACACTAATGACCTCTCTCACTAAAGGACGATCCCCAGTTTTTCTCTAGGATACCTGGGTTCTATCTAACAATTTTGCCAATGACTTGGAGCTAGGACACACAATACATTAATATCAGAATGACTTGTGCTTGTTTTATACACCAATACAAATAATAACCATGTCCTGAGTAGTGGATACAGGACTACTTCTCCCTCCATAGCTGTTGCCTGAGGCAGTATCACATGAACATACTCCTAGGTGGCATGGGAGTTTCTTTGCATTGGGCCAATAGCTACCCCCTTGTGAAAGTGGATAGATGACACTGGCATTGGTTTAACTTAACACTGAAACAGTTTTACCCTCACATTTTCCTGAGTTAACTGTATGCCACACACTAGTAAGTTAAACTAGGGTAGGACTATATGTTGTGCATCAGCTTCTTGTTTGCACCAGTATAAATGTGTTGGATATCCAAGCACATAGATTGCATAAGTCATTTAACTTCTCTGTGCCTCAGTTTATTCATTTAAAAGAAGTATGATGTACACAGAGAAGCAATAATGCTGAACTATAGTCTGGAGTACAGTAAGATCCATAGGTAAAAGGTAATATGCAATTGTACAAAAATACCTTGCTGGCCTCGAGCATAGTTTTCCTTCAAAATCAGCTAGAAGATCACTGTTCAGTAAAGAGCAGCATTAAGCCCATATTAAATGTTTAATAACTAATATGCAATCGATGCCCCTGAAGCCTGCTTTCTATAACTAGCTGGTAGGTAATACAGAGAAAAAGGGCTATCAAAGTGAAATGCCCTGTCCTAATTGCTCTTAACTGTATATTTAATTAGAATTACATGAGGGAAATTTGCTGAATCCCATCAAGCCCCAGGGGGAATAAAGAACATGATCGAAACACGAGCTTCTCTACAGAATCTGTACACATGAGCGCCTAAAGCTGGTGCTTATACCAGGATCCCTTACTCAAATTGACCTGAATGTGTAAGGGGTTGATTGCCATGAAATCCTGGAAAAATCAGTGGAATCTGCAGTTTCTTGGCACTTCTGAAAACTAGGTCACAGCTTTTGTTGGTCTCACACGATCGCCACACTTATTTGAAATGTGGCTGCTGAAATCCAAGGCTGCTGTAAAGAATGGGAGGATCGGAGTGCTTTACTACTGTGGCCCCCTGAGAAATCACAGGGAAGAGACAAGCTAGGTTGTGTTAGTCTTGCCCCGGCTCCCTTCCTTCTTTAAACCTGTAGATCAGCGGTCCCCGAACTCTGACAGATTATGCATCACCAGTTTAACATGATACAACCTTAAGTACCATCAGCAAATTTTTCAGATCAACCTTAAGTATCACCAGCAATTTTTTGTCATATATAGCAATGATAATAAATCTGTTAACGTGTACCACTGACAAGTTGTCTGTGTACCACTGGTGGTATGCGTACCGCAGTTTGCTGTAGATGAATTTCCGTGTTCATAACCGACAGACTTGCAGTAGTGGTGCAAGCCAGACAGTACACAGTGCAAATCTGTACCTCACCGTTGCCAATTCAGCTGAGTCCTGACCTGCCGGTCCCTCCTGGCTGTTCCAGTTGAGAGCCTCTTGAATCCTTATCAGCAATTCCCATCCCTGTACTACATTCAGAGCCCACATAAAACCCAGCCCTAACAAGGGACCTGAATCCAAACTCTCAGCACATCCCCAAGCCGTTCCTCTGCTTTGAACTCCTGGGTGTGCGGTGCTGGCGCTGTGCAACAAAAGATCCAAATGAGGCAACAGATCTTCACCTGGAATTAATGGAAATGGTTCAAGCTGGGCTGGTCTGCACCAGCAAAGGATCTGTCCGGGAGTGCTTTGTGACCTCAAGCAAACATTACGTTGATTTAAAATGAAGAGGTCTGTCTCGACCCCAGCTCAGCTCTCTGCATATATAGCGCAGCCTTTGGAACCCGGAATCCTGCTTGTCCTTGCTGCCTACCATACATAACTGTAGCTAGTGTTAATGGCCTGTTAACAGACTAGGTATTTTTTGCATGGGACGGTTGAACGGAACAGCTGTCAGTGCAAATCAAGATTTGCTGTATCTCCCAACAGAAGGGCCCTCTGTCCTAGAGTGAATTTGACAGAAGCCATGGTCCAACCTGCGAATGTCAAGTCCTCGGGGCAGGTACCCAGCCAGGCCGTGCCCCCATTTCACTAAATCCGTTAAGGACCAAAAAATTAACCGAATCGGTGCCGGTTCCCCCCACTGCTGTGAGCACTCTGCACTCAGTTTTACTCAAGCCAAGTTTTAATTGGTGGTAGTCAGTTAGCCTAGATTTGCATGTGGCAGGTAGGTGTGTGTTGCTGAATGTGCACACACATGTAGGATATACGTAGCCTTTCTGCACCGTGTGTTATACATTATGGAACAGGAGTTACTTGCCCTTAATAGCTATAGCCATTTTTAATAAAGATGTAGATGCATTGCCAATTGTATATATGTGAAAGAGAAGAAACTCAGAAAGAAACTTCTGGAAACAGCCTTAACCTTACAGTCTCTAGGCTTCATGTCTGTGCAATGGGCTAGAGGCATATTATTAAGTGTGACAGCATTTAGGCTCTACATGATGTTGACTACCCTGGGGAAGGCATGGTGTGTTCTGTGCCTTTAGCAACTATAGAAGTCAGGCAAGTGTGGTCAGTTTAGTGCAGAGGGTCTGTTTGGGTTGTCTCCATACATTGCGAGCTGAGTGATGCAGGAGCCGTATGTAATGGAGCTTGTAGACTGATCAAAGGATATGATATAGGTGGTGTTCTGTGGCTCACAGGGGAAGAGCTGAGAGTTTGGATATTATTTCTGCCCTGGGGAAGGCATGGAGTGTTTGTGCCCATTGGCCTGTGGGTTCTTACCTTGTGAGGGACGGATTAAGTGCTACTCCCAGCCAAGTCCTCAGGTAATCCCTTTCTGCCTACCTGGCAGAAAGGAAGTCTGCAGAATTCCCACCAGTCTGGGGAGTAATGGCAGAGCAATGCCAATTAAGAGGACAGCCTCAGCCACCCTCCTGCTGTTCAACAGAGAAGATCAAGGCTGGTTTGTCACTGTTTGAAGACCGGCCTTTGAGAAAATTGCCAGTGAAGATGTTCTGAAATAGCTCCAATCCTCATAAACTGCTGCTGGAATACAAATAGGTTGAGTGGAGTTTCATCTGAAGAGGTGCCAGCAGGGTGCTCCCCCCAAGTGCATTAGGTAGGGAGTAAGAGCTGAATCACAACAGCTCACTCAGAGAGAAGTTCGCAGGAGCCGAGTCCCAGCACAGCACTTGAAGGGCCTGGGGGAGGTAAGTTCTCATGCAGCCTTTGCAAGGAGCTGACTTGCAAGAGGGGCAGATCATGAAATGGCCTTTGGCTTCCTCTGGCCTTTGAAAGTGGGTGAAAAGGAACAGCGATATGAGGAATAGAGAAGAATTTCCAGCTGAGCAAATTTCAGTCACTATGATCATCTCTTACCTCTCTGTTTCAACATCTGTGTATGGAAACATCTGTTAACTCCTTGCCATCTGTTCCAAAGATGGGTCTCGCCGTAGCATAAGAGCCCATCCTGTGCTAGTCACAGCCCTTGGATCCTGCCGCGTGATCAGACAGTCTGTTCTCACCACCTTCTTGTTTCTGTGTTGAGGCTCCTGCATCTTAGCTCCAGGCATGCTAAAGCCTGGTTCATTTTTCCCTCTCTGTACTGCCTCTCCAGTTAAAGTGCTTGGGGCCGGGAGGCAGCAGAAAGGGCAGAGACATGCAAAGAGGACCGCTACAGCTACTCTGATGGGCAGAGCCTTGTCCCCTGACTCCATGAACTTAACATGGAGCTGGTAGTCAACCTGATGCTGATCAGCATAGCAGCTTGACAGGAGAGACAGGAGAGCATCTCATTGTGAGGCCTCTTTAAGGAAACCTCATGACTCTATCATAAAGGCCAAAATGGATCAGCAGCATAGGTGTTCACCCTGTAGTGCAGGACCCAAGTATACTCGTGGCTTGTCTTTCACTGGGCTCTGCTTAAACTGAGCCAAGAGAAGGGATAGAGCACCTGGATGAACCTAGGGAAGGTATTTTAAATGTGAGCAGTTCTGAATGGGGACTGCAGCTATGGTGGCGCAGCAAGCCGGAGCAGGGAGAAAGTCAGCTCATCAGACAACTGCGTTCCCACCGTGTAGTGGAAAGGAGTTCAGCCCTAAGCAGGAGCACCCAAATTGCTCATGCCTTCCTGCAGGATGGTCATATCTGTTTCCCTTCCCAACCCCTATTGCATTGTCTGGCAGATATAAGCATTCCTGGAGCATGATGCCTTCCTGCTGCCCATCTCAGTTTATGGGCAGCTGTCAAGTGCAAAAAAAGTGCCAGCTGACTGGAGGGGATCTCACTCATGGCAGTGTTTGATCATGATTCCACTAGTGCCTTCTGGAAGGGTTTCCACCTGCAGATCCCTGCTCTTAACACTGCAAGGCAAAGCCCTGGTTAGGGAGAGCAGAAACCAAGATCCAAGATGTGTCTGGCTATCCCAGGCCCCTCGCACTTGAAAGAGGATTTTCAGATGTGCTCCTGGAGTGATCAGAACAGTGCTGAGCTCTCCTGAAACCCCCATTCTGTGCGGCACCCCTGGCATCAGGGAGTTATGGTATCACTTCATCTGTTAAATTCACAGCCTGCTATGGAGGGAAAATTGGACCTGGTTTCTTTGACAATTCACAGGAGAAGAATGCCAGCTGGATTTCACTATCAGCTTGCATGAGATTCTGGACAGAGTAGCTTGTAGGAAAGGAAGCTGAGTTGGCAAGTTTATTTGAACTCCTAATTCTATCCAAATCTTAGCCAGAATAGTTCATCCAAAAGTTATCCCAGTGCAGCCTATGTCCACAGGACAACTCCAAACCCAGCCCTTAGCAGGTGAGAACGGGTTGGCGCCTATCAGGGTGAAAGCACTGAAGGGCATGTAATGCCTACATGAGATCACATCCAGGCTTATCCTCATGCAAGAGGTCTGTGGGTGATGGGAAAGCATTTCCCTTCCATAGTTAGCAGTCAGGTTGCAGGCAGGGCCCACACGTCCATGCTTCTCACTTCTGAACTTCTGACCTGGTGATTTATTTAAAACCTCATTACGGAATACACACCCCAGAAACCAAGCCAGAAACATGGCTCTTGAAGTCTTCACAACTGAATTAAACATGTGCCATCACTTCCTGCAGGCTGTTGATAATTTAGAGCAGGGGAACAGAGAGCACAAGCAGAGATGCATCTCAGTGAAGGCCAGATGGCCCAAATACCACTCTCTTTCACATGCTCTCTGTCACATACATCTTTACTAAAGAAATGAGTGGTGCAGTAAGTGATTTTGCATCTTTAATTCAGTCCTTTGATGTATGCTTCTCAGAGTTGTTTTGGTCAGTCGGAGGCAGCTGGAGATCACCGTGGGCATTGTACTTAGCACCTACTCATCCTGAGATTCCGGTTAATGTATTCGAGTACTCGCTTTCTTGATTACAACCCATTTATTGGGAGATTCAGCAGGGAAGGCTAGTGTGGGATTTTTTCTTTCTGTGTTCATTTAGTTCTGTAATTTCTTTCCCTGGGAAACCTAAGCTTAGCTGCAGCATCTGTTTTTACAATGAGGTCCTTTCCTATTTTTGTATTGTAATAGGCACTCAATTTTCTGCTGGGTTGATTGAGCCATAAAAGAGCGTGAGGAAAACAATTTGCCCCAAGCCATGAGGCTTTCAAGGATTTGAACATGCCTTCAAGGTCCCAGGATACTTCCTCTGGTGTTAGGTAGAGTGCTGACACTCTATAACCTCTAATCCTTGGCATAGGCCTGAGTATGATGAAGGCCCAGATGGTACAACTTGATTCCAGGGCCCTAAACATGGTCCCATTGGGATCCAAGGGGAAAAGACCCAGAGTTAGGCAAAATTGTTTATTATAGATGTGGATGAACAAGCATGCTAGAGAGATGAGAGGACCACATTCCTGTGCTAGGGACTAATGTTCAAGCGCCTTGGAAACCCAGGGAAGGATGGAGCCTTTGGTTTGCCCGTATTGTTTTAGCATCTCTGTCTCTTGTGACTTAGGAACCTGAGTTTTGTGTAGCTTGGAACTTGGTCAACTTGATATTGCCTGGCTTGACATCCTTTGGAAAGAAGGAGAGGCCTGATGGAGAGCTGGGTTTGCTTTGTTTCCATTGGTAGTGGCTGGATGGCACAAGGCATGGAGATGAGCATGGAAAAAGATATAGGGAGGAAGCTAGGCTAGAGCAGAAAGTGGGGGTAGGATTGCAAATGTGCAGGCACTTGAAGGTGAGGAAAGTGAGGAAAAGTATTGTGGGAATGTCTAGTGCACAAGTTTGTCCATGCTGTGGGGCTGCTGGGCCAGGGATAGCAGGGTACATTGAGCCATAGTTCATGGCGGCTGGAGATAGTTGACAATGCCATGGTTGGATCCCTTTCCCACCAATTCCTCCTTGGTGCCCAAGATCTGGGGTGATGGCCACAGCTGCCAACCTTCCTGTGGCAAGTCTGATGGGGGAGAATGGTTTTTGTCCAGCCTAAAAGCTGCAAACTCCCTGGTTTGGAGGCAGTCAGTGCAGTGGGGAATGGGAGAGAGCAGAGAGAGAGGGAGGGGCAGCAGCCTCTGATGGAGCAGAAAATGCTGACATAAATTAATCAAACAAGGCATCTTGCAAGATTGAATTAGAGCCTGATTTATGACTGCAGTACTGTTGCTGCTGCTGCAGCTCCCCTTGCTCCATGCTCATCCCTTTCCCCCTGATTTATGGGAAAGTTACAGCACACTGGCTGACAAGGGATCCCTATAGGATGGATGGTTGGACAGACAGGGGCATGAGCTGGCTAATACCAGCCTCCTCCCCCATCCTGCTCCTTAGGAATTCACTTCAGCCTGTCAACTTCATCAACAGGCACAAAAACTCCTCCTCTGGTTGTTTCTTTGCACAGCTTATGCCAAAGTACAGCCTGAGAAAAGAAACTTCATCCCACAAAGTGCCCGTGGCAGTTACCTCCTGTTGCTCAGATGTCCCAAAGCTTCTCCAGAAAGATGCCTCCCAGCCTTGTTGGGGCCCTGCCTGCAGCTGCTGTATCTGATGGGGTTTGTGTCTGTGGGGGAAGCAGATGGAGAGCACCCAACCTCCCGGTGCTACAGTAAGGGATGCAGGCCCCGATCAATGGGCACTGTCTCCTGGGCACTTCCATTGGTAACACTCAGGCGTCTATCGCTAGAGCTTAAGGAGAATGGCCATAGCTACTAGCAGCAGTAAATCTCTTCTATTTGGACTGTGGAGGGCAACACCACTTACATGCATGTAGCTGGTAGGTTGCAGGTAATCTGCAATACTATAATAATTTTATAGTATTATTATAGTTATTGTAGTACCTGAGCACGTCAGTCATGAACCTGGGCCCTGTGCTGCTAAAGGGCTGTATAAGGACAGAGCAAGACAGTGGCCGCTGCCCATGGCTTATCAAAAACAAGATGAGACTGTGAATGGCTATAGATAGATGGGGGTGAGGGTGGTGCAAAGAACAACATAGGTCACCATTCGAAGGCATGGTTGTCTAGTGCACCATGGGCTCATTGGAGACTGGAAAAGGAAGGAGAGGCAACAGGGAGGGAGGGGACAGGCTGCAGAGGACTTTGAAAGAGGAGGAGCAGCTTCTGTTTGATGCAGCCGAGAAGCAGAAACCTGTGGGGAATGTCAGGAGAGGGGATGCATTCAAAGGAAGGGCTGGGATAGAGGACCCAGGGAGGACTTGACATTAGGAGGAGGGCAGAAGCCCAAAACCTTGTTTGCAGTGACATTCCCTGGGTGCCCAGCATCAGCAGAGAAGAATAGAAACAGATCTTCTGTCTTCCTGCAGCATATTGATTTTTTGCTCTCTGCTCCGGCCTTTCGCTCGTCCTTTCAGCAGGCAGTGGTAGAATGAAATATAAGGTTTGAAAAACTAAAAATACAAAAAGTGACAGCTTCATTCCTCCTTGCACTGGTATTTCAGAGGAAGCATCACCTGGGGGAGGGAGCTAGTTCTGGAAACCAGGGGACTGGAACGGGCGCCAGGGACCGAGTCCAGGTAGAGATGCCAGATCAGGGTTCCTCATCTGCCTGACATGGGCATTCAGCAGTTGAACAGTGAACACTTCCAGTGCTCCAGGGTGTGTAAATGAACTGCTGACCAAGTGTGATGGGTGGGGGGGGGATCTGCAGGACGCCTAAGATGTATCAAGGGGTCACCACTGAGAATATGCTGCGCTTGCTCAGCCCCATGGAGAGCAATTCAGAGGGAAGGAGGAGTAAGTCCAAACCATGCAACCAGCTCTGGGGTCTCCAGAGGAGGATGGTTGGTTTGGTTTCCATTCCCAGGAGATTGTAACCCCCGATGTTTCATTGAGAATGCTGGCTCTGGCCTCAAATTGTACGTGCTCTCAGATCAAGCTCATGAAAAATGAACCAGGCTATTACGGTTTCCAGTCAAAGCCCAGCAGGACTCACTTGGCTTGATGTTCTACCAGGTCCTCCTCCTGGAGGGCACAGGGCAGGGGGCTGGCGTCAAGGACCTGAACATTGTCCTTGGCCTCGCTACCAACTCATTGGGCAATGTTAGGCTAATCACTTCACCTCCCTCTGCCTCTGTTTCCTCATCTGAACAACGAGGACGGTACTTATCCATCCTTGGGCTCCTCATATGACAGGAACTGGAATAAATTATTGCTCTCCAGCCTTGCCCCTCTTTACCTGGAACATGATACTAGGTCTTTCTCCAGTGTGCTGAGTGGAAACTAATTAGTAAAGACTGAGCTTCTCTGCAGCCCCGCGGTCTGTGTTTGGCAGGAAAGTGCCCAGCAGGGTTTAAATTACTTGTCATTTGCCTTGTTTTGCTTGGCCATTTGAATGGTTGACTCTCCTAATTGGTATCGTAACCACTGGGGTGATATGCTTAAAGGTTTTTGATTGGATTCCTTTTTTGGGAAAGAACTGGCAGGGGTGACAGAAATTAAGTGATGGAAATTCATTCCTCAGTGTCACTCAGGAGGCAGAAATGCCGGGCAAGAAACCCCATGGATTCAGCCATTACAGAGGTAAATGACTCATGGACTGAGTGCAAGGTGAGCAGGATCAGCCCTGCACTTTCAGTCAGGAGGCCTTGTCCTGTACCTTGTGTTTTTTGGAGGTTATGGGGGAGATGTTGTGGGGGGGAGGGGGTGGGTGAACTGATGGGAGGAAGTCAAAGAGCAAGGAGAAAACAAGGTAGAGCAGAGCCCTGGGAGCCAAGCCCAGCAGTGCCACTGCCCTTGGTTCTTCAAGCAAGATACGCAAAATCTACCCAACTGTGGGGTACTTGTGCCTTATTTGAGCATGTGCAACTGAAAGCATTTTGCTTTAAATCATGGTGATGAGTGCAGGGGTACTATAAAGCCCTCTCCAGTACAGGCTTTTACCTCTTGGAAAGCACAGAGAAAGGGCATCGTTGCTCCTCCTCAGCTACCTTGATCCAGTGATTTGCAGCACAGAGCAAGGGCCGTATTCCTCTTGCTCACCAGGCCAGTGTGAACCTTGAAGTAAAAGAAATTAGAAAAAATAATAAAAGGGAGAAAATCTGGGTTAGGAGTGCAGAGGAAGAGTTTCCACAAAGGCAGTTTGTACAGAATAGCTACTGCACTTTAAATTCACCACCCTGTTAATTTTGCTATAGTTTCCCATACATAGTGGCAGAGTTCCCATTCTTCTGTGATTGTGGTGGAGCTGGAATTGCAGGCACCTTGGCAAGGCAGTGTGAGGGCCATGGGCTGGGATAATGGGGCAGGCAGGCAGGCTTTGTACCTGGATTGAGATGCCTTAAGCTTGAAGGTTAGTGCATGCTTCCATCTGGGATCCTCCTGAGTCCTAGACCTCCGCCAGCACCTGCAGACACGATCCCCAGAAGCTGGGCCTTGCAGCATCCTCGTATTAGCTGCGGTTGCTGTGAGATGAAGGGGATGCGACACCTGTGTGCATGATTCAGATGGAGTCATCCCATTACCTGGCACAGATCAAGAGAACACAGCACAGCCTCTGACAGCATTTGCTGTTCCCCTCTTACTGACATCCAAAGCATTTTGTGTGCATGACGGGGGCATTCATACCCTGTTTAGCTGCACTTTGAACCAGGATCTCAGTCCTGACAAGCGCCGAGGCATTGATGAGTGAAACTTGGAGAAGGGGGAGGCTTGTGATGCTTGTTTCCAGGGCCCAGGACAAAGAGGAGTGAAGCCCACTTTCTATATTTGCTAGCACCCTTGCAGGTTAAAGGGTGATATATTTTCCACCCTCTTGGATTCAGTAGGAGAGGTGTACGGGGGCTGCTCAGCATCCTTTGTGTTCCTTGCTTCATACTGGTCCTCCTCGCCTGCTGGTATGCAAGGAAGTGTGGGAAGGGGTAGGGCAGGGATGAGGCTGACTGCACCCATCCACGCCCCACCAGCTGGCTGGAATGGTGGAAGGTGCCCCACCTCCGGGACCTTCTACCAGGAGCTACAGCAGGCAACGCAGTCACGTACTTGAGAGTTTCCAGCATGAAGAACCAGCTCCTGATGCTTCACAGTCCTTCCACATCTTCTCTGACATGCCTACTGGTGCCTGGGGCCCAATCTAATCACAAACTAACCCCCAGAAATAAGATCCATGAGGTGACTGGGGCAGCCTCAGGATAAAATGCGGAGCTGCCTCCCTTTCCTTCCCCTTGAGTTATTGCACTTGGGAGATGTCTCCCCCCTTCTGCTGAGCAAAGCGGAAGAGAGAGCAAGGAGGAGGGAAGGATGTATATTTAGAACGACTCTGCTCTTGGAATACCTGAAACTGTCCAACTCGATTATGTCTAATGGGCTCTGCAATCCGGTGATTAATCTGGTAATCAAAGCAAATATTACAGTAACGGCTGGCAATAAAAAAATAGCCTAAAGTAGATATAAAACCTTTTTTTTGCCTAGAAATTGACACTTGATATCTCTCCCCTTTATGAGAGGCGGCAGGAGGGAGAGAGAGACTCATGCGATATCAAAGAGAATAAGGTCCCTGCTGCATCTCACTGGGGCTCATAAAACGCTTGATGTTTTCTCTCCAGTGCAAGAGGGCAAAGTTCTTTTCTGCCTTTTAATTTAAAGATGGGAGGGAACCTATTTTTTCCCCCCACCCTGAAATTTTACCGGTCTGCAAGTCCACGCAGCCCCACTTTCTGAAGATCTGTTTGAAAGTGGTCGCCTTTCAGGTTTCTCTATTTCTGTCTCATGTCCCTTAGCTCTAGCCACTTTACTTGTTGGCTTCAGTGTGGAGCAAGTCTCAGGCAGTCCCCAGGGCTTTATCAGATGCTGGCAGGCTGCAGGGGCTGTGCACAAAGGAAAGCTGGTGACTTGAACCCACCTGAGTTGGGACTGAGCTTGGCTTGGCAGAGAACCGAGCGTCCCTACCCCGAGCCAGATTTGAATCAACACATCTCAATGGCTTTGTCAATAAGGCGAATGTGTCTTCCTAGTAACAAGCACCTTAAATCACGATACACATCTGTGACCCTGACTCATCGTTTATGTCACATTTATGGACTGGATGTTCCAGTCCACTCTAAACAAGCCCTTCTCAGGGTGGCTTGATTCAGATGGTTTTGTCTCGGCCATGAGCTGATGGACTTCCCACCATCGCTGTGAAGTTAGGCCATGGAGCAGAAGCAGGTGAAGAAACCTCAGTGTGATCCACTGTTGATCATGAGCACGTTTGTGTTTCTTTGTGTGAATGTCTGCAGCAAAGCAAAAGCAAAGTCAGTTGTACTCCATTTTTAGTGGTGTCGACATCTGAACTGGGCACGATGCTACAACTTCATACTGAACATAGTAGGGTACCAACTGGGGAATTTAATTCATTGCAGGTCTGGGCAGGATTCGAACCACTGACTGAAACTGGGATAAGTGCGTTTCTCTGAATTCCTAGCAGGATAAGAAAGGGATCCTTAACTTCTTTTTTTCCGTGCTATTCATCCTGTTCCCCACCACAGAGGAAAGGGCAGTTTGTAGTGAGCAGGAAAAGGAAACACTAAGTGGCAATCGCATCAGATTTTGCAAAATATCCTAAACCCTATTCAGCGAAAGCAGCAGGAAATTGACATTAGAGATTTTTTTTCTTTTTAATTTGCAGCCACATCTGCCTACAGACTCCCTCTAAAAAAATACATTGGAAAAAGACAAATATTCAACAGCTTCAGTGCTGATTCTGGAAGAACAATAGTCCCATATGCTTCCCTACTCCAGTTTTGCTTCTAATAAATGTCCCCAGCAACTGGTGTTTAGATAGGAACGTCTGCCAGGAATCTATGTATACAATTCACAGTCATTCGCCCTGCAGGCAGCCCTCAACAAATGTTTGGGCATAATCAACCCTTTTCTTTCCCTGGCCCTTGGGCTTTTATTATGTTCTTCATGGGAATCTTGATCCAAAAAGCCAGGAGCATCCACGCTTCAGTGCAAAGGGCTAGTGGGAGGGGTGGAGAGCCGTGCATTTTGCAGGCTGGTTCAATGCCAAAAATAAAAGCAGTGTTTAATATCTACATGACTGTTGATAGCTGGTGGGAGAGCAGCTCTGAGGGATGTGCAGTGGGATAGAAAGTGAAGAATAGAGTCAGCTGTGGTTTTTTCCAACAAACTTTTTTTTTGGTCAGAACCAAAACTTCACAGTCTTAATCAACTTTTCAATTACAAAAAATGGGAAAGGGCTTTAATTTGGCTAAAATGTTTCATTTCATCCTTTTCAGAACAAAAAAGATTGCTTTTCTGCTTTGAGCAACTTTTGGTTTTGTAAGTCAAGCTAATGACATTTACAGAAATAAAAATGGTTGAAATCAAAACCTGCCAAAATGATCAGAACCCAAATATTTTTGAAATACGCCACCTGAAATTTTGGTTGGATCACAAACATTGTGAAGATTTTTGACTTTCTGTCCTGATTCATGCTTGGAAAAAAAAATGTCCATATCTCAAATTCTCACGGGACAATAAAACCATTTTATGACTAGTTGTACTGAAAAGTAATGTGTCCATCTGAAACGGCAGAGGAGGGTTAGGGAGACAGGAATTTGGTTAGGGTGGGTTAGGGAGACAGGATGATCAGGCAGGAATTTGGCCATCACATCTGGGTATTTTGGGGGGATATACTGTGGGGATCTGGAAGAAGAGCAGCAGATATGAATTGCAATGCAGTAAGTCAGATACTGTGTGATACAAATATATATAGTCTCTGACCTGAAGAGTTTCCAGCACAGAAGGCAGAAAAAATTAAGATAAGGTGTACTGGGAGAACAAGAGGAGGATGAAAGTCTGCCGTTGTGTGTGGACATAGTGGTACCAAGCTGTTCTAGAGTACCTCCAGTACTCCAAAAAAAAAAAAAAAAAAGGAAGGTTACTATCACTGTTTAGGAAAATGAGATTATCTGTGTATTTGTCAATCTATCACCCCTGCAAACTTGTACTGCTTTGCACTCCTGGTGTAATGTTGAAGCACAGAGGACAATTGATTGGCATGGGCTTGCTTACTTTCTCGGCAGCAGTGTTTCTCAGTGACACCACGGTATTCGGGTCTGTTAATTCAGTCCCTTCTCAGAGCACCTCCTTCTGGTTCACCATTTCCTGCCTTCCTTGAGTATCAGGCCTGATGTGCTAGCATGGAGAGAAGCGTGCCATGTGCTGATGACCTTGCCGTCATTCTTCTTTGGCTCGCTCTCACCTTTTGCTGCCAAATTTCTTGGACTGTGAAATGAAGCTTTTATGATCTTGGAAAGGAGGTGGGGGAAGAGAAATTAAATTAGTGGGGGGAAAGAAGATTCTAACCTAACTTGAACCCTTTTTATTATGCTCCACACAGCTAGACAGCAAGCTGCGTTCCGGGGCTTCTGCTTGGATTGCTGTAAAGAACCTAACTTTTACTTTCAAATTAACCTGTCAAATCATATATTTATAAGGGAATTGAAGGCAGGAGAATGAGGGTCCCGGATATTCCCACGCATCAATTAGAGGGAAATTAATTACAATTTACCTGCATTAGCGCATTAACACTCCCTCGATTACTGAGCAGATAGCTCTGCGCAATGGAAGAAGTCAAAACAGACTGTACACAGGGAGATGGGCCTTGCCGGGGATTGCTCCAGACCTGGCCTAGCAGCTTTTCAACAGGAGCTGCTCTGCAGCTGGTGCTTGCTTGCCTTTTCACCTCCTGAGTGCTACTTTGCGGTTTTATGTCGCACACAGGCCCTTTGCCTGTGGATCTAAATTACCTTCAGTGGATCACTACCTACAGCTCTGCAGTGTCCCTGGTTCAAGTTGTCTTGGGTATACCATGTGGCAAAGCCTTTCTCCTCTGTAACTCGATCTCCTTTTCCACACTGAGTCCTCAGGGCTGCAAGATGCTTGGACCTGGTGGCGGTAACAGTTGTTTCTTCCATGCAGGGAGTGATATTATTTGTAGTACATCAGCAACAGCTGAGAGCAGGGCCCGTGTTGTGCAAGGTACAGGATGTAAGCAGAATGTAGGCAGATATATCGCTCATGATCTCCCTGCTTCCAATGTAAGTAGATAGGGCAGACAGGGAGGCGAAAGAAAAGAAGCATTGAGGAGCGTAAGATCTTGCCCGTGGTTGCAAGCGGGACCCTAGCAGACCGGAGGCTTGAACCCAGGGTTTCCCTTGCTTACAGTGTGCTGCCTCCTGATCCCACCTCCCTCACTAGGGTACTGCATTGGTGTTGCATAGTAGCCCCTTTCTCAAGACTAGGCCTAGTAGGAATCTCCTGAATGTCGCCAGCATTTTGAATTTTTGCATAAAAATGGGAATAAATCAACCACGACACGCATGTTGTTCCTCCCCATGCCGGCCCCATCTGTGCTGTGGATGCAGTGGCTGCTATGGCTCTTGCTGTGCGCCGAGGACTGTGCTTGCACTGCGCAAAAGGGTAGGCTGTCCCCCAATGACAGGCTGTGTCCCCGAGTCCCATGTCTCAAGACATGACACCCTGAGGGATGAGGAGGAGGGGGCTGACATACACTTGTCTCTCACTCCTCCTCTGTCTTCCTCCCTCATCTAATGCGGGCTTGGAAGAGTCACTTGACTCACCTGGGGATGGCACAGAGTAGGATGCGTCTGTGAGAGAGCTTCCCACTAGTGCCATCTGCCCCCTGCGTGCTGTGTTTCTGGTGAGAGCACCTCAGTGGGGCAACAAGGTGCCAGGCTTTGCATTGCTTGATGGGAGGCTGTGATACCAGCACTGTGCTCAGGATGAGTAGGCCTTTGGGCTGTGATGGGAGAGATTCAGTGCAGCGCTATTTCCCACCTGCCTCTGCACACGTGCTCATCCACATAGTTAGCCCTGGGTACAATTCCTTCCCCCCAGCCCTTGTTTTCTTCTAAATTTCCAGTTCCTCGGATCAAAACTGAGACATGCGTCTATTCCTAAGGAGTCTCTGAGGCTCAGGAGATTTTCCATGTGTTTGTTTTGAGGCTAATGAATTTTTCATGTATACGGGAAGTGTTGGAGAGTGCCCTTGGAGGAGTGGTCCCCCATGGCTGGCCAAACTGCTGCAGCAATGTTTTGCATGGGCTAACCAATATCGTTGTTATGACTAACAACTTTTCCATTCATGATTTACTGCTTTTTATCAAGCAGTTTTGTTCCCTACCTTCCTGTATGGAGCTGAGATGTGGTAAACGTACAGGAGAAGTCACCGGAGAAGTACCATCAACACTGCTAGTCCAGTGGGAAGACAGGTGCAGCAACGTTAGCATCCTCTCACAAGCAAACACCCCAAGCTTTGAGGCAGTGGTCATCTGACAACACCTTTGCTGGGCTGGCCATGTTATCCGGATGTCTGACTCCAGCCTCCCGAAGCAAGTTTTATTCTCCCAGCTCAGTCAAGGCTCTGCTGAAGAGGAGGGCAAATCAAATGCTTCTAGGATGTCCTCAAGGCCAGCTTGAAAAAAATGCAATATGAACTCATGGGAAACAATCGCCCAGGACTGCCCATAATGGAGGGAAAGTTGGCTGGAAGGATCTCAGTATTTTGAAATCTCATGATGACCACACGAGATGTAAAAGTAGGAGCAGCAGAAACAGTGTGTTGCGAACTGAATCAAAAACCCAAGGCCACCCTCCCCACCCAGAAACATGTGCTGGAGTTGCAGTAGATCCTGTCGATCCCAGATTGGCCTTGTCAGCCAGCCTTGGACCCACAGATAAATCAACCGTTATCCTCGACTGCGAGGGATTGATGATAATGATGATGTTCGGGCACAGTCAGCCCTTTTCTTTCCCTGGCCCTTGGGCTTTTATTATGTTCTTCATGTGAATCTTGATCCAAAAAGCCAGGAGCATCCACGCTTCAGTGCAAAGGGCTTGTGGGAGGGGTGGAGAGCCGTGCATTTTGCAGACTAGTTCAATGCCAAAAATAAAAGCAGTGTTTAATATTCACATGACTATTGATAGCTGGTGGGAGAACAGCTCTGAGGGATGTGCAGTGGGATAGAAAGGCTGCTGTGTGGGGTGGGGCCAAGGGGGGAGGTATGACAGGGGACTGTGCACTGCCTCTGATGGGTCAGGATTCACCGTGGCCAACTTCAGACTGAGGTAGAAGCCTCTCTGATGTGGAGAGAGAAGTGAGGATGGGGAAAAGATGCGTTTGGATGCTTGCATAAAAAAAAAAAAAAGGCTGAAGTAGTGTTTGTTAATGGGTATAGAATATGAATGAGTGGGAAAAGGTGAGGGAGAGGCAGCAGCAGATTTGTTGACCTGAAGAAGGTCTCTGTTCTGTTCCAGCCAGAGAAGAAGCCAAGCTATGCACTATCCAGGGGCTTCCCGGACTCTTGCCTTGACTTTGAGACTTGCATATGTGTCACTGCCTAAGGATGGGGATGTCTGCTGTGATGGATGGCGCTATATCACTACAAGGGGTTACCTGGAACAGTGGAAGAAAGGAGGACTTAGTATGAGCAGAGAGAAATAAGATGAACTGTGTGCTAAAGGGCCAGCAGTTTTCAAGCTAAGCAAAACCTTTTCATAATAAGATCTCATCCAGAAGGCAGGAGGCTTCATAACAAATGTAACCTATTGCGGGTAAAAATGTCACATCTTTTGCTTCTGCCTGGTCTGTTTTTAGATAGCAGCCTACTGCTGATACCAGTCCCTGGAATGTGTGCCTTGAATGAAGTGGTCACGGTCTGTGCTTTGGTGCTCAAAGTTCATCTCCACTAACTTTCCATGCCGGAGTGGGTACACACACTGCACACTCGTTCTGTGCCTGTAGACATCCTCTTTGAGGTCCCTGAGTTGGGACCGGCTGACGATGTGCTCATTAGTTTTTCCTAGGTTCAGCTTCGAGCCAAGCAAAACTTGGCAGTTCAGAAGGTTTGTGAGCAAAACCAAGGCAACATGTTGGGATGCTGTGTGTGTGCCTATGCATGCCAGTTGGGGGCCCACGCTGCTACACTGCCGTTTAGCCTGCGGAGTGACTGTAGGTAATTACACCCATTTTTCTCCACGGTTTGAAGAAGTTTTGTGCAGGGCAGAGTTTGGTCCAGTAAGTCAGCAATGACATTTGGCTCCTAAGTTTCAGCATTTTCAGGTCCGAGACATGGGTTGCCTGTGTCCCTGCCCACTGCACCCAGTTGCAATACTGACTACTGTTTAATAGTGCTAGGGGAGAAGTGATGTTTTTTCTGTAGGAAGCTGTGGCCTGATTTCAGAGCAGCCTGGCACCCTCCTCTCCCAGCAATGCCAAGCTGAAGCAGTGAGGACTTGTCACCTCTAAGAACGAGGCCTCTGGTCTGGTGCTTGATATGGTGAGGGGGAGCAGTGGTGAGCTCCCATCATGGTGGCGCAAGAAGTCTCTGTATTCAGCCTTCCCCCCACAGACCCTTTATTCTGCTTGAACCCCCAGCCCACCCCCACCAGGGATCTTATCCCTTCCTCAATAGCTGTCACCACGGCAGACCGTGGAAGTACCTTTGCAATGTGCACAAATGGTGGTTAGTGCTGTTTGCCAGGAGGGTGTTGGCAGAACGTTCTTGCATGGAGGTGAGTTACCAGCGCCCTTCCTACCTGCCAGGGCTGCCCCCTCCACTAGGACGCAAGTCCCTCCTTCTGGGTCCTTGTGATGAGAGCTTTGAATTAAGCGCCGTGCAGGTCTGTTAGCTCTTGTCTACCCTCAGTGTCTCCGGACACTTTGTCTCTCTATCCGTCAGCTTCAGCCACATTGCTGCTCCAGTGTGAAAAGGCACATCCCTTCCCAAAGGACCGGAGTGAATCCCTGCAATTAGCTTGTCCAGCCAGGCCTGGGAAACTGCCAGGTTTGCAGCCTTGCTTCAGGTATTGGGTCCAGACCAAAGTGACTCATCTTTTCTTTACCGAATAATTTTTCATGATGGGCAGGGTGCACCATGGCTTATCAAGGGCAGTGCAGCTGTGCTCTCAACCTTGGGGCCAGCATTGACTCTCCCAACAGGGTGTATCTGGGGTAGCACTGGGGAATTGCTCTGAGGGAATCTGAGGGAGCAGAGTCTATCCCAATGGGCCACCCGACTCTGTCAGGTCTGCCCTGGATTCATCTGGGCAGTCTGAGGCCCGAGAAGTCTCCAAAGTGGACGTGAGTCCCTGTCTCCTACTGGAGGGACGCACCCTGCTTGCAGAGAGCTTGTGTCAATGCACACATGTATTCATGCCATAGACGAGTACAGTAAAGCTTTCACCCAGCCCTGGACCGGGGGCCATTTAACTCATGGAGATGCCCAGGGCTCTTGGAGAGAGGTGCCAGCTCCATCCAGAACCGCTGCACCTGCCTCCCGCCATCCCTCACCCTCCTCCCTCTCTTATCAACTTGCCATGGTTTGATCTCCCAGATAATCCTGCTCTGTCCGCTTGGCCAGGATTCCAAATTGAATGTCTGCTTTTCAGACACGAGGATTACTGTGCTGATAGGATGCACTCCACATGGCCACAAAGGTCAGCCTCGCCCCCGCCCCTGAGGCTGCGCTGATCAGAGCATGTGTGAATCCACAGGAGAGGAGGAGGGAGGGCTGCGGTGATTGGAAAGAGCCAGGCAGCAGCCCCTGCCTGCCACGGAGACAATTTCTCTAACAGCTGGGGGACAGTTGGAGAGGTGACGGGGGCTGAAGGAACACCTTGCAAATAACTTGGAGTTACTCTTCCCGCTGTGTGACTAGGGGGTAAGTGGTCACAGAGATATGGCCCAAGATCGGATGTGCCTAGCTGGCCTCTTCCAGAGTGCCCAAGCGGGAAGGAGGGACCAGCGCTGTCCAGGCTCCTGGCGATGGATTCTGTCACACAGAGGTGCAGGGATTTGTACGTGAACAAATTGCAAAGCATCATGGCTGATCTCGCTGCTCCACTGATAGTTCTGTGGCTATTTATGTATAAAGCATCAGCGTTGTGGTGCTCAGAAAAGGCCAAGCAAAGAAAAGTGGCAGCGGAGGCGTCTGAGAGTGGGATGTAAAATAGATAAGTAGCTTGGGAGCAGCTCTGTCTGGCACACTGCTGTCCCAGGTAAGAAAGAGGCTGAATTGTGCTGCTCATGATCATTAGTACCTGCTGCCGCTCCCTATTTATAGAGCCTCCTCCACACAGCTTTGCTATGCCCAGGGACCTGACCTGTACATCTTTCTTATTACAGCCCTGACAACTGCCCACTGCTTTGAAAACATACTTCCAGCCAGTGCTTCCCTTGCCTTCTGCTGTGATCCCAGCCCCCATCTGGACTTTACTAATACTGTCTCGACCCTGATCTTCTAATCCCGAGGCCCCCAGCACTCCTTCTATAGCTGCGCAAAAGCACTCAGTCTTGGCTTGGAAAAACCCAGCTCTTCCACTCCTGGCTTGTTTCTGAGCAGAGACTACCCTCTGCAGCCAAAGCAGTGGAGTGACAGGGGCAAGCATCCACTGTGGCCAGGCTGAAATGAAGGAAAGTGATTTTCACTTACTGCTTAATCCACATGCAAAGACAGGTCTCTGGAGAAGATGGACTGGTGCATTAACCCCCTGAGTTAGTCAGTGTGTGAACTGCATTAGCAGAAAAGCTGCCCTTTCTTTTCAGGTTCTTGCTGCTCCTGGGAGTGAAAGGTACTGACCGGGTCAGGCTTAGCTGACAAATGATCACCTGGGTTTAGCACTACTGAGTGAAAATGGTGGATAAAGAGCTCTTCTTTCATACTTTGCACACAGTTAAATGCATACTCTGCACAATGAACGTTTTGACTTAATACTGTGAGCTAAACCATCTCAGGTCTCACTGCCTTGAGATGTAATATGACAATAAGAAATTATAGTTTCTAGCGCCACAGCTCCGTTTCGCCATAGCTGACATGCCCAATGATTTTATGAAGGCAGCA
The DNA here is from genome assembly GCF_052110815.1 of Crocodylus siamensis. Lineage (NCBI taxonomy): Eukaryota > Metazoa > Chordata > Crocodylia > Crocodylidae > Crocodylus > Crocodylus siamensis. The sequence goes on along the minus strand of NC_143408.1, from coordinate 20,908,738 downwards.
TCCCAAGCGTGTTGCAAATAGGGCTCAAGGAAGGAACTCAGGGGAAGGGACTGGGGCAGGTTTCTGGGAGTAGAAGGGCAAGGCAGGCTGGGATAGCTTGGCGGCGCAGTTACTATACCTTCCTAAATTAATATTGATGCTATCTCTTGCTATCTAGCTCCTGTGACAGTGCGGCTAACTGGGGTGATAGAAAAAAAAGCAGTTTTCCACAGCTAACAATGCTGTACAACTAGGCTAGGACAGGAAACTTTGGGTGGTGTTTAAGAAAATGCATCATCGCATTAGCCAAGGTGGAATTAAGTCATAAGAGTACCAAGGCGAATGCCCTGTGCTGGTATGAAGAACCAGGGGATGCCCAGCTCCAGTGCCTGGAAGCTGCATTTTACATTGGCTTTGCATTTCTCTAGCTTCATCCAAGGATCTCAGAGCAACTTCCATACCACATCTGAGCCACTTTGGAGTAGCTAAGCATTAATGCCATTTAAGGATGTAGCATCTCAGGCCTGGAGATGGGTAAGGCAATTTGCCAAGGCCGTATGAAAAAGGGTGGCACCTCTGGGAACAGAACTTGAGTCTCCTGACTCCCTGTCTGGTGTTTTACCCCTGCCCTCCCCAAAGTGTGTGCAGCCACCTGTGACAGCACAGCTTCCTACCAGACAATAGGGGCCAGAGCAAGGATGGGCTGCTCCCTCAGCCAGCACTGCTTTGGGCAGCACAGAGCTTAACCTAGTTTCCTGCCCAAGCTGGTGTGCAGCCTGCCTCCAATCTCTGTGCATTTGCATCTTATTTTTTGTCATTGCCATCCTGTGTCATCCCTGCCAAGCACATTCACTTTGGTGATCCCTCTCATTACTGCCTGGTTCTGATGCTTTTCTCTACCCCCAGATGAGCTGGCTTTGCCCACCCCACACCCCTCACCCACTCCAAATACTGATTTGGCACAAACAATCAGGATCCTGATTCTCTGCTCACGTAATGCAGCTACCACAGAGCAAAGCTGCTTCACCCCGGTGCAGGATCAGCCCCTGGAAGAGGTCTGTGGGTTGGGGGAGGCGGGAAGCATGCCAGGGTTAGGGACCTGGGAAGTGCAAACATCCCTTTGACAAGCTGTGCAAAGATGAGCGGATCAGAGAAGGTGACCGGTGTCTGTGCTCTCCTCGCTGACAGGAGGTGTTTCAGTGCTTTAATATTTGATGGGTTCTGCCTTGAGCAGTGTGGCTTGTAAAGCCTGTGCCACTCCTTAGAGATCCCTTCTGGTGCGGAGCAGTTTGGCAGGAGCCAGTCTGGTGCCATGGCTCGAGGGCAGGACAGGGCCCAGCCCAGAAGACCTGACAGCTCTGTGCTATTCCTTCTCCCCCTCCTTCCAGCCATCCCACCCGTGGCTCTTGTTTTTGTCATTTCCCTTGGAGTTAGGCGTCTTAGGTCTTTTTGTTAGAGTGAAGGAGGGAGGCAGCTGGGAATCTGTCTGTCCATCTCCATCCCCATCCAGAACTGTCAAAGTCCATCGATGACGGGGACAGAAGGGGTTACTCCTCTGGCAGTAGAGTTACACCCCTTGCTGCCTCCTTTCAGCCCTTTCATGCAGAGAGGGCAGACAGGTTTACAATGGGGATAAAGAACGAGCAGTAAAATGGCAGTGGGAACAGTTTGGGGCAGTAGCAGGCCAGGCCAGGCCAGAACAAACACCTCTGTGGGATGACAAGTGCGGCTCTGTGATGAGCTTAAATTACCAGGACGAGGCCAGAGCCAGCGTCTTCCAAGGAATTCAAAGTGTGCACTGGCCTAAGAGATGGGGCTTGGCTGTAATGCATATAAATGGGACTTTACAGAGGCGGCTGGACACAGAGGTCATGTCTCTGTGACCTCTGGCCTGCCGCAGATCTGCCACCAGCAAAATGAGCCCCTCCTGCCTCTGGCTGGCTGCACCACAGGCTGGCAGTTAGGTAGAGTGGATGGCTCAGAGCAGCCCCAGCTGTTCCCCCCGCAGGGCCCTGCTCAGGCTTGCTGCCTTGGGTGAGCCTGAGAGTAGCACCAGGGAGCCCTTTTGTCTGCCTTGTGTTGCCTGAAGCTGTTCCCCAGCTGTCTGTTCTGGTGGGCAGTGCTCATTTTGTCAGGGCGGGAAGCAGGGGGCAGGAGCAAGGTCAAATAGCCAAGCCCAGAGAGGCTCTTTTTGCTGTCAAGTGTCACCACAGGGTCTCCCCAGGTCCTGTCCTTACCGGGGAAGAAGGACAATGTCTTGCAGCCCAGGGAGCCATTAGCAGTGCCCCCCTCTCTGCAGGCAGGTGACACAACATGACGTGGCAGGTGTTGTGTCATGTGGCTTTGTTCAGGCAGAGGAGTCATGGGGACCTTGCCACGCACAGCCCAGTGCTAAGACCTTGAGGCAGCCAGGATGCTAGCAAGCCCTTTCCTCCCCTTCTGTCCTTGTGTGCCAGCCCAGGTGGCTCGGCATCTGCATCACCCTGCTCGACAGGCTGAGCAGTATTGGGAACCCCCAGGCCCATCCTGCTCCTGACCCCAGGTTTTCATAGTATCATAGTAGCTAGAGTCAGAAAGGACCTAGGTAGATCATCTAGTCCGACCCCCTGCCTTGGCAGGAAAGAGCACCGGGGTCAGATGACCCCGGCAAGGTGCTCATCTAACTTCCTTTTCAAAATCCCTAGGCTAGGAGCCTGCACCACTTCCCCTGGAAGCCGGTTCCAGGCCCTAGCCGCCCTGACTGTGAAGTAGCGCCTCCTAATATCTAATCTAAACTTACCCTCCGCCAGCTTGTGACCGTTATTCCTGGTCACTCCTGGCAGCACATGGGGGAACAGGGACTCCCCCAATACCCGCTGATCCCCCCTGACCAGTTTGTAGCAGGCCACAAGGTCCCCCCTTAACCTTCTCTTGTGGAGGCTAAACAGGTTCAGGTCCCGTAGCCTCTCCTCATAAGGCCTGCCCTGCTGACCCCTGATCATACGAGTGGCCCTCCTCTGGACTCTTTCCATATCGTCCACGTCCCTCTTGAAGTGTGGCGCCCAGAACTGGACGCAGTACTCCAGCTGCGGCCTGACCAGTGCCGCATAGAGGGTGAGGATCACCTCCCTGGACCTGCTCGAGATGCATCTGTGGATGCATGACAGGGTACGGTTGGCCTTCTTGACTGCCTCCCCACACTGCTGGCCCATGTTCATCGTGGAGTCAATGACGACTCCAAGATCCTTTTCCGTCTCCGTGCTGGCAAGAGGGGAGTTCCCCAACCTGTAAGTGTGGTGCTGGTTCTTCCTCCCCATGTGCAACACCTTGCACTTATCAGTGTTAAACCCCATCCTATTCTCATCCGCCCACCGTTGCAACCTGTCAAGGTCAGCTTGTAGCCTATTGCACCCTTCTAGTGCACCCACATCCCCCCACATCTTAGTGTCATCAGCAAACTTGAACAGGGTGCTTTCTACCCCCTCATCCAAGTCACTGATGAAGATGTTGAACAGTGCGGGCCCGAGGACCGAGCCCTGCGGGACCCCACTGCCCACGTCCTTCCAGGTCGAGAAGAACCCGTCCACTACCACCCTCTGGGTGCGGCCCTCCAACCAGTTGGCGACCCATTTGACCGTGTGGGCATCGACACCACAGTCTCCCAGCTTTTTGATGAGGACAGGGTGAGAGACAGTGTCGAAAGCCTTCCGGAAGTCCAGAAAGACTACATCCACAGCAACCCCTGCGTCTAATGATTTGGTGACCTGATCGTAAAAGGCCACCAGGTTGGTCTGACAAGACCTGCCACTGATGAACCCATGTTGGTTGCCCCTGAGCATGCATTCCCCGCAAGGCCCTCCTGGATGTGTGCCAGGATAATTTTTTCAAAGAGCTTACCCGGGATTGAGGTAAGACTAACTGGCCTGTAATTTCCCGGGTCCTCTTTTTTTCCCTTTTTGAAGATAGGGACCACATTGGCCCTCTTCCAGTCCTCCAGCACCTCACCAGAGCACCACGAGTGCTCATAGAGCCGCGCCAGGGGTCCCGCAATGACCTCGGCCAGTTCCTGTAGAACCCTAGGGTGAAGATCGTCCGGACCAGCGGACTTGAACACGTCCAGCCTCTCCAGAAGTACCCTAACTAACTCCTCGCTAACCCCTGGCCCAGGCGTGTCTCTCCCGGGGCCCGAGGGGGGCCCAGCAGGGAGGTGGCTGAACTGGTCCCTACTTAGGAAGACAGAGGCAAAGAAATCGTTAAATATGTTAGCTTTGTCATCTGGCGTGATGACTAAGTTGCCCATCGTGTCCTGCAGGGGCCCCACATTACCCGGGACCCTCTTTTTACCCCCTATGTATTTGAAGAAGGACTTCTTATTGTCCCCAATCCGGGAAGCTAGTCCTATCTCCATCTCTGCCTTGGCCCTCCTGACTGCCTCCCTACATCCTCGGGCGACTGTAACATAGTCCTTCTTGGCGATGACCCCATCTCTCCATTGGGTGTATGCCTCCCTTTTAGCAAGGAGACATTCCCGGATGCTCTTAGTGAGCCATGGGGGTTTATGTGCCCTCCTGCTCCCTTTGACCCTTGTTGGGATTACCTCCCTTTGGGCATGGAGGATCGTCTCCTTAAGGAGCAACCACTCCCCTTCGACATCTGATTCCCTTCCCCTCTGGGTCCTCAGCGCTTCCCCAACGATCCTCCTTAGCTTGTTGAAGTCAGCCCTCCTAAAGTCTAGGGCTGTTGCCTTGCTGCAGCCCTTTGCCACCTTACGCTGGATGGTGAATTCCAGCAAGCGATGATCACTGTCTCCCAGGTGGCCCATCACCCGCAGCCCCCTCACCAGGTCATCACCCGTGGCCAGCACCAGGTCCAACAAGGCGTCTCCCCTGGTGGGACTGTGCACCTCCTGGGTTAGATGGAGGTCCTGCACTCTGGCCAAGAACCGACGTGAGCGATCAGACTTGGCTGACTGCTCCTCCCAGCAGATGTCTGGGAAGTTCAGGTCCCCCATGATGACCACATCCTTAGCCCTCACTGCCTCTGTAAGCTGACCTAAGAATTCCTGGTCGAGCTCTTCTCCCTGGTTGGGAGGTCTATAGTAGACTCCCACCGTTAAGTCTCTCTCCCCTGGACTGCCTTTTACTCTAACCCAGAGCACCTCAGAGTGCCCCCCCTCTACCCCCTTGCTGATTAACGAGGAAGTATATTCCTCCTTGATGTAGAGTGCTACTCCTCCACCTTTCCTTCCTATCCTGTCCCTCCTGTATAGCCTATAGCCCTTGACACTCACCGCCCAGTCATGCGATGAGTCCCACCACGTTTCTGTGATCCCTACTATGTCAGGGCTGGTGACAGCTAGGAGGAGGGCGAGTTCCTCCTGCTTCTTCCCCATACTTCGAGCATTCGTGTAGAGGCATTTGAGGCCTCCAACGGTTGTGCCCACTGACCCCCTAGTCTCAGCAATACCCCGTCCCCCATCACTTACCTGTTTCTCCCTTTTGACCATTGGTCTGGGCTCGCTGGCTGTTGTTGGGCCTGGTAGTTCATTGTCTCCTCCGCCCTCATCTTCCCCCTCCCCCGATGAGCCTAGTTTAAAGCCTGCCGAAGGAGGTTCACCAACCTGGAAGAGAACACACGCTTACCTTTAGGGGAAAGGTGGAGCCCATCCCATCCCAGCATGTCTCTCATCACGATGTGCCGGTCATGGCTGAGGAAGCCAAAGCCCGCCTCGAAGCACCATTCCTGTAGCCTCCAGTTGGTCTCCGCTATGCACATCTCGTGGCGTCTGCCTCGACCGCTCACTGGCAGGATGGAAGAGAAGACCGCCTGTGCGCCCATCTCCCTCAGCACGCCTCCCAGAGCATGGTAGTCCTCCATCAGGCGATCAGGGGCTCTCCTGGCCGCATCGTTAGTACCCACATGGACAAGGACCATGGGGTAATAATCGGTGGGCTGGATGATGGACTGGAGCATCCCCTTCACATCCTGAATCTTCGCTCCGGGCAGGCAGTAGACCTCACGTGCTGAGGGATCCTGGCGACAGATGGGGCCCTCCGTACCTCTCAGGATGGAGTCACCAATCACGATGACGCGACGCTTCCTTCTCTTAGGCCTCTTGACTCCCGCCGCCCGCACAGGACATTGTGTGCGCAAAGTCTCCTCCCTGGTATCTTCCACTGCTCCCTCCTCCTCCAGGGCTGCCAGGGCCTCATATCTGTTCTCCAGACGGACAGGAGGAACTGGTGCTGCAACATGGTTAATAGCCCTGGCGCGGGAGACCGTCTGCCACTCAGCAGTGGAGGGCTCATCCCGGGCTGCCCTCTCCTCTGTCGTACCACCCTGCAGAGAAAGAAAATACCTATCAATTTCCTCCTCTGCCTCACGGATTCCCCTCAGCCTGCTAACCTCCTCCAGGAGCTCCCGCACCCGTTCCTCCAGGGTCCTCAGGCGGATACCTACCAGGCCTCAGTTTCTGCAGGCTTAATTAAAGGTGGGCGCAACCCATCCATGGGGCTCCTGGCCTGGCTTACATCACTATGCTCCAAATTGCACCCACTGATAGTGAGAGGCTGACAATGGTTCATGCAGGACTGAGGTCCTGGGACATTCCCCCCTTGTTGCTCCTAACAAGGTGCAAGTCTCCCAGCCGGGACGAGAATACTCCCCACAGTCGTGACTTTCTTTCAGGTCCCCTTTAGCTTCTTCTAATCTCCTGCTGCCTTGCTGTCTGCCCAGGCGAGTCTCCGCTGGCCCCATTCTGCCTTCCAAATCCTGCAGCTGGAGCAGGGAGCCCTGTCAGAGGTGTTTGGTATGACACTGTGACGGTTATTTGATATTTGTGGTAGCCCCGATACTGGAGCAGGACCCCTGTGCCAGGCCCTGGACAAACTCAGGAGGAAAGAATATTCGCTGGTCGGGGAAGCTTATTCTCAGCTTTGTCACATCCATCATAAGCCAGGCGCCACGAGACTGATCTTTATCGTAATCCCCCCTCTCTGGTAGGTGATAGAGGGGAAAATGCTGAGCTGAATGTTCCAGATAGTAGTAAAATAGATCAGTGCAGGAAGGTGTGTGTTGGAAAAGGGAGGAGAGGGGGGCGGTATCTTGCTGCACTACTCATGGGGGAGGGAGTTAAGCCAAGTTGGAAAAGGAGGGGACATTCAGGAGGGGAGGAGCTCTTCCCTACCCCACTCTTCTCACTTGAATGCCTCACTGTGGGGTCTCAGGTGAGATATGGTCTGCAGTGGGCTCCAAGGGGAGGGTTGAGACTGAGGTCCCTATCAAAACCCCTTGGCGTTAGGCAGCCTGCACAGAAAAGAAGTTGACCCCAAAGCTGTGCATAGGCTCCTTGGTTTTTTCCTTGCACCATTTGGAACAGCACCACTCACCTGCCCCCTGGAAACGCAGAGGGCTGCTGGGACATGGTCGTTGACCTGGCGCAAGTGCAGCTTGCTGCTTTGCAAAGGATCTCGTGAGCTGACCAAAGCAAGTAGCAGGAGAATGTGAGTTAAGTGGAAACGGGCTTTGCTCAGCTGCATGCACCTCTGGGGTGAGGCATGAGAGACAGGCACATGTGCACCCTCGTGGCACCAGCAAGGCACTACCCCACCCCTGGGGTAGGTACAGCCGGGATCAGAAACCATAGCCGGCTTGCCTTCATTAGTAAAACCCCAATAATCATTGGCGAATGCTTTCAGTTGAGGCTTCCTGCTGAGTGAGCTCTCTGCCTTATAAAAGTTTCATCTTTTTGACACAAATTTAAGTGGGTGCTGCAATTATCGTGAGCTCTGACATCTGGAACAAGTGAAGCCTCCCTTTCTATAATTCATCACGCTGATCGGGTTAGAAGGCAGAGTGGGGAAAGTCAAATTATCAAAAAGAAAGGGAGAGAGAGAATAATTCTCTCCCCTCCTCCTTCCCTTTTACAGCATAGGTCTAATTTGAGAATCATTTCAAGTCTTACCCTCCTGTAGCCAGGGCAGGGGGCAAATCTGGTAGATCATCTCTCACAATATCTGTGGCTCTGTAGGGATTTTCTTTTCATCTGAGTTTCCAGAGAGTTGAAGCCTGGCCAGACGTTGGGGTTGTTCAAGTCCAAGCCTGCCATGCTCCAGATTAGGAGCTGGCCCCCTTGGAAAGGTACAGAGCGTGGACAAAGCAGGATCAGGGCATGCAGATGTAGGTTTTATGCACAAGTTGCATCAGGGCCATCGGCGTTCTCACAGCCACAAATCATTGTAGATGGCCAAGTGTAGGGAATTATTTACCAGGCATCGGAGCCAAGCCCTGTCCCTTCGGTCAGTGCGCACTTTGAAGCCCTCAGAACAGGCTGCTCTGGCTGGTCATGGGAATTTAAATTCATCATGGATGAAGTCAGTTTTGAGACCTGTGCTCCAAATGGGACCTGGCTCATCTGGGTAAAATGCTCTTGCTCCTCAGCTCTTATCCAAGCAAATTGTCTGCTTTGGTGCATACCCAAGGCTGGACAAGCTGGCCTCTGAATCTCCCAGGCTCCAGGGGGACAGTGGTGTGACTTCCCCAGTTTCCTACAGCTGATTTTGAAGCAAAGCCACATCGGTGCTCTGGACCAACTCTCCTCCACTCCTCATTAATTCCTACTTCTGTTTTGTCTGTTTGGGACAACTGATGGCCCAGAGCTGGCATAGGTGTGAAATCACTGGTACCACCAATAAACTGCTCTCTTGCCACATGTATAAACATAGGCTGAGGTTTTCTGAGGAACCCGGGGGAATTAGGCATCCAAATAGAGGGTGTCTACCTCCCTTCAGCTTTTCTGCAAATCCCAGCCAGTGGTTTTGCAGAGTCCACCCCACATTTTTCTCCCCCACTAATGGAAACAGCTTGTTTCATGGTGCATCTCCCCCTTTGTCCTGGACTCGTCCCACATCTTCACTCAAACATCTGCAGCCGCAGTGTCGCAGTCCTGGGCTGCAATGGGGAGGGAGTGGACTGATGCTGTGGAGAGGGGAATGCGAGTGCTGGGTCTCCTTTATCCTTTTTTCCCCCCAAGATACACTTCTACATCTGTTCTATGTGGCACCATTCCAGCTTGGGTAATTACATTCTGCTTACCTGAATTCCCCATGCACTTCCAACTAGATAATATTATTCTTCACTAGCTGTCCCTAAAAAACACAAAACCTTATTGTATGCAGGATGTTACTGGCACAGAATAGCTGCTGCCATCCATCCTACCAGTACTTGTATTTAAAATTGATCCTATTTATGTTAATAGCTTAAAATAAAAGTAAAACAAAGGCATCAAAATTAACTACAAACAGAACAATTGATCTCTACAGAAATTCAGCAGTTCTTGGTGCATTCAGCGATCCTTTTGTGTAATAATTAGAATGGTTATTAACATGACACAGTGCCTTTCATCCTCAAGAATTTCAAATCACTTTTCAAATTACCTATCTAAATCAGCGTACCCTGTGCTGGAGTGCAGCCCTCTCTGGGGTCCCATATAACCACTCTCTAAGAGTGCAAGTACAGTAGGAGAGTGTGCTGGCTTTAGTCTAAACCGTGGAGGGATTTGGGGGCAGGATGGCAGAATATAGCCACCCTGTTATAGTTGGGGTCATGCATGTCATGGATAGCAAGCAGCCAGCGAAATACGGTGGAGCAAAGGTCACTGCCTTCAGAGTCAGTGACGCCATCTAGAGCAGCTTGAGTTTTACCGAGCTTTCTTGTTCACTTCCCAAGCTCCATTTAGCTGAGCATAGAAAAACAGCCTGGATCCTAGCCTAAGGTGATATGAACACAGCCTCTCCTGTGCTTGAGATCCTTCTGATTGACAGACACTCTGCAAACATCCAGGCATGTGATTCAATCTTATCCTGTATCCCTTCAAAGGAGGAGGGTGGTCACTAGCTCAACAATATCAGGGCTGTTGAAGTGAGGGCTTTGCATTGGTTCTTGGGTCCAGTCCTCTGAGAGGACAGTGATGAGGCATCTTGACGGATGCAGTCTTGATGAGTGGAAGTAGGGAGCTGTGTGCATTGTCGGAGGTGAATGGATGTACTTCAGAGCCTCTCTAATGGTTAAGTGGACAAGATAATGTGATACCTTTTTTTTATTGGCCCAACAGATAAGTTATTAATGCATAAGCTTTCAAGCAGCGCCTGTGATTTGCATGGATACAATAGAGAGAGATTTTCATTATATGGTGGGATGCTGTCTCATCAAGGGCTGCTGAAAGGAGTTCAGGCCTGATTTCGTGCACTATTTATTGTTCTTCATTACTGGCTAGTCAGGTTCTTTGTCCTGGATCATCTCCGGGGCTCTCTAGTGAATCATTAGCTAGATGAACAACTTCATATGCGTCTCATCCAAAGAGAAAGTTATCACCATCCGTGGCTGGTTTGTGTGAAGGATTTCTGCTCTGTGCTTGTTCCAGTTATAGCTTTAGTCTAGTAGTGCCTTCCGGGGCCCAGTGCAGAGCATCCCTCCACTGCACCAAGGATTCAAATGCATGTCATTGCTGCCAGAGTCACCCCATTCTGTGGGGGTTTATCTGAATCATCAGCAAGCCCTGGCTGGCGTGTGCAAGTGTTCGCTGAATTTGAGCCCCCAAAGAAACAGGACCTTAGAGACTGGAAATGAGGCCCATGATCGACGCACAGAGTGAGATGATATGATGTCCCCAAATATATATGCTTTATTCAGAGTCCAAGATTTGCCTGCATCTCTTACAGCACCCACCTGAATTATAGCTCCCACCTGGCAACAGAGCCCAACTGGCCAATGCAGGGCAGCATTGAAACAAAAATGCTTTGAATGAGTTTAAGAAGCTGAAATGTTCCAGTTCATATCAACCAGAAGGCATTCGTGATGGATGTGCAAGCACCTCCCAAAAGGACATTGTTTTCTAGGGAGGTTTCAATTTTGTACAAATTTATGCAACAAAATTATGAAGGTGGGGTATTCCAGGTCCCGTGGTGACTCCAACACCAAGGCAGTAAGGGGTGGAAAGGTAACTCTTCTCGGTAGGCTCCACTCCTTGATAGTGAGCAGTTATCTCCATTGCATCTTGCAGTGCTCTGGCCTCTGGCAGTAATTTTGCTTTTCTGGCACTCCCAGCAGAGATCCCCAAGGATGAATGAGGTCTCCCATCAGCACTCAGGGAGGGAGGTGCCTCTCAGTCAGGGTTGAGTCCCAGGCCTTGCGGAAACAGGCTGTTTGGTGTCAGTGCTGGAGAAAACACGTGGGGAATATCGGTCTGACATCTTCTTGCCAGCACTATATTTTCAAAGGGATGAAAAAATCCCCAGCAGTTTTGTCAGGTCTCAGGGCAGTTCCCAGGCTCTTTTTCCGCTTCCCTCCATGGACTGCTCTCCCAGCCTTGCCTCTGCAAAATGTTCTGCCCCATCTCATCCCAGCTGCATTGCATTGTACCCATCGGGCCACTGAGGCACTCGGCTCACAAAATCCCTCACCCATCCCATTCTGCCCTCCACACCGCTTGCTCCCCCAGGAGGATGGACGCTAGGGATGATCATGGCCCCCCTGTGCTACAATGCAGAAGTCACTTAGCCACACAGAGGAACCTGCCAGTTAATTCATACTTTGAAACTGCCTCTCTTTATTTCAAAACACCTTTTTTTTTCTCTCCCAGCTGATACTGCTCCTCTCTTTGTTGCCTTACCACAGATTTGCAGTCAGAGGCAACAAAGCCTCAGGTAGGCAAGGCTATCCAGACAGTGTCACATAGCACTCTGCTTTCTTCCCAGAGGAGGCCACAGCCCTCTGGCCTTGAGTGGCTTTATTGAACTGTGCATTGCTCCTCTCTCCAACTCAGCTAGCATCAGCACTGTTACCAGACCTCTGATGGTCACTCTGAGTCGTGCCATATACTTTTTTCTTAAAGCCCAGTTCCTGAAGTCCCGTGAGCTCATGAGAATCTCAGCTTTCATTAAAACACAGTAAGTTTCCACGATTCTGTGGTTGTGGGAAAGCTTGTGACCCTGAGCTGAGCACACGCTGGAGTGCTCAGCAAACCAGGAGGGGAAAGGGATACAGCAGGGGCTACATCTTATGGTTTTTAAGCCAGGGCTTTGATTTTATGGAGGGACCCGACTCATGATTTCTGGAAGGGTTCATGGATAGGGCAGCATCATCCAGATACTACTTTCTAGGCAGCACCTCTGATGCTTGGTGCACCATCGCACTCAGCTCTGCCTCCACTCATGCAGGGTAACAGCAGGTTCACACACAACCAGGATGGAGAGAGAGTTAATTTAGACTCTCCCTCAGTCTCCAGTTGGCTACCAGTGGCCTGGAGATTGAGGAGGGAGAATCTGAATTGCTGCAGGGCTGCATCTGAGCCCACACTGAGAGGGGAGGAGGAAGCAGAGAGAGCGGCAGAGGTCTCCTGGAGCCATTCTGACCCGTAGAACTGGCTGTAACAGGTGAAAACTAAGTTAGGGCACAAAGTGTTTCTGGTGGCGGGGCCTGCCCAGCACTAGTACCAGGCCGTGCACTGGAAGAGGCAACTGGGTCCTGGCTGTGCGATCTGCAGCTTGGATGGGGGTAGAGCTCTGACCTGTCAGGCTTGAAGGAGGTCTCTCGTTTTGGCATCCAGCTGTTGTGGTGCATGTGCCACTCTGAGCCACTGCAGCAGAATGGCTCCAGTCAAGCCCCTGCATACATGAATGGCAGCAGTGAATGGCTGATAGCCATGGGAGGGATCAAAGCATGATAAGGCAGCGCAATCTAATGGTCAGTGCTAGCACAGTAGAACTGAAGAGTCCTGACACTGACCTACTCAGTGACCTTGGGCTTAGATACTCTCCCGCACAGTTTCCCTAGCGGGGGTGGGTTGTGGATCTCTGTTAGTAAATGCTGCTGAAGGGGTTGGAGAGAAAAGTGGTGCTTAATTATCAAATGCACTTTCTTCATTAGCCAAAAGGAAATACAAAGTTGGAGGGAGTTGTTGGCGAATTTGGGGAGTGGGGAGATTTATGTAGTTGGGAAAGGCATGCTAAGCTGGCCTGACAACAGGAATCCACACTCACCGCCACCCTGGTTTACCTGCACCTCTAAGGTTGCTCATCTGACACTCTGGATTGCATCCTACCTTAGTCAGAATCGAGAGTAGCCACATGGGAGCCAGTGGGTTTGTGCCAAGGATGGGTGAGGGCAGAATTGATCCCTTAGGCAGGTCAGTGACAGAATGACATGCAGCTTGCATGCATAGTTCAGGATCACAAAGGCAAGTCTCACATCCCCCCTCCATGGTAGGATAATCCCCATTCCAGTATGCAGTACACAGGGAAGTGACTTGCTTGAGTGGGTCAGTGTAAGAGGTAGGAATAGGAAGCAGGGGTCTTGCCCTCTGACAATGCTGTGTAACTTCAAGCCCTTGCTCCTGTTCTGAAAGTGCGGAAGCATTGGGATGCCTGCCTTTATGGATTCAGAGCCCAGCATGTGAATATGGAAGGGTTTCAGGACTCTGGATTTCCTTATGGCTTTAGGAGAGAAGGGCGAAGACACCTGGTCATGTCTGCATACTCCGTGGGCGAGGGGGACTGCAGTGCCTCACGTGGGACGCTGCCTGGGTTCACATGCCAAGGAAGGAGGGCTGGCTGTGGCAGCGCTCAAAGCCGGCTGGCCCTTTGGCATATGGCAACACTGTGCTTGGGTGCCTCGTTTTAAAGAATTATCAAAGAATCCTTCCATCTGGGCTCGCTCGCTGCTGCCGGAGTGGCAGGGAGCTGACCAGATGGTCCACAACAAAACAACTTCAGAGGAGGGTAGAAAAGGGGACCAGTCCAAAGTAGCATGTTATTTTGAGAGACAGCGCCCTTGGCTTTCACCCCTGCCTGCCTCAGAGCCAGGTTCAGCCTGGACCTGATTGCCAACAGGAAAGAGCCCCTCAGGAAGACGATCCTGGCACCAGGCACACAGGCTTTTTCATATATGCACGTGCGTCGCACTTGCGTTCACACGAACAGAGGCTCAGGCTTGTAGAGAGAGAGTCTTGCTTAGTATGCCTATGTGTGCACATGCCTGCATGCACACATGCGCAAACACACATTATGCCCATGTTCCACACATGCAAGAACTGGGTCGTGACCACTCTGAAATACATTTACACATAGCTGTGTAGTCATGCAGGCAGACTGGTGCACATACGCTCAGATACGCATTCACAAAAGCGTATTTGCTCCCTTTTCTGTGCACATATACAGTAGACTCCGTCTCCCCTGGACTTAATGTGTACACACCGTTTCATAATCATTCACGTGCTAGTTTGTGACAACACCCAGACAAATTCACACATGGGTGTACACATACACTCACACATGTACACACGTGCACATTCTTGTGTACATTCACAAATGCGCTTTCTTTCCCCTTTGCATATATGTGTATAGTTTTTTTGATCCCATGTGTATTATTTCACACACATACACTTTTTCACTCTCCCACACCCATCCATGTGACTACACATTCTTATGCACATAGCAGAAAATAATAAGGCAACAAACTAGATAAAGGTTCAGACTGGATTAAGGAAGGTTATGATAATACTAAATATATATATATAAATAATATATGTGTGTATGTATAGATAGATAGATATCTGATGAACTGAAAGCCCAGATCTCTTAATCCGGGTATCTCTCAGTCCCCAAAATCAGGGAGAGTGTTTGGTGTGAGATACCAGCAAGATATTCTCTGCCTACACAGTCCTTGCCAGGGTTTGTACAGCTAGAACTACATAAAGTGTCTTGGCATATTAACACACAATGGGGCACAGTCAAGCAAGAATGTAGCATTGTGGTTGTCATGTTGTATTCCCTGTATTTCTGTGCCCAGACTATTTGTTTGCGTCTTTCTTTGCACCTATTGGCTTCCTCAGCGACAATATAATCATTCTGTATCTCAACCTCACTACTTGCGAAAAAATCAAATGCCATTCTGTTTCTGCAGCAACAGAAAGGAACAGAGTAAGAACCCAATGAGAAAATTCATTACTGAATTCTGCTGTCTGGCATGCCTGGCTTTGCTAAGAAAGCAGAAATGCAGACAAATATTGCCATGTCAGTGCACCACCTTCTAGGTAAGAGGCATGTGTGGTTCAGGCAGGGCAGTTGGGCACTTGATCACTGATTGCACCCAATCAAAGCTACACTGAATGGGGTCTGGGCACAGATGTTCCATCAAACATTTTTTTTCTTCCAGTGGGAAACTGGGTTTTGCTAAGAGAAAAGCATTTGTGGAAAGTGTCTGCTTTGATTTTATTTTTGCTTGGAAAGCTACAAACCAGAACTATTTGCCCTAAAGTCTTTTTCCAAGCATTCAAAAAGTCAAATTTCCATTGGATATTTCTATGGAAACATTTTTGTTTTGTTTTGTTTTGTTTTGTTTTCCCATGAGGACAAAAGGCCATTTTCCAACCAAATTTTCTGCAGACATATTTAGATTTTGTGGACACTGCCTTGTTCATTTTAGCTGGGGTTAACACAGATGCCAGCAGTGATAAGTGGCAAAAACTGTAACTAGTTAATGCTCTGGGGAGTGATGGAGGGCACAGAAGGCATATAAGTCATTATACTTAAGCTTATAACATTTTGCTGCATGTTCAGATTCGTTTCTGAGAATAAGATGCATCTTTAGTGATATGTCTCTTCCACCTCTCTGACAAAGAGAGAGAGAAAACACCACCAATAATTACCACCACAACAAAACACACAAAAAAGCTGGCATTGGTCTAGAGGTGTCTCCTCCCTCCACCCTCTTGCACTGGGACAGCAGCTGCTGGGCACTTTTAGGAATCCTTGAAGGAGGTTAGTCTCCTCCACACACCCTTCTGGGCAACCCCTCCCTTCAGGGCAGGCACCTCCCCTCCCATTGCCCTCTCACCCTCTCCAAAAAGGTTGCCAAGGGATTGCCTCTGGGTGTAGCAAAGTGGGATCCACCTGCTGCTGTTACTGTCCCCTGGGAGCTTGAAAGTGGCAGCGTGGGATGCTGGCTAGGCCAGAGACAGCAGCAGCAGGTGGCAGATCCCCCATCCAGTGCTAGCTCAAAGAATGTGGGGAGACCCAGGGGTGGGCAGGGAGCAGAGACACCTGAAACCTGCTGCTGCTGCAGTCTCCAGCTGACCCAGCATAGGGAAGCCCCAGGACCACTCCAGGGGCTGTGGGGAGCCAGGTCCATGGCTCCCTCCCTTCCATCACGTTTCCTCCATGGCCTGGGAGGATCAGGTCCATAGAGGGCTGGGCAAGGCTGTATCAGTGGGCAGTCCCCACAGTTATAAGCACTGCTGCTCCATGACCACCCCCAATTGTCCCCTGCAGACTGGGAGCAGGCTCTGGAGAAAGGGGGGTAGCTCACTGACATCCTGTTGACACTCTGCGCAGCTGATTTCCACTGCAGGGGAAACACGGTGGAGGGAGAGGGGGCAGGGGCTCAAACTTGCTACTGCTGCCGATCCAGAACCCCTGTGGAAGGTCACAGTGACCAGGCCATTGCACCCCCACCCGGATCTGTCCCGGTCAGGATACAGCTACCACAGCTAGGTGAGCCAAGGCACAGCTATTGTTACCCCTAATTCTCCCAAATCCTGTGACAACCTTCACAAAAGGGAGGCAGACCTTGATTTTACATCTCCATGCCTCCAGACCCTCCATGCTGGTAGCACTGGCTTGCTACTGACTGAGAGCTAAAAGCCTCATGTGCTGCAGTGTTTGCTAAAGCACAAGGCATACCCTGTTGGGAGGGACACAAAGGATTAGGTGGGCTGAGAGAGGTGACACCTAACAGATGTCTCAATTGTTCTCTAGCATCTGCTGATTTTTGTGCAACTCGGGGGGTGGGAAATGCCATCCAAGTGGGCAAGCTTGAGTTTGCAGAGAGCCTGAAAAAATGGCTGTGAGGTATGAATTGCCCTGTTCTTTTCCCTGGCGGCTGACTCAGATGGTAACAATGTTACCTGTTATACAAGCTTGAGACCACAGATGTATAAATCATTACATGGTAAACTTTTCCTGTTACAGGGTAATGCTGTAGTGAAGGTGAGATAGGTTTCATTGTCTTGATGGGGGGCACCTAACCTCAGAAAGCTTGGTAACCACCAGCCCATTTTCTCCAATCTCTGAGCTTTCCAGGAAAATCTCTCTTCCAAGCCCCGACCTCGAGAGATCTGACAAAGCTAACCCACTTCTCCACTAAGGTAGCAACTTGGTTTGAATAATATCTGACAATTATGTGCTGAGCCTAGGCATTATGCAATATTTATATGTGCGTCTGTCCTTTAAAACAGTGATTATCTAAGAGGAGTAATTGTTTGTAGTTTTGCATTGCATTTCCCTTCTCTTTGGCCTCCGAGACCAATACTGCTAATCAGTGCCACATGTACTGTGCTTTTTAAATGTTTGCACTAAAAAACAGACCAGCCATTAGCTCAGCAGGGCTCCTTTAAGTGTCTCGGTGCTGTGCACAAGGCTTTCTACAGGACTGGGGGCTTTAAAGATAATAATAATAATGTTTCCTGTTTTGCCAGAGAGTATTTGAAGGGAATGAGGAAAGGTGAAGAGGCCCCAATCATCTGTGTGGCTCTAAAGATTTCCCAGCTAGTGTCTGGGGAACCCTGAGCAAGGTCTGGATGAGCAGGTCCACTTTGATATGGTAAAGAGCAAATCTGTAATGGGAGAAGGGAGCACATGACAGGGGGAGGGCTCAAGGTCATGATGCCTTTCATCCTCACCTCCTTCCCTGTGAAAAGTGGGGCTAGAGGAGTCTGGCCTGGCTCTCTGCCCTCCTGCTGCTTTCTGACAGAGGAGTGATTGAAATGTCCTTTTGTTCCTCGGCCCCTCTGCAGCAGCTCTGGTGTGCTCATTTTTTGTCCTCGTCCTCTTCTCCTCCAAGTGTTTCTTGCTACCAACAGGTACTGAGGAGAATATTAAATGTGATAAGAAAAATGCCTGCTATCAAGTTGCTCATGGGCTTAGTTTGCTGCTGCAGTGCCCCATTGGGGACTTCAGGAGGCAATGTGCTCCATGGAGGCAAACCACTTGTGGTGCATCCCGAGAGTGCAGGGGTGGGCAAAATGCAGCCTGCCATTCTATCTGGCCCACGGGACCCCTAAAGCATTTAGAAAATTAATATTTATCTGCCCCTGGCTACCTGTCATGCAGCCCTCGATGGCTTGCCAAAACTCAGTAAGCGGCCCTCCGCCCAAAATAATTGCCCACCCCTGTTCTAGTGCATCAGTCTAGGACAGTGCCATGTGTGATCACCTCGGCTAGTAAAGAGAGAGGTAAAAATAGGGAATGAGGGGAGCTGGGGGGTTTCTAGATGGGAGCAGTCCTTGTGCCCATGAGACTGTTGACTTTGCATTTGCTTTGGACTCCCTGTGGAGTGGAGACAGGCTTGTTGCAAACTCTCAGAGCGGGATCAGCTTCAGTCTGGGGCCAAGTGGTTTTAGGTATTTCCTTGTAGTAGCAAAGGCAGATACCTGGCTTGGTTGGTTTCCACTTTTTATATTATTTTAATAAATTTGTATTAACGGAAAAATTAACAGATGTGAAGCCAGACCTGAGCTTCTCTAAGGGCCCAAGTTCAGTCTTCTGCTTCCATCCAGCAGGAAAAAAAAAATGGAGCGAGCCCAAGTCACGGCATTTACTGCTAGATCAGAATTTTTCAAATCTCTAAGAGAGCTTTAGTCTAGGAAGGGAGTCAGAGAGAGGGGATTGGATTGGTCTAAGGCCCCAGAGTCTGTCAGTGCCAGAGATGAGAACCTGGCCTTCTGCCTTCTTGTGCTTGACGGATGTACAAGTACAGCATAGACAGTAGTGAGCTTCAACATGGCAGCCCTGCTCCCAGCATGCATCAGGGAAGCACCACCTCCAGAGCTGGAGGAGGGACGTCTCACCCGTGACTCTGTTTAGTCCTTCTATACTGAGCTTGGTGACTTGGTGACAGAGCTGGCAGGGGTCATTGCTGTACCCTTGGCCCAGCTGCACGAGCGATTGTGGTCCATGGGCCAGGTGCCTGGAGATAGGGAGAAAGGAGGACCCAGGAAACTATAGGCCCATAAGCCTCACATTGGTTTTGGGGAAAATCCTTGAAAAAATTATCAAGGATCACATCTATGAGGAGCCAGCAAGGGAGATCATGCACAGGGGAAATCAACATGGGTTCATCAAAGGCAGGTCCTGCCAGACCAACCTGATGGCCTTTTGTGACCAGGTAACTAAATAGCTGCATGATGGTATCACCGTGGACCTAGTCTTTCTGGACTTTAAGAAGGCCTTTGACACTGTCTCTCGCCCCATTCTCATTAATAAATTGAGTGACTGTGGCATTGATGCCTACACAGTTGGATGGGTCAAAAATTGGCTGATGGGGCACACCCAGGGAGTTGTGGTGGATGGGTAATACTCGACCTGGCGGGATGTGAATAGTGGGGTCTCCCAGGGCTCAGTCCTGGGGCCTACACTGTTCAACATCTTCATCAGTGACTTGGTCAGGGGGGAGGACAGACACGTTATCCAAGTTTGCCGATGACACCAAGATGTGGGGAGAGGTAGGCATGCTCGAAGGGAGAGAGAGGCTGCAATTAGATTTAGACAGACTACAGAAGTGGGCGGATGGTAACAGGATGGGCTTCAATGTAGATAAATGCAGGGTGCTACACCTGGGAAGAAGGAATCCACAGCATACATATAAGCTGGGGAGCTCCCCCCTTGTGAGCACAGAGGCAGAAAGGGATCTTGGAGTCATTATTGACTCCAAGATGAACATGAGCCGCCAATGCCAGACCGCAGCCAGCAAAGCCAACCACACCTTGTTGTGCATCCAAAGATGCATCTCAGGCCAGTCCAGAGAGGTAATACTTCCCCTGTTTGTGACATTGGTCAGGCCACAGCTGGAGTACTGCGTCCAGTTCTGGGCATCGCACTTTAAGAAGAATGTGGCCTGCCTTGAGAGGGTTCAGATGAGGGCCACTTGCTTGGTTGGAGGGCAACAGGGCAGGACCTATGAGGAGGGGCTGAGGGACCTGAACCTCTTCAGCCTCAGCAAGCAGAGGCTGAGTGGGGATTTGGTGGCTGCCTACAAACTCATTAGGGGAGATTAGCAGCAAATAGGAAGGGCCCTATTCCCCCCAGCAGCACCTGGGGTGATGAGGAACAATGGTCAGAAGCTGCTGGAGAATAGGTTCAGGTTAGACATTAGGAAACACTATTTCACTGTTAGGGTGGTTAGGGTCTGGGACCAACTTCCTATGGAAGTGGTCCTTGGCTCCTACCTTAGGTAAATTCAGAAAGAGGTTGGACAAACACCTGTCTGGGGTCATGTGATCCCAGCGTGTACTCCTACCGGTGGCAGGGGGTCAGACTAGATGATCTGTTCAGGTCCCTTCTGGCTCCAAACTACTATGAAACTTTAAAACTTGTCTATGGGAATGATGGCTCTGTAATAGCTACCTGTCCTAGGATAACATGTACTGCTCATTCCACCCAGCCCAACATGGCCAGCACAGTGCTGGGTAGAACCAAATCAGGCCAGCCTCAAGTTAGTGGCCTGGAGCTGAAAGGCACCAGTGCTAATTCCACTGTAGTATGCATTTGAGGCACTAGGCAAGAGCAGACTCAAGAGGCGAGAAACAGAATATGGATAACAGCACTCAGTCAGTATAGATGAGCAAGACTGCACCATCAACAAAGTCTGCAGCAGTCTAGGAATGCAGGATGCCACAGCTTGTTAACATAAAGTAATGTAGAGTGCTGAATTGCAGACAACTGGAGATGCATGACAGCGATAAGAAGTGTGTTCAGTAATAAGGACTCAGATAATGAAGCTGGTGATGTAGTTAAACTGAAAGGAAGGAGGGAGGGAGGGGAGGGGAGGAACTCATATATTGCAACCAAGCCCAACGATGCCAAGTTCACTGCCATAGTCCCATGTCAGGCTGCTGTCTGACAGGACAAGCATTGCCCTAAAGGCCTGGCAGGGGGTGGGTCCTAGGAAAACTCTTCAAGGGGGTCAAACTTCTGCAGCTTTTTTCTGGTGTGCAATCAGCAGAGACTGTCTCTATAGCCATGATTCCCCAGTTGTGGAACCATCAACTCAGCTCCCCCAGGCATCCAAGCAACAGGCTGTTGTGAATGCTCTGTCAGTTGAGGCTGGGTTGGGCTCTTATTTGAATGGGTGACCAAGGAAGAGAGCTAATTTATGGCATTTCTAATATTTTAAACTTTACAATGACTCCTTCACTCCATCCAAATAGCCTAGCTAGAATTAGAGCTCTATGAAACTTTGGCTCATGGTCTGGTCTCCAGGTGCACAGTTTGTAAGATGACGGTAGCTACAGTCTTGGAAGTTCAACATCCTGCCTTTCCTGCAACGTAAACCTCATGCAGTAATTCAAGAGTTCCTGTGAAAATGATACTCCCAGCTTTGTCTGTGCAGCCAGTGACAGTTGGAATGGCAGCATGCTCAGGTTAGATTCCTTTGGAACAGGTGGAGAGCTCAGTTATAGAAGTAGATCCTTTAATTTATCCACTACAGGGTGGCAGTGTTGCTAGACCCTTGCCTCCAGCTAAGTGGTGTGCAGTGCATGCATCTGTTGATGATACTGCGCTTTTGAATCTCCCTCTCCCTGCTTTTTCATACTGTCTGCAAACCTGACAGGCAAGGGAGCCAGTAGGACGCTGATAACATAGCATTTATCAGCTCATCAACAAAATAAAAGCCTCTCTCATTAGTTCAAGCTCTTCTTAAACATCTTTTTCCCAGGAAGGGATGGAGGGACATTATGACCTGTTGATTAGCTCCAAAAAGCCCTAAACAGACACTGTTCTGTCTGCTTGTCCCAGTCAAATTGAAGACACACACACAAACATCTCTCAGCATTAGCGAGCGTACTACATGCCTGTGGTCCATGGGGCTGAGATCCATGCTGTACAAGATGGGAGGGAGGGCCGGGGTGGGGGATCCCTGCTTCAGCAATGAGAAGTGAGGATGGGGGGAGGGGAAAGCCAGGCAGACTCTGCTGGAGCTCCAGCTAGGGAGCAAAGGGGCAGGGCCAGTCCTGCTCTCTGGAGCAGACAGTCCAGCCCATCCCAGGGCTACAAAGCATCTGGGATGCTGGGGGACTCTGGTTTAACTTAAACCAGGAAGGGGTCTGAAACATACATTACATAAACCGGTTTGACCCAAAGCAGTTAAGTCTAATACTACATTCAACCAGGTTGATCTTAAATCAGTTTCAGCCATTTTGAAACTGGTTTATATGCACTGAACTTATGTTCTGTTACAGGTTTAAATCAGTTTCTGATCACTTAAACCAGTTTCAGTGTAATGTCTGTCCCTAGTCCTAGTGACCAGAGGGATTGGGGGATCAGTCAGGACAATATAGTCACGAACAGTGTAACTCTATTGACATTAGGGGAGTGACTTCTGAATTAGATGAGCGTAAGTGTGAATCAGGCCCTTGGCCATTCTGTTACATCGATTGTTGTACATAGAGATCTGCCGATGTTCACAATGCAACAGACTCTGAAATACGCCTGCTGGGGGAGTGGAGAAGGGGTGGGGGATTGTTTATGTCACCTTTAAAACTCTGACTTTATTCCCTGAAAGATTTACCAAGGTTCACAAATGTTGGAGTAGTCCCCTGGCCTGGTTTAGAATAGCAGTAATTACATCTGATTGCAAACATTAAAATAAAACATAACCACAATAATTTAAAGCATCAAAATGTCCAAGTTGTTTCTATTGCTCTCAGCTCAAAAACACCATTTTTTAAATTGTAAAACCATGGTAATCAAAATTTGTGTTGAAAATACCATTGGATGTTTCTTTTGATCATTTCAGTAACAATATTGATTAAAAAGACCAATAAGAAATGTAATAGAAGATGATAGTTTTATATAACCCATTTCATTTTTGAAAAAGGCCATTTTTTGTCAGAATTTTATCTGCAAGATTTTGAGCAGTTTTAAGAAGATTCTGTGCTAGCACTTTCTGTCTGTTTTCCTGAGGCATAAGCAGGCTTTGTTAACAACATCATCCCGACTTCAGAAGGGCAAAAACTGTGGCACTTACAGTAATGCAGTAAACCACCAGCAGAGCAGGACCCATCTCCCAGGTCTCTTGAGACGAAAGCCAGGGCTCTCCCCACTAAGCCCCGCCATCTCCCATAAAGACCGGGAGGAATTCTCCGTGTGTCATTGCAAACCTGCCTGGGTTAACACCTGAGAAAATCATCCCTGATAACTTAACCCAGCAATTTGCACTGTGCTCTGCTATGTCGGAAGCTTAACTCCCCCCTCCCCGCTCCCAGGCCAGGAGATGAAGAGGCATATTTTGTGTTTGTATTTATGCAACTTCAGTAAATTGTGGGTGGGGAATATTAATACAGGACTAAACCCAGCCCTGGCATGAATCACAGGGAAGGCATATGTTGCAACAACTTTCCTAAGGGGGATCTGGCCAAGGTAGATACCACGTATTCCCTTAAGGGGCTGAGGAGGGAGTGACAGTTCTTTTCCTCCAAGACTGATGTAATTAAAGAGTTATAATGTCCTTTAACTTGCCTGCCCTTGGCACCATTGTACACTGGCACTTTTTTTTTTAGCAGCGATGAGTGGATAATGTGCTTTATGCAAAGAGGCAGGAGGCCCAGAAATACAGTTCAGCCTCACAGAGGAGATTATATTATTTCCTGCAGAATGAACATCCATCCATCTTCCATGTGTGGATCACTCTGTGGCTAAGCATGAGGTTAAAACCACCATCCTTCCAGCTGTCTATTAACATGCTGAACTTTGTAAAGGGAAGCTTATTTTAATTTAATCGAAAAACTACATTATACATAATCCTTGCAGAAGATTTTCTGCAATCTGAAGGTGAATCTCTCCCCTGCTCCATTGCAGCCCACATGCCTGCAGATCTGCAACTTATCAGCTATAATAATAATAATAATAATGACAATAATAATAATAATATACTTTTGCAGCTGTCCTTGAGTGACAATGCTGATGGAAAATAAAGTCGCAGATAACTCCAGATGACAATATGAACATCCTCACCGTACGTTCCAGGTTATCAGCAGGTGTCAGTCACTGGAGGAAATCTAATCAAATCCAGATGTATTTCTCTGGCAGATGCTGCCTCCAAACCAAGCTGGGGAGTTTTGGCTGAGGAAAGCAAGCAGCTTCTGTAGGCCCAAGTCTTGGCTCTCCACTGAAATCTGTGCACCGCTCTAGCAACACACTTGCAACAATGTGCCTTTGTAATGATACCATGCCAAAGTCAACACAACCCTGCCTTGGGACTAAAGTTATGAGGGGCTCCCACTGGAAAAAATGAATAGGCTAATAAAACCAGGAAGTATAAATATAACAAAGTCCCACTTTCTGGCCCTTTCAGGCTGCTGCAGCGGTATAGAGAGCAGCCATCATGCACACAAAGGTCAGTCCTATGGCTTTTCTTAGGGACCAGTTGATCCATAGGAATGGAAAAACAGCATCAGTTTATTGTTTTCCAAGGCAGGTGGTGCTCTGTGAGCTTAAAGTGAGCACCAGATGGGCAGAGATGATGAAAGAGGCATTGGCGTGAAAGGCTTCCCTCCAGGGTGTTAAATATTACATTTACCGAGTCCACAGAACTGTTGAAACCAATAGAACTAATTAGAGAGCTGATGTCTGGGAAGGACGCGCCTTAACTAACATCTGAAAGGGATGCCAGAGCATCCCGGGAGCTCTCTTTGTGTGCGTCTGTGAGTATGTGGCAAGGATGACACTCCAGGCAGCCTGTAATCTTGGGAACAGCACCACAAAGACGAGGAGGAGCCGGGCTCACCCTTGCATGCAGATGCGTTTGAGCCAAGGGCAAAGGCAAGGGGGGAGCAGCCTGGCTGCTCTTCTGCAGCATGTGGGTGGTGCTTGGTAGCTCCCTGCTCAGCCCCAGGGGAGCTTTGAAGGGCTGCTCAGGTCAAACGCTGCTTTTAGCAAGTTTGTAACCACCTAGCTTAGGAGAAGAAAGAAGGCAACAGAGTCACACAGTTCCCTGTTCATCAGACCTAGCGGATACCCGCTGCTATTATTTATTTGTGCCATAGCAACACTTAGCAGCCATGCTCATAGACCATGGTCTCGCTTTGCTAGGCACTCTATGAGGAAGGGCTGAAAGGATGGTGCAAACCACCACACTCAGTTGTTCACTCGCCAGTCTCCTGCTGAGAAAGCTGTTGGCATTGATGGGGCCTGGTGGAGCAACGCGGGCTATTCCTCTGCAGGTGGCAAAGTGCACTTGAGGGCCGATGCAGCAATGCTGTAGCAAGCCTCCCGCCATGCTCCTCCTGACCCCACCAAGCAGCAAAGGGGGTGTGAAGCCCAGGGGAAGACTTGGGGGAATAAGCAATGTGTCTCTGCCATCCTTACCTTGCTATATGCCACAGCTGTCACTGCTCCCCCCTGAAAAGCTGAGGGGTGTCTGAGAACTGGAGAGGGACAAGGACAAAGCTGGCATGATTTGTAGGCATGGGCTGTGCAGTCTGCACTGTCAGACTTGCCCTGGGGCATGTGTTTATGCCCCCCCAATAAGTGCCTTCTCAATTGCAGTTGAGTGACTCCCCTTTGGCAGTGGGCTGTGCTTTGGAAACAGGACTGCTGTTGTGGAGAGCATGCAGGCCAAGGTGTATATCTCGGTCCAGATTCAGAAGGGCACGCTGAACCCGAACTTCATGGGCATGCTTGGCTTTGAGCGGGCACCTTGCTGGATCGAGGCCTTAATCACGCTCAGCTTCATGCTGTTCCTTGAGTACACATTGTGTCTCTGGGGGTCAGCGGACAAGCCAGAGCTTTGTCTGCTCACTCACTCCAAGGAATCCCCTACCTGGGCCCAGCTGGACACAGATGGGCACTGATTTGCGAGCATCTGCCAGTCTTGGCCTGTCACAGAATGTCCTCCGGTAGGTGTCTTTCTCTGTTGCTTGTGCTCCTGCCATGCTCAGCAAGCAAACCGCCTTCACGTCATAAACAAAAGTGGTTCCATCGCTGCGCTCCCATCAGTCTGGGGCCCTATTCTTTTAATGGACCTGATGAGAACATGTTTATGGACGGCCGCCCTAAATGGGGACAGAATTAGCCAAGCCAGCCTACACCATCTGTGGGCTTGGTTGGAGCTGCTCCCTGCCTTTGTGCGGTAAGTACCCCTCTGCCTCTCTCTCTGGCAGTCTTTGCAATGGAAATAATAAAAAAAAAAAGAATTAAGACAAGTAGGCAAACATAAAAATGAGTTGTTACACAGCGTCTGTGCAGATTCCAATCTCCAATGTCAAGAGAGGATCATTCCACTCTAATGGCATCTTTTCATGAAAGCACTTTGTGGCAGTCATAAATAAACACGCTGGCTGAAAGGCATGATAACACAAAATGGAAACTGAGGCACCAAGGATCTTTATTATTGTGTAGACAAAGCATCTGTGACTATTAAGAAGCGGGGGGAGGAGAAGGGGGGGAAAAATAAAAGCCAGGCTATTGTATTGCTGTCTTGTCCATGTCAACAGAAGATCTGGCTGTGGTAGGCTGACAGGTTGTCTGGATAAATAGGTTAGGGGCAGAACACACATTTGTGATGGAACTTTCTTTTTACAGCCTGGATCAGAAGCTCCAGAGGTACTGTCAAGGACGGACGGAGGTCTATAAATCAGGACGGGCTTTTTTTGTCTGTCTGAAAAGTCTTATCTCAGAGTTAGTCCAAGCAATTTTTTGAGGTCTCTCTAGCGCACTTCCTCCCCCTTATCAGAGCGCCGCAGCTTTACATGCAGATAGATACCCTCTAATGGAAGCACAAGCAGGAGCCCCTGGTCCCTGTAAGTGCCAGCTCATAATTTAGTTGTGTGCCCTTTGGCACCAACGCATCCATCAATAAAAGCAGCCGCAGTATCGGCTTTGTTGCACTCCGAGGGTTTTCACAGACCTGTGTCGGGGAGGCAGCACGAGGATCCTTGTTACGCTCCCTGGGGAGCAGGCTGCAGAGAGGTACCAAGGGATGGGGGATTGGGAAGACTTGGGGAAATTCCTGGCTCTGCCATTCACTTGTTGGCTGCTGTTGGGCAGCTCACTTAACCTCACCCTCATCTGTAGAGCAGGCTGAGCAATAATTGCCTCTCAAGTGTGGTGGGAGGATTAATTCATGAGTGTGCAAACCCTTCCAGATCCTCAAGTAGAAGGGGCTATGAAAGGGCAGCATTATTCCCACTGGAGAGCAAACTGCTTTGCAAACAGCTCTTTCTCTGAATGCTCTTCAAAGGGTTTTTCAAAAGCATCTGAGTGGGGCGCTGAGGCCCAGATTTTCCCAGATATGTGGGTGCTAAGGGGGGATTTCAGAAGCACTTAGCTAGGTTGGGTATCTTGGTCCCTTTTGAAATCAGTTAGAGATAGATGCCTTACATGTATAGGCACTGCTTACAATCCCAAGCAGGCCTCTCCCCACGTCCTTCAGTGTCTCTGAGCAGCTCTGAAATGTTGAACCCTAACACTGTAACTTTTAGTAGGGGCTGGGCACCGGACTGATGCAGGCAGTGCTGAAAGTCCCAGCCCCAGTCCAATGTCCAGAGGAGGCTGTCTCCACTGTCCTGTTTCAGCCTGGGATGGGAGTGTCTCTCTTCCAAACACTAGCAGGCCCTGGCCACCCCAGTGTATGTGAGCTTGTGCTCACCACACCAAATCCCCTTTCCTCTTCTCCTCCACTGCCAGCTGTGATGGACAGTCCATCCTTGGTATAACCCTCCACAATGCACGTGCCATGCAACAAGGGCATAGGTAGCAGAGTCTGCATCTGGATCACGCTCAGATCTGGGAGTCTGGTTCAGTCCCAGGCAGCCATTATATTATTTACTAACGCAGTCTGGCAACTTCCCTTTCATGGTGCTTGGAACGTGTTCAAAAGAACAGCATCCACCTCTGCTGCCTCTGACGTTAGGTTTCTCAGGGACTTAGCTGTAGGCAGGGCTTTTTTCAGACCTTAATCCCACCCCACCCCACTTCCCACTTTGCTCTGGACACTTGCCTGTTCTTACTGAGCTTCAGGTTTGAAGAACATCCCTAAGCTAAACTTGGAAGAAACAGCCACATGTAGCCTGCACTGGGCCCCAAATATTGCATAACCCATTTACACCTGACAGCAGAGCCTGGTCTGGTTTCTGGTCCAGCTAGGGTGAGTGGTTGGTTAGAAATGGAGCCAGCAGCAGGCTGGGTGTCTCACGGGGAGGCTTTGCACGGCTCCAGCCTGAGTCTGTGTCACCCATCTCAATCTGCTGAGCTTCCAGCATTCGCCCACCGTTGCCCACACTACATCTTGTCAGCGACTCTAATGAACAGAAAAACACTAATGGTGACACTTCACCACTTTGGACAGCTCCTGCTGTCTCCCTGCCACCAAAAGTTTCATCAACAGATTGTTAATTTCCCGGCTTTTCCTCCCGACTAACATTATGCCTTCTGGCCAGAGCAGTGTGTTGCATCAGCCCAGGAGCTCCTCACCTGCGGACATGTGAAGCAGGTTTAATAGGTTTCTTCTCTTTGCCCCACTGGGCTGTGACCGAGAGGGAAGACAGAGCCGCGTGAGTTGTTAATTGCTTTGGCCTGTAACTCCCCAAAGATGAAAAAGATTAAAAGGGAAGGAAAACAGCTATTATATCTCTTTCTTGAAAAAACTTACAGCGTGAAAGGCTCATTAACATCATTAGTGTTTCATTAACCTCTAGCCAGACAAATAAGCTGGAGGTAATCTAACAGTATAGGGAAAAGAAAGAAAATTAAAAATTACCCAGGTGTAGGTGACATTCTCCAGCTTACCTCTGCTGCACATTTCGAGAGGTGCTAGCAACCTTGCCTTGCCTTCATGCCAGCCTGGGGCTTGGAGAGGAGCCAAAAGCACTGCCTGCATGCTAGGGAGGGCTGGAGGTAATAACGAGAGGGGAGCGCCATTGATTGTGACAAAATGGAATTCATTTGAACACAACAACATCTGAAACGTTGAAAAGGAAACACGGCGCCGCACAATGCCAGCTTCAAACCACCGAATCGCCGCCTGCAAAATGACTTCCTTTGTTTGAATAAAAAGCTTCCCCCCCCCCCTTGTAACGTTTCTGTTTTCATTTGATTTTTATCTCTCCCCAACTTTGCATGCTCCACCCCCGGCGCGCAGCGCTGCTTGCTGCGCATCCCATCTGGAAGTCAAATTTGAACACGTCTCTTGGCTTTCTGCAGCCGTTTTCTTAATGCAGCTCTTTGGCATGAAAGGGGCATTGTCAGTTTATCTCAGCCCCCAAATTCTGAGTGTGAATGAAAAGCACGGCCTCTGGGGCTTGTTATTAAGTATTGTGCTAAGTGTACTCTAGCTGAGCTCAGGATCCAGGCCTGATTGGTGCTCCATTAACACGCAGTAGGAGACGGTCCTTGCCCCAGGTGGCTTGCTTTCATTCTTGATAGACACAACAGAGAAAGGGACAGCCGTCCCTTCCATTTGACAGGTGAACAGCAGAGGCAAAAGAGGAAGAGACCGCCCAAAGTCTTGCAAGGAGTGAGGGGCAGAATTAGGACCTGAATTCCAGTCTCCTGAGCCCCAGTCCAGCATGCCCTCTCTGATCTCACTTCTTCCTCTCTGTAATATATCCTCTAAGGCACACCTGGTGTGGTCTTGCATTGCCCTTCCCTGATGTGCCGGCCAGCACGTTTCTTGGTTGTGTGTGGCTCAGTGGCAAGACTACTGGCCAAACTGCCAGGCATTCATTAGAAATAATCCCGGCTCTCCTGCTTACTCTGCCTATGGCTTTGGGTAAGTCACTTAACTTCCGTGGCTCAGTGTTTCCCTATGTGTAAGATGCGGATCATTCTCAACATGTTGTGAGGATTAATGTTTATAAAGAGCTTTAAAGATAAATGCTAAGTACCAGGTATTATTGCCAAATCCTTGCGTTTTTACTCGGTCCTTACTCAGGAGAAACTTCCAGTAAAGTCAATGGAAGTTTGTATGAGAAGCTAAGGATCTGGCTTCTCATGCAGATCCTATTGTTGTTTCTTATTCAGGGGAAGATTTTCCTGAACCTTAAAAGCAGCCCATGCATCATTGGGTTTCAAACATCAGTCCTTTTTGTTTTCTCAGTGGCCTCATGCTCCTGGTTCCCTCAAGCACTGACCCCATTTGTGTTGCTTGGGGTGCTGGTTTTATGCTATCCACTTCTTTCGGCTAGAATTGGCGTGGAACCCCTTTTCACAGCTCCCTAAGCAGCTCTCAGGCTGCAATAACATTCAAATTCTCTCCTTCATGGCTACTGTAAATGTTCCTTCTGTTTTTTCTGTCCTGTGCCATTTCTGTTCCATTTAGAAACTTTCCCGTAACATTTGTGAAGGTGGAATAGCAGATGGAATGAGTTAAGGTGCCTTGTGAAAGGGGTCTCCAGCCTAGGTAGGGAGTAAACAGTCAAATCCAAACACAGGAAGAAATCTGGCACCTCAGTGGCTCGCTCTGGACACAGCTTGCAAATAGGTTTCAGTGCTCCCACGATTGTTATGTAGAAGGAATGTGTTACCAGCAGAACTCTTGCAGGTGCAAGACAGACTTACTTGTGCTCACATGCCTGGCTGGGGATGTGATAATTGTTGCTGTGATGAAGGGGATATGCTCTCTTGGCTGTAGCTTTCTACCTTGATTAGGTATACAGCTAACAGCTAAAAAACATGATTATTGATCAGAAGGAAAGAAAGAGCTGAGCCTCATACTTCATACCTGAATGCAGGTTATCTGGGGGTTCAGGGTCCTGGATTGGTCCTCTTTCCACCTGGGACAGGGTTCAGAGATCAGCTCTGGAGTTCAAAGAAACGTGCACAAGTATGGGTGCCTAAGGGCCTTCTTGCACATTAATTTTAGGTGGCACCTGGAGCTCTTAACCACTGGATTGTCCACATATTAACATCCAAGACTACTTTTAAGCACTTTTTAGGAGGCTTAAAGTTATGCCACTCCCAGGCAGGTTTATCTCTGATCCATGTTCCAGCTTGGGTTCCCTTAATGTGTGGCCACTCCCCACAAGTGAGTCACCCATGTTGCAGTCCTCCAGCATCCCAGGATGCAGTGTCCCCTCCCCAATGTGTCTGTGTGGACAGACTTTCCACCCCTGTAACTCTACTACTCCCAGAGGTACAACTTCATTTAAACAGCCTGCAGTGCAAATGCCAGCTAGCCAGGTTGCAGGGCATGAATGGGTCCAGGAGTGGGGTCTAATGCAGGACTCAGGGGCCAGTCAAGGTAGGGAGCTGGATCAGGTCCCCATCAACTGGGGCTTCCTCCTTGGGGCAGAGGCAGTAGCTTCCCCAAAAGTGCCTTCCCTCACTGCTCCCACCTCCCAGCCACCCAGGAAAGCATGACCAGCACACCCCAGTCCCAACCCCCAATTTATTAAATCATGAGACCTTTTATGATTTACCTTCTCTTTATTTCTTTTCAAATTCTTTTTTCCCCTTTTTTACTTCTTTTTATTTTATCATTCAGTGGATGATTTCCTTCATTCACCACTCTTCCCTCACCCCTATTCCCTTTCCCCCTCCTATTTCATCACCCACCCCCATCACATTAACTGTCCGCCTCCCAGCTTCATGCTCTTACCATCACAAGTAGGGTGGCCATCAGAGAGGACAGTCCAGTTGTCCTCTGTCCTCCATTGGTATGAAACTGGATGCCTTATGCCTTATTTTTCTCTTGAAGAGAAAAATAGAGGACATAAAGGTGTCGGGTTTTGTATTAATAGAGGACAGAGCAGCAGAAAACGGAATTTCCTCTATCATGGCCACCCTGCGTCACAGTCCCTCTCTCACACCCCCACCGTCCCCTCACCTAGAGCCAGGATAGAAGCCGGCCCTGGCTCATGCGCCCCACACTGACAACTCACAGCTACAGCTTGTAGTCGGGCCCCTGCTCACCAGGCCTCTAGTGGCGAGCCATAGCCATGCAGGTGGGGGACAGAAGGTTTTTAGCCTTAAGGTGCAACTGCCCCAAACTTGAGCTAGCTCTGACACTGATTAGCATTTGAGCAGCTTCAAGTAGAGCGTGTAGCAAGGCCCTAAGATAAAACTCATCCAGACTCTCTCAACTCCATGCTGCTGAAGGATTGGGCCAAGCCTTTGTGAACTGGCTCATGATTTTGAGTTCCCAACCTGGGATACTGTCAAGGAGTGTAACACTGAGTGGGGGAGGGATGTTCAAACCTTCAACACACCTTTAAGTGAGTTTTCAAAATATTGGCCAACATTTCTGAAACCAAGAAGCAGCACTTTCTGAAACACCTCAAGGATAGTTTCTACTGTAGTACTAATGTCAGTGTAACCGTCTGTCTGCCTAGTCCATACTTGTCACTGTAGTATACAACATCCAGTGTTTATCCTTTCTAGCTAAACCTATTTCAACCTTGCAGGAGCCAAGGAAATTATTTCACAAAAAAATACATAATATAGCTTGCTGGAATCATTTAACCATGAAATCCACAGGGTTAGGTCACTGTAAATTTGGAATAATTATTTGTCCTGATTCTTTCCAAGTGTTCATTTTCTTCCAGCCCTCTTCTCAATCAGGTTTTCCATTGTAATGTTATACAGCCTTGGCCACGTCCCTTAATGTGATAGCTAAAATTGCATTCCCCATGCGGTCCGCTTCACTAGTACTATTTAGACTCGGGCCTGGGCCCAGTTAGCTCCAATCTGAGCTTCTCCAAAACTAAAGTGTCTTTGGTTTATTAGTACAGCTGTTTGGGAAATTGTGTTAGATCC
This sequence comes from Crocodylus siamensis, assembly GCF_052110815.1. NCBI lineage: Eukaryota > Metazoa > Chordata > Crocodylia > Crocodylidae > Crocodylus > Crocodylus siamensis. The sequence goes on along the minus strand of NC_143408.1, from coordinate 20,875,976 downwards.
CACAGGAAAAAAAAATGTGACTTGACAAAACCCATAAAAATGTCTTGGCAGGTTTTTTTTTTTCTTTCTCTTTCTTTCTTTTTTTTGAGTGGGGAGGAAGGGGGGGAGGTTGGAACAGTTTAGCGGGTTCTCCTCCAGAAGCCAACTTCTAGAAAATATCCAGTTCTCATCAACTAAAATCTCTTATTGGAGAGTGAAATATTTAGTTTTTCAGTTGCCAAAATCTTTTTTTTGTTTGTTTTAATTGGAAGCTAAACAGTTGTTGAAAATGGACTTTTTTTTGGAAGTTTCAATACTGACTAGGAAGCTTTTTTCATGGGGGAAAATATTTGAATGAAAAATTGCGCTCATATATGTTACTTTGCCATAATATGCATTTATACTGTTGCTTACGTAATACTTTCAGCTTGTTGTATAACTGCAGGAGGCATTATAGGTCACCTGTTTTTTCATCATATTGCTCTTATTTTGTTCTCTACTTTTGCAGTGTGTAAGTGAATGTTCACGCCATTAGGACAGGAGTGAAGCTAACCCCTAGTTTTGCAATTTGGTGCATGGGAATAAGGGCTGGTGCTATTTGCCATGTATTGTTAGGCACGCAGCACCCTCTTGTGTTTGTCTTCAGGTGACACAGTTAGTGCCTTTATGCATCCAGCAGATGAGTCAGCCTTGTTTCAGAACTCGCTGACAAGTAAAGTCCTTTACCAGGTTACTTGTTAATACTTCTTCTTTGAATATATGCTACATGGTTCCCTGACCCTGTTTCTGCCAGTTGGCAAATTCCTCCTTCATCTCAGGTCTGGGTATTGGTGGCACTTCAATGGCATTCTCAATTGTGAAACCCAAACCTCCCTTGTTTTAGGAATTTTTGGATCTAGTTCTGATTGCCTAGGAGTGAGCTGGAAAACTGAGGAAGATGGATTTTCAGGAGGCCCCAAATCCTGCTCCAAAGAGCAGGCTTTTGCCCCGAGAAGTGAAGGAGAATACTGTGTTAGCTGATAGAAGCAATAGGTTTCTAGGCTCAAGAGAAAGTGGTAGAAGAGGGATGAAACACTTTGCCAGCATACTGTGGGAACACTAATGAACTCTGTGATCGGTGGTAAGGAAGGACTTTTGCTTCAGGACTTCTCTGGCTTACTGTGTACTTGCTGGGCAGTGTGTGTAGTATACAAGCCCTCAAAGCAAGCAGGGAATGAGGCACTTAGACATATAACAATTAACACTCCACACTAACCGGCCTGAGTTCATCTCTAACAGCTCTCAATGTGACATGAAAACACGCTCCAGCTAGTATTTATCGTATGCTCGTAGACTCGCACTGCCGCTGTGTGTACCATTAGTGAAGGCTGCTGCTTCTCATGCTGAGATCCCAGACTGGCCAGTCTGCTGTGTGACAGGGGGTATCCAGGCTTGAAGGGGGCTTGGATGAGCCCTAGTGTAAAGGATGTGCTGGGGCTGGCTTCAGCCATTGGCAGTATGGGTAGGTAGAATATTTCAGGAGAACCCTTTGTTTTCTCTGACAAATTCCTATTTGGTTTCAGCACAGTAGTTCCCAAACACACACTGCATTTGTCAAACTGTTTCAGCCAAAAAGCTGGAAAAAAACCCCTAGAAAACTCAAAACATTTGAATTTTTCATTTTGAAGCAACCATTTGTTTTGACATTTACTTTCATGTATTTTTAAAAACCTGGATTTTTATTTTGTTTTGTTGTTTGCTTCAGCAGGAAGAGCTGAAGGGAATATCTTCAGGAGTTGATCCAAAGTGAACTTTCTGCCCCAGTTCTTCAGCTTGGCCAACAAACCAAAACATCATTTACTGGCATGGCTTGGTATAGGAAATGCTAGCTTAGAGCAGATCAGCGGCCTGTGCATTTTTTGGGTTGTTTGTGACAAGTGCTGGATGTTTGGATTAAAACTGTAACCCATCCCTGCTTATTAATCCTGGGCTGAACCTTGCACCCACTAATTGATACCCACTAATTGTGCTCTCTGTGGCATCTCTTCAGGTTATAGTATCTGAAGGTTTGACTGGCTAAGGGATGAGCTGTGATGAAAGGGAACAAGGGAAAAGGTTGGGGAAAAGAACTGAATGGAGGCGACACCACCGGGATTTCTTATAACATACATCCCCAAGGGGCTTCTGAACAACCCACCAACTATGCCAGAGAAGGAGCACTGTCCCCAGGGGAAACCATGGCACAGAGTGGAAGCGACTTGCTCAGCACAAGCGAGTGTTGGAAGGAAAGAGCTCTCTAATTATCCTGCTGATGAAAGATAAACTAGAAGGGATAAGAAAGGGTGTTGCGGCTGACTGCTAAGACCACCCAAAGTGGAGTGCAGCCAAAGGCAGTGTGTAATCATGCCTTCGCAATGGTAAAGTGAAGAAGTATATGTCTTACGGTGCCCGCCTTGGCAAGGTGCAGCCACAGGGCATTGTGTGACACCAGTACTATGCTTATGGTGATCTCTCTTTGGAGATCAGGGTTCAATACTGTGCTCCTCCAGAGACTCCACGCAGAGCAATGGGCAAGTCACTCCCCCTCTGTAAGCCTCAGTTCCCCATCTGTAAAAGCCTTGTGAGGTTGGATTCTGGGGACACAGAAATGAAGAATTGTTATGTGCTCTTAAAGGACGTGGGATTGAATAGCTGTAACTGGGTGCAGCACAAAGCACCAAAGCTTGCAGGTGGATGTTTCTAACTGAGTTGCTTCACAATGTTCTGTTCTGCTGATTTCTGGCTCCTGATCCTTAGCCGTGTATCCTTGAGCAGCCCCCCCCCCCTTCTGGGTCAGTCATTTGGGCAACCTCCCTGCAAAAATCACAGCCGGAGGAACCGGCAGAACCCAAACAGCGGCTGGAGAAAGTGCCTACGGTGGATGGCTGCTGGAGGGCTTGGGAGCGGGGGCCAAAGGAACATTGCAAATTGACATTGAAAGTTGGCTTTTTGAAAGACACAGCAGCCTTTGCTTGCTGCAGAGCTAATTATTATGCAAATTCATGCTAATAAACTCTGCCTTGCATGTTGTTGAGAAGCTGCCTTTCCCCGTTAACATACCAGTAATGAGAGGTAGATTTGTAATTCAGATGCCGGCGGTAATATCTTAAATTACTCTGCGCGCCTATAACGGACTTTATTTTGCTTTCCCCCCCCCAAATCCCTCCAACCTAAATGTCAATGCAAATCAGCTCCAGCTTTGCATATTTATTGCAGATGTATTTATTGTTGATACAGAGTGAGGACATCAGCTGAACAGCTCCCCTTGGCATTCCCCCACTTTGCTACTGGTGCCCAGGGGGTTGGAGGGGTGATGCTGGTTGAGCAGGTGAGGGTGAGCTTTCCTGGCAAGCTGCCACAGCTATGGTGCTTCTTCTGGTCCCTGACTTAATCAAACTGCTCTCCCCTGCCTCTTTCCTTTGAGCTGACTCAAGGATTAGGTTTGGGAGAGAGAGTGCCATGATGACGGTAATTGCTGCTGAGCATTTCAAAGGGTTAATAGTCTCTGTCACCTCTTTGCTTGCAGCACCTGTTCCCAAGCAAGGAAAAGACTGTGGCCCACTGCCTGTTGTTCATGCAACTATTGCTGAAGCTTCTGGGATCCCATAGCCGTCCAGTGGGTTTTTTGAGGGGGTGGATGATTGTGTTGCTAGAGAAAGTATCCTGGGCAGGAGAACGACAATTTAGGGTAAGAAACTGTGTGGATTTAGCATAGAGGCCAGGTGCCAGGTTGATGTTCCTCAAATCATGTTACCGGTAGTCACAGGTCAAACAGCAGCTGCAACAGAGCCTGCAAGGCCTTCTCCCAGGAATGTGCTTTTGCTTTGAATGGGTGAGAAGTTGAACACCTCAGGGGTACAGGCTGCTACTGTACTGCTGTCTTTTCTTGGCTGTTGTACTGAGGCTGCACAAAGAAGCTGCCAGTGAATGGGCCGGGGAAAGAAGGGTGATATGACTGCTTATTCCTTCAGTTATTTTAAGGACCTAAAAAATAGAGCCTCTTTCCAGGCCAAGCTTAGAGTCAGGCCTGAAGCTGAGGAACCACAGTCTAGTTTCAATGGCATCAACCCTTCATGACCTATCCTTCCAGGCTTTTGGCCAGGACATCCTGCCATCTTGAACATTCATAAATCTTGTAGATGAGCCCTGTTGACTACATCACCTATCTTGGGCTGTTTCAGAATCTGGGAGCAGAAATCCCTTACTGTTTTTCAAGGTGGCCTCGCCCGAAGAGGTGAGAGCAGGTCTCGTTCTGGAGATTGGACTCCACGCTTACAAAATCGGTCCCATCTCAACAACAAACTCAACAGAAAATGACCCATTTCATTTTACCTAGGTCACTAACAGCCAGGCAGGCATGGGTAACATCTGTTGATCATGAATCTGCTCAGGTTAGAACAAAATGGGATAGCCTGGAGACATGGAGTGCTGCTTTCATGCGGAGGGGAGAGGGAAAGATGATGGCAATGATGGTGATGATGATGAACAATTTTATTGTGAGGTTTTTAATTTTGGTGGGTTCTGGGTTTGGGTGTTTTCCTTCAGAGAAAATGGAAAACTTTGATAGAAAAGCAAACCCATTTTTCACTTAGACAACAGGCTGTTCTTGGCCCCAAACACATTTTTGAATGATAAATGTTGAGCAGTTGCACACATCTGAGATGTTGTAATGGGACCAAACTGAACTCTTGGGTCTGGGTCTTGTTCACATGAAAGCCACGATACATCACTCTGTCATTGCAAAAGTACATTGAGGAGGGCATAGATTACATTGCACTCCCTTTAGGGCTCCTGTACCTCATCATCACTTTGGAGAGTGCCCTTAATGCAAATGTGAATCAGGCCCTCTGCCGTTGAGGCAAAACTGATTACGGCAGCTCCCTGGCTCCGCAAGGATCCCATGTGGAGAGATTCATGGTTCTTGGGGCCAGGCACTGAGACAGTTCCCCTTGATATGGCCTCTCACTGGGAACTTTCTGCATTGCTTTTGACATGTCTCTGCAAATGTTACAGACAAAGGGGGGCACTTGTGTACATCCCCCTGTTCTAATCTTCCTGGCATTACCAGTCCTCTGCCAAATGTCATTCCTCATTCTGTCTTAAATAACTGTGCATAGATTTGCATAAATTGATCTAAAAAAATGCAAGTGGTGAGGGTCTGTTTGAGATTGCACAGGCCCAAGTGCCTTGCCTGTCTGCTGCACGCCCGCCACGACTGATGTAGTTAGCAATCTCTTTCAAAGGAAGCCAGGCTGTCTCCTCTGCTGCTCCAGGCTCTTGATTCATTACTGAGCCTCTACACTGATTCCTAAATGATTCCATGTTTTCAAGAGACAGATAAATAATTTACAAATTGGACCAAGCCCTTGCAGAGAAATGCAGCCAGACAGCTTTCAAATCGCATTCTGCTGAGTTTCCCTGTACAGAGCTGATTTTTCTTCCCATCTTGCTCTTTCCTTCTAGGCTCCCAATCAGTGTTTCAGAAGGGGGTGGCTTTTCCCAGACGCACCCTAGGAGCAGCGTAGGGAGCAGGTGGTTGTGGGCATGAGGTCCAGATGGCACTGGAGAGATGCATATTGTAGATCTGTGGAGCTCTTCCATCCTGAAGAGTAATTGGCGGTGGCTAAACCTCAGAAGGGCGCATGGTTCGAATTTGATTCAAAGGGAATTTCATGACAACTCAAATGGTTTACTTGGAAACTATTACCTGCCCTGAAGTTTAGTTCCAGATATAGATCCAAACTTGGGTAGGCCAGCATAAGGGGCTTGAGATGTCGATCACTTTCTGATCTGGCCAGTGAATGGTTTATGTCATTTTTGCCCAGTCTAACAGACCAGGGACCATTTCAGGATATAGCTGCTTTGGAGATGGAAGGAGAGCAGGAGGGTGCCCTGTTGAGGGTGCTCTTGACTTGGAGCATTAATTTCATCTTGGTTTGTGCTGACTCTATGACTTTGGTCCCAATTCCCCTGTTACTTGGTTTGTGCTTCCCCTTCACAAACAAGGAGCCTGAGGCACTAAGACTAGAGGAGCTCCCCAGTGCAGTTGTGTTCAGATCCAGAGTTTGGGGATGGCCTTGTCTGAAACCCATGGATCTGCATACCGGGAGTGGGGATCTCATGAGATCAGGCTTTCAGGGAAAGATTTCCTATTTCTGGCCATGGTGCTGATACCTTGGAGGGACAGAGGACCTTTTCCCATAGCATTTTGTTGATTTGCTTTCTTGCCTGTGAACTGGGAATGTGAATGTGTCAGGGCATCTCAGAGCCTAATCACCTGCTGTTTTTGGAGTTTGGCTCCCAAGAACAAGCACTGATATTCTTTGGCAGCAGGAGGGTTTGAGCCCCAGCTTGCTCATTCAGGAGCCTCCCATATGGAGCTTTTCAGGAGTCTGTCTCTGGAAGAGAGGAACTGGCAAGGAACCCAGAGAGTGTGTCTCCATCTCCCCTTGCCCGTCACTCCAAACAGTGCAGAGAAGTATTTAGACTAAGCCACTATCTGTCACTCAGATAACCCCATCCAAGATGTAGGAGGAATGAGTGACAGTAACTGGGTGGAAAGGACAAGCAATATAAAGTCAGTCTGGAGGCAGCAATCTCCCTGTCCTGGTAAACCTCGAGTGCCAAATCCCAGAATATTTGAAAGCTCTGAAGCATTAGTTGAACAGCATTGGTTGTATTAAAAATATACAAGCCATTTACTGTCCAGACTAGGAAGTTATCAGTATATCAAGCCTCCTATACCAGTCTACCCAAGTCAGGATCCATTTGCTTCCATTTTCATTCAGTTTTCTGTGCTGTCAGAATCCAGCCTGGCTTGAAACCATGTGGTATCAAAAACAAAAAAGACTCTTGTGGCATTTCATGCCAGGCAAGGACCAGAGAATACCAGAAATCTCTCAAGACCCCTTGTCTTCCAGACCAATTTTGCAGCTGCAAGAAGATCTAATTCTAATAGGAGGAAGAAAATCAGAACTGTTGCATGCTGATTCTGAACCGACATGATGAGCATTTGGAGATAACTTCACTGAAGGTCACACTGAACTATCCAAGTTGTCCCTTCAGACCTAAAATATTGATGACTCGGTACAAGAGGCGGGTGCAAAGGCCGAATGGTAAAGGTCTGTGTACAGTGAGCGTGCAGTGGTCACTGAGGCAAGGCACTGGGAGCAAAGTCAAGAGAGGCTTCACTCTCAGTTCTGCCACTTACTGACTGTGTGGCCTTTGGTTTGGTGGGTCACTCTGCTTCTGGACCTCAGGCTGCCTTTCTGTAACAAGGACATAATAATACCTCTCACCTTCACAGGATATTATGCAACCTATTTATTTCGTGCTTCTACAGCGCATTGATGTGCTTGGAGAGAAGGTGCTCTAAAAATGCAGAGTTGTTTGTTTGAGTGACCAGATCTAAATAGCACTGTGCCCAATACACACAGCAGGCGTCGTCCTTGGTGTTAACCAGGCAGCCCAACCCTTTTTGTGGGGGGGCTTGCGGCCCCCATTGCTTGACCAAATTGCACTGCTTTCCGAGTCAGGAGAGCATGCAGTGTTGCAGCTTGGCCACATGGTGCTGACAAAGCTCCACGGCTCATCCCTAGCCGTCAGGATTTCAGCTGCTCTCTCAGACATGGTCTCTCTTCACAGTTGTCTGGGCAGACCTTTCTCCTCCCCGTGGCCTCCCAGTTCACCCGATGACAGGGCAGACCTTCACCCCACTCTGCATCCTCCAGTTTGCATAGTGCTAGTGTAAATGGTGTCCCGAGCTGCTGCAGTGCGGGGCTGTCATCATTGAAACACCTGCCTTAACATACTTGCCTGGGCAGTGGGTACAGCACAGGCGGCTCCCAGTATCATGTTCAGGCAATTAGGCCTCTGTGGGGCTGGAAGCAAAGGTCTGTCACAAGGTATTAAACCAGAGAGGGGAATTTATTTCTGGTCCCAGATAAATGAAAACTGAATGGGTTGGTAAGGATGGGTGCATAGTCAGTCTCTTATTATCACAGCTAGTACTAATGCAGATTAGATTTTTTTGGTTATTTATCATTTGTTTCGACAATAGGACCAACCAAACCAGAGGCCTCTTGTGCTAGGGCCTGTACGTAATGAGAAACAGTTCCTGCCCTTAAGGGGTTATGGCCAAAATAGGGCAAAGGGAGGGGTGTACCCATTTTGCAGATGGGAATTTGAGACAGAAATGTGTAGTTAAATCCCCAGGAAGATAGTCTTTTAGCGACACATTGCAAGCTCTATGAAGACCTTCAGAACTCTAGCCTAGAGAGGTTAAATAACTTGCCTAAGGCTATACAGAAAGGCAATGGCAGAAGCAGGAATAGCTTTATCTCCTGAGAGCCAGGGCAGCATCTTAGCTACACAATCCATCCTCCCTCACTAAGTGTCTGTCTACATTTCTTAATTACTTTCTGTGCCTTTACCTAAGCTCTCTCCTTTAGCGATGCCCTGAAGCAGGAAGTCTCACAGGAAATTAGCTGCTGTATGCAAGGTATAGTTTAACGGTAAATAATGTTATTTGTTACGTCTTGGCCTGCCCTCCTTCTTCTGTGATGGATGGGCACAAGTAGGAACGCTTGCCTCGTTTTGTGCATGTCCTTCTTCTTCTCATGTCTCTACACCACATTTGACCACTCTGTTACACATGCTTGTTCTTGTTGTATATGTTGTTTCTAACTGATGGAGCAGTATTAACATGTCATTGTCCATTAGAGATGCACCACGTGACCTTGAGTAGGTCAGTGTCTCAGTGCCTCAGTTGTCCCTCTATAAAATGGGGAGAAAGTCCTTCTTTTCTTTCAGTAGCTGGCTGTCTTAAGTGTTTGGACTATACGGTCTTTGGGGCAAGGACACCTGCTCTGTCTGTCCGGCATCTAGCACAACGAGCCCTAGTACTGGCTAAGTCTATTATGTACAACTGCCATACAAAAAAATGAGCCTCAATCTTATCTGTGCCATTTCTCCCATTACTGCTCCCTCCCGTGGAGTCACGGGGGATGTTCAGAAAAAAAAAACTCAGCAGAAGAAAGGTGGAGCATGGATTAGGTTGGCTATTTGTGATGCAGCAGCCCTGGGTCCAGTTCCATACTGTGGCAGAGACTTCCTATGTCACCCTGGGCAAGTCCCTTAACTTCTCTCTGCCTCAGTCTCCTGTCTTGAAAATGCAGGTGTTAGCAGCACCCTGTCTCAGAGGTGTCCTGTGTGCCAAATACATCAAATGGGTACTCAGGTACTAGTGGGGGACCTGAAAGTACCTGAGAGAACTTAGGCTGAAAGATGGGGGGCAGAGAGGGAGGGAGGGAGACTCCTAAACTCACTCCTAAGTTTGCTCAGAGGCAGCGTGAAAGCTGTGCGTGTGTGTGTTTTACATAGGGCATTAAAATAATTTATGGAGAGCTTCTCCCTGCCAGCAGAGGAGGTGGTCAAGACGAGAGAATAAATCTTTAAAAGAATAATGTTTTCAAAATCAGGCTCCTTGTCCTCGAACCCTTTGATGTATGAGTGCAATAGTAGGTAGGACACATAGTGAAATATACATGAGATCTCCCCAGAAGAGAATAGCAGAGTGGAGAAAATATTAGTGTTTACATCAAAACTCAATTGGAGCACTCGTTTCAAGATGATAGTTTATTATGTTGAATGCAATTTAGTCCCACAAGGATGTTTCCTGTGTCTGTGACACTCACTCTCTATACCTCCTCCTCCCCCTGCCTCCATAGCACCATACCTGGGAGCTGATGTCCCCAGAGGATCATCCGTTCTCTCTTTCGCACAGACTTTTCACAGGTTGGTAAAGGAAGTGAAGGAGAAGAACTAATTTGGTTTAGGCAAGTTCACCATTTCCTTGGGCCCACAGGCCTAGTCTTCAGGTGGCATAAGCCAGCTCTAGAGAAGAGAAGACTGAGGGGGGATTTAATAGCAGCCTTCAACTACCTGGAGGGGGGTTCAAAGGAGGATGGAGCTGGACTGTTCCCGTGGTGGCAGATGACAGAACAAGGAGCAATGGGCTCAAGCAGCAGCAAGAGAAGTTTAGGTTAGATATTAGGAAAAATATTCTCACCAGGAGGGTAGTAAAACATTGGAGCAGGTTACCCAGAGAGGTAGTGGATTCTCCATCCTTGGAAGTTTTCAAAACCCGGCTAGACAAAGCTTTGGCTGGGATGATCTAGCTGGGGCTGGTTCTGCTTTGAGCAGGGAGTTGGACTAGATGCAACCTCCTGAGGTCCCTTCAACCCTCATTTTCTATGTTTGTATGACTTCAGTGGAAAAGCATGGATTTACACCACAGAATACTTGGCCCCTTGTCAGTGGGCGGAAAGGTGTATGTGGAATTGCAAGGAAAGGCAAGCTATCTTTTAACATGGAGAGTTGGTTTCTAAGTGGTTAGTCCTTCCCCGTGCCCAAATGGACACCCCCACCCAAGCTAGCACTGAAGGCAGCTGTTGTTAATGAGTGAAAGCAGCCTGTTACAGGGGGTATTCATTCCTGCCTTTTACTCTGTTCTGGGTGTCAGACCTTTTTTGACTCTGGATTTGATGCTGGCATCAGCTTGGGGATAGAGGCCTTGGCAGGGGCAAAGAAAGAATAAAGTTGGGCAATTTCAGTTCTGGGCTTGACAGTGTCATGTGCCACCAAATGGAAAGGGAGCATCAGCTTTTGGAAAGCCTCATTGGATTTACAAACCCGTCCCTGAGCAAATGCAGGACATCATCCCTCAGAAGAGGAAGCGTTTGGCAGTTCATCCCAGATGCATGGCACGGCACCAGCACACAATGCATTTTGTTAGCTGTTTCTTTCTGTGCTCGCTTCTCCCAAGAGGAGGGTTTGCCTCAGAAACCACCACCAGCCTGATGCATTTCCAATATATTAGCCAGTTCTGGATGGCATGTGCCCTGCCCACCCTTGAATAATGCTAGTTGTAATTTGTGTACATTTCCCAGATTTGCAGTTGATGTGATTCCCTAGGGCCAGGCTGTCACTGTTGGCAAGTGTGATTTGCTTTGTAGGCAGAGGATGAACACCCTTTGCACAGCAATTAGGTTTTGCAGAACGGGGAGCACACACCTGTGCTGCTTGAGTGCACTGCAGGCACCCTTTCTCAAGAGGGCAGGGCGGGAGATGATTCACCCTTGGGAGAACAACCCTATCTTTGGGTGAACCCACACAGGAGCTCTCCTGATTTGGTCTGGCATGATATGTGAACACTGAACCCTCGTCCCTTCCTTCTTTATTTCCTACAGTGTCATTATTCGTATGTATGTAAATGACAGGGTGAATGGGAAAGAGGGAGATGAATTTAGTAGTAAAAAAAAAAAAATAGAATCATTATTCTACTGTAATTGTTGCTTTCCATGCCCCTATTTCTTCCGCCAGCCCTAGAGTGGATGGAGACAGGGAGCATTTGATGTAGGTGGCAAGTAGGAAATGGAAACCAAGAACAAAATATTCAAAGTCACCTAGGAGATTGGGATGCTCAGTTCCAATTAATTTTAATAAGAACAGGACATCTGTCGCTTCGTTGACTTTGAACATTTCAACCCAGCTTTGACTAACCCTTAGTGTCCCTCCCACTTGTTGCTATCTTCTAACAAGCCTCAAGCAATGCTTCAAATGGAAAGTGCCTTGTTAACCAGAAGAGGATGTATTCTGGGTTGGGTAGCCTGATGGATAATAGTGCCTTGCCCCACTCAGTCCATAGCTATCATTAACTTAATTAACTTAATTCTGTTCATTGAGTTTTCTGCAGAAGTAGTGGGGAAAGCACCTATTATTTTTCAAAGTTCAACTAGGAAAAGGGGTTGCTCTTTGGTAATATCAATTCCTTGTGCTAGCCATGAGTGCATGTTGTCCCAGATTCTCTGCAAACCTCAAGGCATTCCTAAGAAATCATAGATACATGCTGGGCTGGAAGGGAGCCCAGGAGATCACCTGGTCCATCCCCACTGAAAGATCAGGTGAAACTGAGCCAGTCCTGAGAGATATTTGTTCAGGAGGCTGTTTTCAAAGGCTTCCAGTGGAGGCAGCTTTCCACGCCCCATCCCTACATAGCCTGTACAAGTCTTTCCAGACTGAAACAGCTTCAAAGGCTCTTAGCATCCAACCTAAAACTCTTTTACCACAACTGAAGCTGAAACATTCTTCCCCAATGGACACAGAGATCCAGGCAGGGGACACCACATGCATGTCCGCACGCACACGCACGTGGTAGCCAGGCAGCCTGCAGAGCAGCTCCCGCGGGTAAGTTTAGGGGTTGGGATTCAAGCCCCCACAGTGAGGGAGAGAGTTGGGCAGGGGTGGGGCTGCTGCCCAGCTGGTGTGGGGTGTGGGGCTTGGAGCCATGTGTGGCTGTAGGGCCCAGGTGAGGAGCGGGACAGGGCTGTGGGTGGCTCATCTGGGGGGCTGGCTCCCTGCTGCTGTGTGCACTCCTTGTGGGGGAGTGGGAGGCACATATCACACAGATTTGTGCACAGGCGGGCTGCCCACTGTGTGGCTGGGTGGGGGAGATCAGTGCTGCTGCCACTGGGAGCTCTATGCCGCCATGGAGAGAGAGCAGCAAGGGGCACAACTTTGTGCTGCCACCCCCACGGCTGCCAAGTGGGCATGGGGTGCCTCACCAGGGTGGTGCAGGGCTCCCAGTGGTGGCACGAGCCTCCCTGGCTGGCCCTGCTCTGCCCTGGGTCCTGCCCACTGGGTCCTGCCCAATACCGGGTCCTGACCACTGGGCTGCAAAGGCCCTGGGGGGGTGGCAGCAGGGCAGGGAGCTGGAGCCTGCCGTGGGCAGCCTGCACCCATCCACCACCCCTGACAGGCTGTGCTTCAGCTGTGCTGCCTGTGGGCGAGGAGGAGCCAGGCTCCACACTGTGCTCCCCCCTGGGGCCACAGCAGCAGCCATCTCCTGTGGGCAGCAGCTGGGGTTCAGGCACTGTGGACGCGGGTCCCTGACCCCATAGCCCTGGCAGCTGGGAGCCTCCTCTGGCAGGGCTAGGGGGTGGGGGGCTGTGGGTGGAGAGTGAGGGGCACCAGCAGGGCTGGTGGGGACATGAGCGGGGAGTGAGGGGTAATGGCATGGGGAGAGCACCAAAATATCAGGACTACTCAGTGCCAGAAAGCACTGGGGGGAACAGCCACAGCTGGACTTGTGTCCTGGTAGGTGAGGGGGGTAGGGAGAGCTCTGATTTTTCATGATAAAAAAAAAAAGCAAAATTAAACACCAAAATTTATAGGTATTTATTTAGCATTTATTTTACTATAGTGATTGGGGCACTGGCAAGCTTCCAAATTGCTTTAAAATTGTAAATATATCAGCAAAACAATTTGTTTAGGTAGCATTTCATTTTAATTGCAGATTTTGGGGGTTTTGATCAGGGATTTGCAATTTTTTGTATCAGAGAATTTGCCATTTTTAAACAGAGAAAACAGGATCCATGTTGATCACTGACTTTGTTATAACAACGTTTCATGTAATGGAAGGCTGTTATCATGTCCTGTGTGCCCTTAATCTTCTATCTTCTAGACAAAATAAACCCAGTTTTTTTCAACCTGTCCTCACAGATCATGTTTTCTAAGACATCTGGTCAGTCTTGCTGCCCTCCTCCAGACTCTCTAATTTATCTACAAGTTCTTTAAGTGTGGTAGTCAAGATGGGACACAGTCCCCTAGCCAAGGCCTTACCAGTGCCCAGCAGAGTGCAATAATAATTACCTCCTTGGCATGACACTCTTATTAATCCACTTCTGAACAGGATTTGCATATTGTGCACACTTTCAATTTTGTGATCCATTTGGTCCACCAAATCCTTTTCCTGAAGTCCTCCTACTTAGCCAATTATTCCCCATTTTGTAGTTGGTCAAGTTTGATTTCTGTTTCTTGTAGTTTGAGTTCTCCTTCCAAAGAGTTGTTGTTAGCACTTGCCTTTATTAAGTTTCCTCTGCTGACCCAGTCATTCGAAGTGCTTCTACTTTGAGCTCATCCACAATCTGCCTCTCTGCACCTTCTGTTCCATGATCCAAGTCACTCCTGAAAATATTGGAGAACTGGGCCCAGAGGAGACCTGTGTGGGTTCCCTCTTGCAGTGTCCTCCTAACTGAACAGCAAGCCATTGATAACTGCTCCAGGAGTATAGCTTCCAACCAGTTGTGTGCTAGGGTGCCTGTCCACGTGTGGGACGCCTGCTCCGACACATTCTAATTAGCACGATCCAGCAGCCTTGTCAAGCGAGCTTTGGTTAAAGCGACCCACCGCCATTTTGAAGCATGGGATGCTGATACACAAGACACAGTGGATGTTTTCATTAGAGTGACACCCGAGATCTGCTTAAATTAAAACATCTCCCATCCCAAAACACGTGTGTATAGGTGACATTTGCTCTAGACAAGTAAAGGAGGGAACTATTATCAGAGTTTCATGTGGGACAGTGTCACAAGGATTATTAAAGCAAATTTAAAATAGATTTACTTCACCTGCCTTATCCATGAGGCCAGTTATCTTGTCAAAGGGGAAATTAGGTTTGTTTGGCTCAATTCGTTCTCAACAAATCTATGCTGGCAGTTTGTTATCTCATAGTTATCTTCATGGTACATACAAATCAATTGCATAATACTTTTTCTAATATTGTTCTGGGGCAGTATGAAGAATGTCTCACTCATTTGGCATCAGTGTGAACTGGGGCAACAAGTAATGTAGAGACTTGTTTCAGATCGCAGTGTGAGCTAAACTAGGGGGAAAATCCAAGAGCCTGGGGCTCACAGTTCACTCATTTGTGGAGTGGCAGGTGTGAAAACATCCGGACATCTTTCCCCTTCCCAGATTGAACACGTTTAGAAAACGACAGCATGGCCCGGGAGCACAGGTGTGTGTGGTTTTTATCTTCACTTTTAGGACATCAACATGTGCATGTGCGTGACTAAATTTAATGCTCATTAAGCTAATGCTCATTAAGTGATTTTTCGCAAGTGTCTACATGTATGGAAACTTCCTGCAGCCCTGTCATGTGCCCCTAGAGGCTGGGCAGCTCAGGCATTAAAGTTAGTGCTGGGTCACGTCTACACGTGCATTAATGCACATTAACTAATTGTGCCTAAATTTGACACCTGCATTCGCAGGTGTCAAATTTAGGCATGATTAGCCTAATTTCACCATTTTTAATACGTATTAAAGGCACACACATGTAGACACACATCCATAATGTGCATTAGACACACCCATTATGTACCAAACGTCCCCACCGTGGGGCTGGTACAATGTTGGAGGCAATTGCATTGTAAATGAAGCCCTGTCGGTGACAGGCTCGCTGGATGTGATGCATATTCTCCCCCCAATTTTCAGGGGTATAGGTTGTAGCTGTGTTGGTCTAAGGACATACGCAGACAAGGTTCTTTGGGTAAATCCAATATATTTATTAGACCAACTAGAACACTTGGCAGAATTCTTCTTTACAAGCTTTTGGGTACAATTATCCTTCATCAGCTTCCTCAGCCTAATAAAGCGTGTTTGCACCTGAAAGCTTGCAAAGAAGAATGTTTCCAACTATTTTAGTTGGTCTAATAAAAGGTATCAGATTTACCCAAAGAACCTTGTCTGCCTATTCCCCCCTAGTGACACTTGCTTCGCTGACTAGATGGAGATCAAGGGGAAGGACAGAGGGGGGCACTGAGAGTGGTGGGGAGAAGGAAGGAAAAGCATGCAGGACAGAGGGACAAGGAGTTGACATCAGTTTACTCTCAGACTCATAGTTGTAACTTCTGAGTTGCCTGTCAGTTCTGGAATATCAGGACCTAACTTCCTCCTTTCACAGGACTACTTGCTTCCAAGTAAATGGTAAAGTTCCCATTTGCTCCTTTGGAAGCAATATAGGTGCTTGCACGATGAACTTCCTGCTGGCCCTTGGTTTGTTAATGCCACTTGCCTCCCAGCTGTTTGCAAGATATGAACTGGCATCTTGTCAGCTGGCAATGATGCAGGAGGAGAGACACCTGTGTGCATTAGCTGAGCTGCTACTGTAATATGGCTGCAAAAAAGCCAATGTAGTCCTAGGCTTTTCAGTAAAAAAAAGGAAAGTCTTATTGGCATGGTACAAAGCAGTGGTGAGACCTCATCTACAATACTGCGTGCAATATTGTATGGTGTGCAGATGTATTGTGCACTGCTTTGGGCCCCCACTTTCAAGACAGATGACTGCAAAGTAGAACAAGTAGAGAGAAGGGCTGCTAGGATTGTCACAGCAATGGGGAACCTCTCTTATAAGGAGGGACCAGAAGAGCTTGGATGGTTTAGCCCAGCTAAATGAAGGCTGAGAGGTGATTACAGCTACTTTCTAGAACACAGTTGCTTCAAGAAGAAATAGATATGAGCTAGTCATGAGTAAGTTCTGGAAGGAGATCAGAAGTTTCCTAGTCATCAGAGGAGCATAGTTCTAGATGGGCCCCATGGTAGGACTAGATCATGTGGTAGGAAACCTAGCTAGAAGGAGCTTGGTATAAAATGAACTTTATAACATGGATGCCTGTGACAGCAGGAGGCTGGACTTGCTGATCCAGGGTGTCTTCCAGTCCTGTGTTTGTGTATGCTTCCATGGAGAATAAGCTGATTCTTGAGTACATTTGTAATTCTTTGCAGTTAGAATGGATGGCAGGGAACCATCTCGTGGAGACAGTGGCTTCTGGGCACATCTGGTCCAACTGAGGGCCCTGTATGGTAAGTGATGCAGTGGTTGTGGAGAGTCACCAGACTGACACTTCCTGCTTAAATAGCTGGGTGCTGAATATATATTTAAAACATTCAACTTGATGCAAGTGACAGGAGATGCTATTCTCTAAACATTTCCAGTCCATTTCCTTCTTAGTGGTGTCAAAAGGACCTGGCCACTGTGTTGTTTACAGGTTTGCTAGATCTCAGGGGAGGCTTAACATTGATCTAGTTCATCCCATTGATTCCTGATTCCCTGAAGACTATAAACAGGCATTGAGTTAGAGGTTTATGCAGCTAATAACCCTGTACGTGTGTCCCTTCTCCCCTCCCTTCTCCCTCCATTGTTTATTTTTCCTATTAGCACCATGAGTTAGTTTTATGACCCAGCAATCAATTTTCCATCATATGCTCTGGCATGGCCTCTGATGTGTTTCCAATAAAAGATGTGTCAAAGGAAGTATAGATGATCCCCTGTCGTCCTCTTTGCTCCAGACCCTCCCTTTCACAAGTGCTTTTGTACATGGGAGGGTCCCTGCTTCTCAAGGTGTTGTGCTTTAGTAACCGGGAATTATTGATTCTCCTGGGGTTGGGGAGCCAGCTGAGGGAACTCATGTAGCCTAGTTAGCTTTAAAGAAGCATGAAGTTGGAGAGAAGCCACCGTGCTGCTGCCTGGGGCTGTCAAGGTGGTTGTGAATCCCAGTGACAGCTGTGGGATTAAGGGCAGGGACAAGCTAGGTCCTAATTCAGTTCAACAGTCCACTGCCTACACTCTCCGGGGGTGTCACTGTGACAGCCACCGTCTTGGCAGGTGCACCGGGGAGTGAACCAGCAGCTCCAGAGCTGTTACAGCCTGAGCTGGAAAACACTCTGCAGGTCAGGCCCAAGGTGGGAGCTGTAACACAAACCTCTGTGGGTGATGCCTGTGCTTCCTAGCATGCCCCAGGGCTGCTGCTGAGAGGAAACACAGCAGGGGCATCCAGTGAGACAGCTGGATGAGATACATAGTGTCCTGAAGGTGTGTGCATGGAGATGAAGACAAAATGGGATGCCTTACTGGCGAGGGGATGTATTCTCCTCATGTTCGTCTGGGTTTGTCTTGCTTGAACTCTTCAAGCTTGAAATAAGAAGTTGGGAGTTCAGAATTGTACCTGACAAGTGAGCTGCGCCTCTCTGTGTGCAGGGAGGGGGAGACACGGCATGTGCAGTGGGGTGTGTGTGTATACTGCATAGCTCTAGACCTCTTGGTTCAGAGATGGTACCTTTTATTAGACCAACTAAGAAACTGCAAGAAAAGAATATCTTTTTCTGCAAGCCGCCCTTCCTCAGGCTCAGGGAAAATTAAAGATAGTAAAAAATCCCCATAGGTAGAAAATTAATGTTATTTTTGCACAGAGGAAGCTGAAGGTGGAAGTCTTCCTCTGAGTTCATGAGAGTGTCTTTGTGAGTTGCTCTTTGATGTGCAGAGGTGTGTGTGTGTGTGTGTGTGTGTGTGTGTGTGTGTGTGTGTGTGAGAGAGAGAGAGAGAGAGAGAGAAAGGGTCTGCAGTACTGTGGCAGTTGTGCGAATGGCTGAGTAAACCCGTGTGAGATGAGGCAAGCCGGAAATACAGCCCTGTGGCATGTGTATATATGTCCGTGCAGCGGAGAGGACAGAGAGTGGGATTGTGCGGCAGTGTGGTGGTTGTGTATGAGGCTCGTTACGTGGCAGGAGAAGCAGGAGGAAGGACCTATGGTACTGCATGTGGAAGTGCCGGGCATAGGACTGTGTCTGGCCAGGGAAAAGGTGTTGTAGTATGGCCATGTAGGAGGCAGGGCTGAACAATCGCCATGTGTGCGTGTCTGTGTGTGGTGGAGGTGGTGGTGGTGTTTCTAATGAGCCGTTTGATCAGCGTTAGTTGTATGTATGGTTGTAAATATTCGAGAGACAGCAAACACCTGTTGAGAGCCTCATATGTTTGAGAAGAGCAATTGCTCTGAAGTCAAAAATGAAATTAATGTCAAAGGAAATAACCAGAGGGTGATGTTAATAATTAAGCTTTCTAATGAGAGCATTAATTTTTCTCCAATAGATTGATTCTGCATTGCGTTTCCTGATATTGTTGCACAAGCTTAACAAAACTGTCCATCTGTCTTGGTCATTCAGGGCCAAATGCATTAAGTGCAGTTGCTGAAGCCACTTTGCCCTTCTCCCCATTGGCGGAATTACTGCAGAATAAATAGGTAGAGTTGTATTCAAGTGAACTGAGGCCCATCCTGCTTTTATTTCCAGTTCTGCCTCCAAGCTGCGGTATAATCTTGGTCCTGTCATTTGTTTATCTGTACTTCAGTTTTTCCATCTGTAAAGTGGACTTTACTAGAGTTAGCAATTTTGGGGGGTTTTTTTGGACCAGGATATTTTCCCAGTGAAATTGGGGCTTTATTGTGATTTAAACTGTTACATTTTCATTTAGAATCCACAGTTAGGACGTCACCCAGTTATGAAGCTTGGATTGTTGACAGAGGTGATTTTTTTTCTTTTTTTTTTTTACAAGAGAAAAAATCACTTTATTTGCCTGGCTCTCCTGAGTTTCTTCACTCCCCCAAAAGACCCGAGGAGGGAGGATTCTAACACAGAAACCGGGGAAGGAGAAGGGGGAAAGACATCTCATCTTCTCTCCATCTATCATTGTGGAGCTGTACAGGAGTACCTTGTAATATCTGTGCATGGGGTAGCCCAGAAGGTTTGCAGAAGGGTTCTTTTTAGTGCCATGAACTCTGTCCCTGGAACTGTCCTCTAAGATTGCTCTACAGTTTTTCAGTGTTTCCTCTTTATATACATCTCTGAGCTGAGTGGAGGTGGGCTCATACCAAAACCTTGGGGGCTGGACTTCTTTTAACTGCTTTGTGTGGTTTAAGACCCAGAACCAGGGCTGAATCTTTTGGCTTGACCTTATCAGTAGTGTTTTGGCTACCTTTAGAGGAAGGCTACAGATCTGTATGTTTGTCGCCAGAGCTTTTTCTAGAGTCAATTTGCACAAATTGAAATAGCTCCTGGTATTCTTTGGAATATATATCCCAGGGTTCTCCAGTGAAGAATTAGATCTAAAAGGTGAAGCGATCCCAGACATTTAAGACAGACAGAAAAGAAGTGATTATTCAGAGGTTGGAAAATTTGGATGCTTCTTCCATGTCCCGAATCCTTTTTTTGAGTCCCATAAATGGAACTAACCAGTTGTTGACATTTTCTGATGATTGCCCATGAAACTCAGTAGGGATGTGAATCCAGGCTCCTGTGTGTACTTCAGCTTGTAGAGACGCTCTGACATATCAGTAATTTGACCCCAGTACTCTTTCCTGCCCATGGCAGGGGGTTGGACTTGATGATCTGCTCAGGTCCCTTCCGACCCTAGAAACTATGATATAATATATAATATAATTCAGGTATGGCCATTGTGCTGAGGTATGATATCCATGCAGATAAAATGTATCAGAAAAGATGCTATGGTAAACATGACCCTCACCAGACCTGTGCAGAGCATGGCCAGGACTGTGCATCTTGCATGGTAAGAATACCTGCCAGGCACAAATTCCAGACTATGCAGGTACATGTCACTGACTGGGGTGGCTTAAGGATGACCCTGCCTTGTGCAGGCAGTTGAACTAGATGACTTCCTGAGTTCCCTTCCAGCCCTGACTATGATTTTTGTCATTGAATTGGGAAAGGGCTAAGTGGGTTCTTCAGACTCGCCGAGAGCAGGACCTCAAGTGGGGGAGGCAGGATGGTTCTCGGGGGAGAGATGATCAAGGGTGTGGGCTGAGCAATGCTGAAAAGCAGCCAGCCTTTGGGGTAAAAATAGGTGGCTTGGGTTCACTTATTAATAAATCATTAAAACATTCTTAATTAAGCAAGTGTCCAGATTTGGAGGGGATTGGGGGGTGGAAAGGTGGCGTTGACTTTGTGAGTATACTTAGTACCTAGGATTCACTGCAGTGCAGACCAGCAAAAGTAAGTCCCTGATTGCAGCCCCTCTCACGAGGAGCCCGTAGCCTGTAGAGTGACTATTAAGGACTCCTGGAAAAGTTCCCATACCAGCAGCAAAGGAAGGGAGCTCTCATCGAAGTTTCCCCAAATATGCAATTAATTGTGCCTTAATAAGACATTTATTGTATAATAAACAACAACTGCTTCATGAAAAAATATTTATCGAGGATTTATGTCTATGTAATGAATTTGTAGCTCCGTAAGCTTCTATTAGATTTATTTACATAGCAGTTAAACCTCAATCAATAATATGCTTTTAATAATCACTATATTTAAGTGGTATTTCAACAATGCACTGTAATTAGGCTATGAAGGCTGCAGTAATTCTTTAGATTTAGTATACTTTGGGGTTCATATTCTCTCTTCGATCGTGATGTGTGCGCTCCATTAATGTTAATTAAGTGCATGCCAATCAAGCAGAGAATAAACTCCATTCAGTATACTTTGTCAAGGAATATCAGTTGGTAATGAGGAGAAAAGTAGTTCAGGCTTTCAGGAATAGACAGTGACTGTTTTACTTCTATTACAGTTCACTGGATCATACATTCTCAAGCCCCCGTGACTAAAAGTCACTCTTGTCACAGGGATGCATGGAATGAATTAGTGAGATCTGGTTGCTGTCCCAACAGATATTCCATGCACAAAAAACACAAGGATCACAGACACAGACTGCCCCCTGCGCCACCTTCCAGCTGACATTTTTTGCAAACAGAGCAAATATTGAATGGGCCTTGGAGATTAAATCCCCATTGCATGCCCAGAAAGGGGTCCCTCCAAGTTTGGATAAAGTAGAGGTTTGCTCTGCCATCAGACTTTGGGCAGAAAGCTTCATGCACTAGGTCTGTATGACAATGTACCCAGAGGGGTTAAATGCCCACCAGCAGTGGTTCCTTCTTTGCACCTAAGACTATAATATCCAGTGCCGGTCCTTGATTCAATTCAGCAGAGATTTGGCCTGACTGAGTGGCTGAATCTTGAAATCCGAATCAAATCAGAGGACCATTTAATCTCTCCGAATCGAATCGGAACCCTTCAAATAGATTCGGAGAGGTTTGGACAGATTCGGCGATTGGGACGTAGACACAGCTTTAAATGTTTTTCTACATACCTCTAAGTAGCAGGGGCTCTAAATGCTATGGTGCTGGGGCTCATGGAGCGTCCCACAGGAGCACGGGGGGCTCCCCAGTGCGCTCGGCAGCAGACTTAGAAGTGGACCAGAAGCAGTTCTGGGTCTGCTGGGAAGCGTGCTGTGGGCCTCCCCACGTCCTACCAGCTTGGCAACTGGTGCCTCCTGGGTCTGGGGATGGGCACCTGGAGTCCCCCTGTGGCTGAGCACCCCGGGGGGGGGCGGGATAGGGCGCTCCCCAGCAGACCCAGAAGTGGACTGAAAAATACTTTGCTCTCCCCTACTGTGAGGGATTGCTGGATGAACACATGCCCCATCTGCTCGCTCCATCTCCGTGCATGCTGCAGGCCACAAAATGTCATATAGCCACCTTTTGGCTCATGCCCACTCTGGTCAGTCATAGGTGGGCTTTGGACGGGGGCACACACAGCACCACACTAATGGCAGCTGCATGGGAGCTAACAGATGAAGCTTGTTTTCACAGCTGTGCTCCATAGTGGCTGGTCATCATGGTATAGATATAGCTCATGATTTTGGAGCAGAAAAATGCTGGTTCTGCTTACACTGTTTGTGGAATCCCCCCCAGGCCCTGATACACAGCACACCAATGGCCAAGGCTTCCCATGTGGTCACAGGGTTGTGAAGACACACGGTAAGAAGCAGACCACTGGAAAGACAGACACTAGGGCTGTGCAAAGCTTCAGGTGGTGATTTGTTTCGGGGGAGATTCGTCCCAACTTGGTGCCTGGAACTCCAAGTCCAAATCAAATCAAGAGAGCAGTTAAAAGGTCCGAATCTATCTGAGGCTCTCCAAATTGATTTGGAAAAGATTCGGAGAGCTTCGGCAACTTGGGCAGTCCTCACCCGCTGCAGCAGGGAGCTGGAGCCAGACTCCATGCTGGTAAGTAGGGGGTGGGGGAAGGAAGCCTGGTAGAGGGGGGAGGGGCCAGGCCCTATCCTCTGCCTGCTTCCCCAGCCTCCCTGAGAGCCTGCCGACCCCCTCCTGCTCCCCCAGCCCTCCCCACCCTGGCTGCCCCGTCTGCCCCAGCTCCTGGTGCTTTAAAGCCTCTACTCACCAGCTGCTGCCCAATGGGGGGTGATCCCTGCTGCTCCCCAATGCCCCATGCTGTGTGGGGCTCTGCCATGAGCCCCCCGACCCCTTCCCACTCTCCCAGCGCCCCCCCCGCCGCCGCACCCATGGCTGCCCCACCCAGCCCCAGCTCTCTGCTCTTTAAAAAATAAAAATAAAAAAGCCCCCACTCACCAGCTGCTCTAGTGGCCTCAGGGCTTCTGGGGGTTTGTGGCAGAGCCCCCCATGCAGCATGGGGCAGTGGGGATTGCCCCCTGCCGGGCAGCAGCTGGTGAGTTCAGGTTTTTTTTTCAAAGAGTCGGGAGCTGGGGCTGGAAAAGCGGGCAGGGGATGAGGCTGATTCAGAGATGTGGCTGATTTGGTGGCAGCCAAATCTCTGAATCAGATTCAGCCAAATCGATTCGGGATGGTGATTTGAATCTCTGAATTGAATCAGCCAAATCCAAAGCAAATGCTAGCCGCTTCGTGCGGGCCTAACAGATACCCTGAGGCAATGTATGGCTCTGTCTCTTGGCCCTACAAAGCCCAAAAGAGGTTGAATGGTCCATGAAGGTTTTGTCCTATAGTTCTTAAGTCCAAGGCCTCTCAGAGTTCTCCAGAGGCTAGCTAACAGCTGGGACCCCACCAGCAAAGCACACTCGGATGGGAGACCACTGAAAAAGCCACCAAGCACTGTAGGGAGTGAGTGACAGTGACCTAAGTGGGGTTTGTTGCATTGTTTTTAATTGGTCAGACACAGGCTTGATAAAGAAGGGACCAAGGGAGCTGGACTGGGCTGGTATGCAGTTGAGTGGAGGTGAGCCTTAAAGCAGGTGCCTAAGTCATGACAGGTTAAAAACACTTGTGACAAAAAGTCTGGGGAAGGAAGGGGGCAGGAACGAGGACCTCAGTTCAGTTCCACTGGGATAATTCTGCCTCCTGAAATTCCCCTGCACGCTCGGTCAGGCTTGTCGACGTTCTTCCTGCCCGGAGCTGCTGCTCGTCATCCAGAGGCAACTGCATTTCAGAACAGGCCTCTACACACTGTACTTTGTAAAGCACTTTGGGATCCTTCTAGATGAAAGAGGCTGTAAATTGTTCTCTTCCTTATTCTGCTCCAGTCTGTGTGTCTGTCTGTCTAATCTCCCTGTCTGGGCAATTGTACCTCACTCATCCCTCTTCTACCTAAGTGCCTATGACACTGTTCCTGAGAGAGAAAGATTTAAAACATGTCTCCTGCATTCCTTCCCCACAAGGGACACTTTAAAATGGCTTTTGAAAAAATTCCTCAAGCCAAAAATATCCCCCTCAACTCCCCCGCTCCTAACTTATTAGAACAGTGCCTTAGGCGGGAGTGACATCATTGGCAGCTCTCTTTGTGATGGGGGATGGATGTGGAAGAGTTGATATGCTGATGAATATTTACCACAGAGAGTGAGGATTCAGTGCTAAGTAGATTGTTTATATTTTAATTTAATTTTATTTTTAATTCTGCAAATCTCCTCTCATGGCATTAAAAAGCCATTGCCTGAGAAATGAAGGAGGAAGTGAAAGGAGTATGTGCATGCGCACGTGTGTGTGTGTGTGTGTATGTGTATGCAAACCTGCGCATCTTCATCCCTCCCTCCACGATGAATGGGGAGCCAACATATGTGTTATAGAGGATGCATTTGGGAAGCCTAGTGGAAACTTCAAGGAGCGAAGTCTGAAAGTTGGAAGGTGAAGGAGGCGGCAGACAGGGAACAAAGATAATGGTGCATTGTAATAATCTTGCATCTTAATTGCCTTTAAATCCAGTGATCAGTCATTCCACAGCTTGACAAAGATAAGATGCCAATTCAGTCTTGATCTACAAAGCAGATCTCAGCAATAGATGAGATTTCTTCTCCTTCTGCTGGATGGAAATTGAACTAATGATGAGCGGTACACGTTGAAAAACCACTCCACACTATTTGAACAACCTGAGAACTCCACACAAGCTTGTATCCAGGCCTGAGGTTTGCAATTCGTCCTGTTTTTAGAAAGGGAAGAATCTCAAGAATTTCAGAGACTCAGTAGAAAGGCTTTAATGAATCCTTTAACCCTGCAAGATTGGACTGAAATGCTAAAGTACTGTTTTATTTCTGTAGGCTAGATACCTCCAGCTCACATTTGGTCTGCCGATCCTGTAGGAATACCTGGCTTTCTGCTGTTTTGGCCCACATGGGACAAACACAGAAAGGCACAACAGTAACAGTAATGGTGAGATGTTCAGGAAGGGAGGGAAAGTAGGACTGCTGTTGAGATTTTTTTTCAAATTTGGGGGGGAAAAAATCCTTCAGCATTGGAGTTTATGGATCAGTTTTTATTATATCTGAACTTCTTTGACCAGCATTCAGCTGTACTGGACCAATACCTAGGGGCTGAATCACTGGAAAGAGTCTAAAAAAACCAATCTGGGATCCAGAACCTCATGCCCATCCAGACCCCTCGAAAATGAGGGCAAATATTTAAGGGTGTGTGAAGCGGGCCCTATTCAATTCAGATTTGGTCCGAATCAGGGACAGTGATTCAATTTGTTGATTTGAATCACTGTCCCTGATTTGATTTAGTTGAATTCAATTCTGATGATTCAATGCTGATTCAGAGAATCAGTGATTCAGACCAGACAAAGCTTTAAAGGTTTTTTTCTACATACCTCAAGGTAGCAGCGCGACTCGTGAATGCTGCAGTACTGGTGCTCATGGAGCATCCCACAGGAGTGGAGCGGGGCCCTCCATGTGAACCCAGCAGCGAGCCTGGAAGTGGATCGGAAGTACTTCCAGTCCATTTCAGGGTCTACCAGGGAGAGCGCTGGGGGCCCCCGCATGCCTCCCCAACTTGACCATTGGCCACAGGGGGACCCCGGGTGCCCCCCAGACCAAGGAGGCACCAGTCGCCGAGCTGGGGCGTGGGGGGGGCCCCTGCGCACTCTGTGGTAGACCTGGAAGTGCTGGGATGATATTTGCTAGAGTTGTGGCCACTTGACCCATACATGCCCAAACACTGGTGTGACTTGCAGCGGTATGTACATTGCGCTGACTACCCAAAGGACAACTTTATCTGGTGCCTTGTGCAGCCAGCCCCTCTGCAGCACATTGAGGTGGGTTGGAGCAGCCCTGGGCTGGCAGGCAATATGCTGCAGCCCCAGGCACAAATCTAAATTGTGCACCTGGGAGAAATTAGCTCCAGTGCAATATGTGCCAGAGTTTAATGCCCCATGCTAATTGCACACATAGATGCACCCACAGCGTAGGGCTTTATGCCTTGTATGTCCACATCACATTTACACTGGTGTGGAGGCAGATTGCACAGATCTAAATATGCCACATGTCTGCGCCCACATACATTGCATTACTGTGCCAGGAAGGTATGAACTGGCTGCATGAAACACAGACTGCAGTTTATATTTATCTGCTTGACAGGGGGATTATAACATTTTCATTAGGGCAAGATTCTGGTAGCGCTGCACCCTGGAGTACTTCTACTGATGTTCAGTCTGGATGTTGTTGCTTGTACACACACTGCTGTTCAGCTGGGCCGTATTCCTCAGTAAGGGCCTGTGGGCGTGAGTGGGAAATATGCCTACTGGCTTGAGTGGGCTGTGGATCAGGCCCAGGCAAATTACAGTAACTGTCACTCTGTTCCTGACAGTGTGGGGATTAGAAATCCAATGACCAGGCACAAAAGACTTGCAAAGAGAAATCTGAGTTTGAATCCAAGCCTGGCTGCAATTGGCAGGAGCATAGAGCATCAAACTCAGCCAGACCCACGGAGAACGGCAGGCAAAGCTGAGAAGGGAATATGTTGTCACGGCCATACAAGGAGAGCTACTGACATTTTCCGTATTAGAGAGTCACTTTACAAAAAGGAGAGAGTCTTGCCTGGGGTTTGATTAGGAGGAAAACAGCACGGACAACAAAAGCCTTCTCTGTCCTCCGCAGAGCTGCAGTAAAAACAACCTGGTGGGCTTCTGTGTTTGTTTATTCCCTCCCAGTGATTTTCAGGCCTGGTCTGATTCATTTACTAGTAAAAAAAAAATAAAATCTGTCTCTCTGCCATGAGTCTCTCTGGCCCTGGAAACCCAACAAGGTCTCTACCTGTCTCTCCCACCATCACCAGATGTAAGGAGTCAACAGCCAGAATAGCTGAATTTCTGAAGCAGGAGCCAGACAAGAACCCAACTTTTTGCTGAAAAAAATGGTTTGGACAGTTTTAACAAAGCCCCAAATGTAGTCGGTCATAACGGGGACACGTGGGGTGGTGATGTGTTGAACAAGGCAGGGCTATTCTTAAGCAATTATTTTTTTCCAAATTATAATGCTAATTTTATGCCTTTTCTGCTCGTTCTCCTAAATGTGTCCCTCAATAATTCAAGGAACAGCTCAGTCATGAAACATATTGGACAGGATTAGAAATGCGCTGGAGGCCTTTGAAAGGGATCTGGGGGACAGAGTACAGTTATGCTGCATTAGGGTTTATAACCAGGTTCGGAAATCAACCCCAGCAGGCATGAGTCATCCATGAAGCAAAAACTTTGCCAGCACTGCGCAATCCCTGTCTCCCAGAACTGTCCACCTAGTTAAGGGGCTTGATTGAGGGAGCCCCAAAAGGAGGTTTCTAACTGGCTGCAGGCAGGTTAGGTTGCAAGCAGGGAAAGCTTGGAGGTGCTGTGCTCGGAAGTGCATTAGAATTCCTTCAGCATTACAGCTGCGTTGGGCACTTGGTCATCAGTTGCATTAAACATGGGGTCAGTCATCTCTCTGCTTTCATTCTTTGTCTGTAATTCTGTATTTAATGGTGGTGATTAGTCACTGTCCAGAAAGGGATGAGTAGGCTCCTAGCTCAGCCCTGCTCTCTGACTGATCTCCTCCACAGTGGGGATGGAAAGGTCATTAGCAGAGGGCTAGTTATTGATTAGGAAAGGAGAGAAAGGGGGTTCAGAGGTGAATCTCAGCACCTTACCTAAGTGATGATGCAAGGGAAAGAAGAGAAGAAAAATAGGCTTGCAAGAGGCCCTGAGGAGCCCTGAGCTGCCAGCGTGCCATAGATACAAAGGGCAAAAGCTGCTGCTTATGGGACTTTTTCTTGAAGCTGGAACCGATTACAGCTGTTGAGTGGCAGGGATACATTCTGGAAATACCCAGGCCTGGGTTTCTCACCAAGGTGGCACTGCAAATGCACCATGTTTGGATGCTGCAAATGGCCAACCCTTGCTCACTAGGAAGCCAGGCCTTGAAAGTCTTCAGATGAAATGAGAACTGAGGTACCAGCCAGTTACATGAGAACTTGGTGTGCTGTAGAGCCTGCTCAGCCCAGACAACATTTGTGGAGGCTGGAACAGCTAGGGACAGACATTCAAAAAGCCTGAGCATGAATTGAGTCAATCTTTGCAGGTTAGTCTAACCTGGCTAGGCTGAACTGGTTTGAAACCAGACAGACATTCTCTCTGGACTTGAGTGGCTCAGGATAGAAGCCAGGGGGCGCTAGAACAGCCCTCTCTTCCCTTCCATAGTGTTGAACTGAGATGGGGGCATGTCCAGGCCCCACCCAGCAGGTCTCTTTGATTAGGGTCCCAGGCTTTTCCCCACTGGCTGCTCAAGGGGTGGGAGTGTTGCCAGACCCCAGCCCCCTGCTAGCCCTCTGAGGCACAGTGGGGTGGTGCAGTGTGTGCACCTGTTGATGATACAGAGCTTTTCAATCTCACTCTCTGCTTCTTTATACTGTCTGCAGCAAACTGACTGGTGAGTAAGCCAGTCGGGGGCTGATAACAGTGATTATCACCTCATCAGTGAAACAGTAGCCTCTCTCCATTAGTTCAAACTGTTCTTAAACAGCTTACCAAGTGACCTGTTGATTAGCTACAAAAAGCCCTAAGCAGTCACTGTTCTGTCTGCCTGTCCCAGTGAAACTGGAGACACTCACACATGCAGACACCACTCAGCATTAGCTAGCATACCATATGCCTAGCATACCACATGCCTGGGGCTTGGGTCCATGCTATGGGAGATGGGAGGGAGGGCGGATCCTTGCTTAGCCAACAAGTAGCAAGGAGGGTGGGGGTGGGGAGCCAGGCAAACCCCAATGTACCTGTGTCTGCACGGAGCTCCAGCCAGGGAGCAGAGGGGAGGGGCCAGGTTTGCTGTGGAGCAGAGAGCCCTGTCCAGTTCAGAGAGCATTCTGGGATGCTGGGGGTGTCTGGTTTATCTTAAACCAGCAATGGGTCTGGGACCGACATGGCATGAATCGGTTTGACCCAGATCAGTTAAGTCTGATACTACATTCAACCAGGTTTATCTCAAACCAGTTTCAGCCACTTTCAAACTGGTTTATGTGCACTGAACATCTGTTCTGTTACAGGTTTAAGCCAGTTTCTGATCACTTAAACTGGTTTATGTGTAATGTCTGTCCCTAGCCCTAAAGAGCACTGCAGTTTAGATGCACTGGCCTGGGATTTGTTCCTGGCTCTGGCCTATGGTATGGCCTTGAGCAAGTCACATGATCTCTTTGTTGCTCAGTTCCCCACTCACCCTTTGTAGTTTATTAGGTTATAAGTCCTACAGGGCAGGGCCTGTCTTGTACGCAGCACTTGCACTATACCTAGCACAACAGTGCCTTCATCTTGGCTGGGACCTTTTTGCACTGCTGCAATACGAATAAAAGCAGAATAAAGGGGGTGTCTGACAGTGGCCAATTATTCCCCTGAAAGCTGGACCCTGGGAGCTTGGACTCCTGGGTTCTGTTCCTGGCTTTGCTGTGTAATGTATTGACACATGGCCGTGGTGATACCAATACTTTCCTTCCTCCTTGTTGGACAGGTGAGACACAGGTTTCCAATGTCCAAAATCACAGCCTTCCTTCTCCTTCATCCCTTTGCCTTCCTTGGTTCAGAATGAACTAGGGAATGATAACAATGAAGGGCTGATTGGGTTCAAGAGTTTGCTTCTGTAGTTACTGAGGAGGGGCAGTTGTGTGGAGTCAAACAGGAACAGAGATTTCATCTAAACATTTTTGTCAACCACCCATCTCCCAACCAAGAGGATTTTAGTGTGGATTGTAAACTTGAGCCCGTTTGTTTAATCTCAGCCTGTCTACCTATTCTTCATTTGCATGGTTTCCCTGTGTTTGCTAGAGAACAGTAGTTAGCTGGATTAGTCTGGGCAGGGCAGGATGGCACCATTCAGATATATAAGCTTGTGCTCTCTATATATCTTTCTTAGTCAATTAGGTGCATATCTACCCTGCCTTGTACCATTCAGAGAGGCATGAGCTTTTGTAGGTGACAGGCTACTTAATCAGATGCTACCAATGGACTTGCAGAGAGTAGGAGCGCTAAACCGAAAGAAATAAAATCATTTAAATACAAAGGATACAGAAAGGGGGAGGAAAAGAGAGGGTGTTGCTGAGAGAAGGGAATGTGGTTTAAAGAGAGCAAAAAGGATACACGCAGCGGTTAACCCATGGATAGCCATAAGGGCTGCATTCAGACAACCGTAGGAATTTCTTATTCCAGGGACAAGTAGCAGTACCACACCTTGTGCCACTGCAACTTGTCCCTCGAGAACGCCCGTGCCTCACACCCTCTGGTGCACAGCAGGTTACCCCAGGTGGGGTAGGGGAGGCTGTGGCCAGCAACTGTCTGGGGTCCTGGGGGTCTTGGGATGCTGCAGCTGCAGCAGAGAGCCTGGCCAGCAGCTGGGGAGTGGCTTCAGCCGGCCAGGCTCCGGTTTTGAGCAGCACATGTTACCACCATGTGCACCATGGTGCTTTTCTATTATTATGTTTTTACATGTGCTTTTTGACCCTGGGATCTCCTGGTGTCAAAAAACCCCTTGCACTGCAAGGTAGCACCGTGGGAAATGCCTGCATGTGCAGTGTGTGGTGTCACATGCAGGTCTGCAGTGCTACATACGGGACATCTGCACTCATCTAGATGCAGCCAGGGGGTATAAAAGATAGTCCAGGTAATGGGATAAGAATCTAGAGTGTCTGTCGAGACCATACTTAACATAATCCAGCCTGCAGATGATTTCTTGTTTTGTAATTGTTAGTCCATAGGAGAGAGGAAGCAGAAGAGCAGGGAGTGGGGAGAGATGGGAGTGAAGGAGTCTGATTGCAAGATATGGAGTAGGAGAGAGAGGCTTCCTGTCCAAGCTGGTGGGATTTGGAGGGCCACAGCAAATACAAATAAGGAATGAACAGTGTGCACCCGGGAAAAATGCACATCTCATGAAAGCCACAAAGCTGGGCAAGCAAAAAGCCACGTGCTCTGGGTGACTCCTCATAAACTCTGGTTTGGTTACTCTGTTCACTCCTCTGCAGTGTTGACTTGAAATAAGTTGTGCTGCAGATAAACTGGGGACATTATAAAGTTCATAGATCCAGGAGACAGCCTGATATGGACCCTGAAAAGGGAAAGAAGAGTGCCAGGGATGAGGGGAAAGGATTGGGCCCAAGTAGGATATAGAGTACACCTCTTTAGGACAGAAGGCAATAGAGACAGTGATTATCTTGTGGTGTCCATGGGGTGGGTTTGTTGGATGGGCTGCTGGCTGCTCTCCTGTCTTTTGCTGGCAGTATGCTCTTCCCCCACTTTGGTTACACGTTGCAGCTCGTTAAATGCCCTCGGACTGGCTGTTCCATCAAGGCGGTGATAGGAAGAGGGATGAGATTATTGACTGTGTCAACAGGGCTGATAAATCACGGGCTCTGAGACTGGCTTCTCAGCAAGCTGTCTGGGAAACACATGATAAAGGCTCAGCACAGGGTACCTTCAGCCCAAGAGAGGGTGCTGCTGCCTGTCTCCTCTCACTGCCTCCCAACCTGCATGCATTTGACTACCTGTTTGCCTGTCATCCCTCTTGCTGCCCATTTTATCCATCTAATCTACTGCAGTGTTGCAGAGCTAGTTACTACAATGCCCCAGCTAAGGGTAGCAAGCTCACTGTTTGGGGAGAAGGTCATAGTCCATAAGCAGAGCTGTCCCTGGGCTGGCACCTCTGGCCAGACACACATGCTGTCCATGTTGTGTTGAGATCTCCAACCAGTCTCAATGGGAAAACAACACTGGGGTCAGAAGTGGACTGCCCCATGAAGCATTTTCACATGTCAGATATCATCCTTAACGACTGCCAGGCATCTTAACTAAAACTGGCCTGATTTCCAGGGGTTCAGAGCCCCCTGCCCTAACCCATACAGTTAAACACTTGATCTACCAACTATGGGTTATGGCTGTGAGAAGGTCTTGACAAATACACTGGAGAAAAGTTGATGATAACACTTTGTGCCACCAAACACCTCCCTTTTAAGGCCTCAAGGCCCAGAACAGGCAATAAAGAATTCATCCTCCCTAACCCCTTTGCCAGGATAGGTCCAGCAGCAGGACCTTCCCTTATGATGGAAAAATAGAGACAAGGAACTTACACTGGTTGTTTCTTTCTAGAGTAGTCCCAAGTGGCTCCAAGCTCTCCCCATATGAGGGGAGAGCCTACCCCAAAGGCAGGGAATTCACGCATAGAAACAGAAAGGGATTTAGTGCCCTGGGTCACAGCAGGGCAGTGACAGAGCTGAAAACAGAACCAAGGTCTCCAGACTCCCAGCCCGGTGCCCTGTCCATTGGACCACATGATTTCTCATATGTGGTTCTTCAAGGCACTGGAAACACAGTCTCTTGATTCACAGCCTAGTTGAATTTGGCACCACCTAATTAAAATAAAGATAACCCACAGCAGCCGCCTGCTGCAGGCTGGCTCCTTAAGAAGCACTCCTAACCTTGACTCAGGCCGCCTATACACATGCTGGTTCGCCTTCTAATTTGAACGCTCCCAAGTAGCCTTGCCGTCACGTGTATAAGTCCCCGCAGCTTTAAAAATGGCTGCTGAGGCACTTTAGATAAACTTTGTTGAATGAGGTTTAAAGCATCCTGTGGCCATTTTTAAACTTGCGAGGGCTTAAAACATGTCATGGTGAAGCGTTTTAATTAGAGCGGCTCTCTAGGAACTGCTCTAATTAGAATGCCATTCCCTAATACCCCCAGGTATGTGTATAAGCACCCTTCAGTGGCTGGTCCCCAGCTCTTCCTAACTTCCTGAGTCACTTGTCTCCCACACTGTCTCCTTCTGCCTGGAAAAAGATGGAGCAAAGCCTTCCTTGGTGATTATCCCCTGCTGTGAGGCTGATGTGACCTTCAGCACCAGATTGATAATGCTGTGGGCTTGAAGGAGGGAAGCACCAGGAGTGTTGTTTTCAATAAGCCTTCGCCCTTCTGATTTATACAGGCGAGGGAGCAGTGCTGATGCGCGTTACTGCTCATAGATTATCTTCATTCCAGCTGCAGTCAGGCAGACAGGAGAGGTAAGCAGAGCACTGTCTGGTACCCTATCTGTCACCTTCCCTCTGGCAGCAGCAGCTCTCACAGAGGAGCAGCTTCTTCCAAGGGAAACTTTCCCACTCCATCAAACACCACAAAAAGTCATATTCTGAAAACAAGTTCATGTATCTTTCATGGCTCGTTCCCTTTTGAAGTCTCCCTGGGATGTGGGGAGGTGAAGAAGGATGTGGGTCAGGAGTCTCCTGCAAAGAGTGAGCATACTGGAGGCAGAGGACAGCTGGAGACCCCAGAAGAATTATGGTTGCGGTGAGCAGGGAAACGGCTGTCCAGACTCCTGGGTCCTGGTCAGATCAGGGGGCTTAAAGCAGAACATCTCAGACCTGATCTGATTTCTTTCATTCACTCTTTCTTTCTCTGTTTTCCAATGCCTCAGTTTCCTGAGCTGGGATTAGGAATATTACCCACCTGCTAGGCAAATTAGAAGGCTGAAGTTGCTTATGTTGGTAAAAGTACTTTGAGATCTTCTGATGGCAGGTGCTTATAGAAGTGTCAACTATTTTCAGAGTTCCTGGGATTAAAGAAAAAGATGACAATCACTTGGAAGTTTACAGGATCTTAATCTCAAAGGGAAGTACCTTGTGAATGCAGAAATTCTCACTCAGGTGCACCGGCATGAACTGACTGCTCTGTACGGGGGTGCAGAAGAGTCTTTCTCCAAAGAGTAATGGGGAGTCCCTCTCTCCTTGGGGTCATTGAGTGCCCAAGTCTGCTCTCTCTGAAAGCAATGCATCATTCCTCCACCCCACCGATTTTAGCTGTACAGCACAAAGCCTTGTGTGAGCACCACGTGCCAGATCAAGCAGGGGGCACGGAAATGATTAGGGGTGGATTAGGGGTCAAAAAAAAAAAAAGCCCCACGCTTTCAGAGAGCAGGGGACATGAATTACGCTTTGCTCTTGCGTATGAGAGATGGGGGGTAAGGGATGAGTAGAAATGGCATGGGGCGCTGAAGCAGAGAAAAATTAAAACCAACCTTCAAATAATTGAAGAAAGCCCCTTTCCCTGGAGAGCCTTCCCCTTGGAAGTGATAATGCCTATTGGGCCGGGATTTAATTTGAATTTCCTTTTTATTTTTGTGGTAGGTCATGGTTTGGATCTCTGTATTTTTTTATCAGCCTTATTTAAAATGTGCCCAATAGCCCAAACATAATGAGTTTACTCAGTATGGAGCCAAAGTAATGTATGTGCAGAGAGTACAAAGTACAACTCTGCAGGTTCCCAAGAATAGAGCTTTGCAATGGGCTTGTCTGTGTGTGTCTAAAACAAATCCCCACATCTGGGTGTACCTGGGCTTTGGGACAGAGCCAAGTCCAAACCGAGGTCTTGACTTTGCACATGGCCCTAATCTTCGTTATGGGCCAAAGCAAAATCCTGTGTCTGAATAGCCCCATCTTTGGCGTGTTTGAAATCTCTGCAGCTTGCAGAACAAACAGAGGAAAATTTAAATGCCTGGTGAGCTGTAATCCACCAAGGAGGAGTGATAGGATATATTATTCCAAATGGAAACGATTTCCATTCCTGTGAAAAAAGACTTTCCTGTTATGAACTGTTGCATTGAGCTGTGGAGTAATTTGTATCACGCAAATCAGTGGAGAAAGCTTCATTTTAAAAGGCAGCTTCAGTCAAATTGTTGGGTTGGGGGAGGGACCATGTGCAAAAATAGGCATGAAATACAGAGCACAAAGTTCAAAGTCATTTACATTTCATCGTGTCC
Organism: Crocodylus siamensis; assembly: GCF_052110815.1. Lineage (NCBI taxonomy): Eukaryota > Metazoa > Chordata > Crocodylia > Crocodylidae > Crocodylus > Crocodylus siamensis. The sequence continues at coordinate 20,840,947 of NC_143408.1, read as the reverse complement.
TAGGAAAAACGACTAAAAAAAAAAATCCCCTGGTTACACTAGTTTTATAGTATAATGAGCATGATTTAACAGAGGGGAAGGAAAAAAAAATACAAAAAAAATTGATGTTTTCCTGTACTTTTCAAGTGAAAATTGACTGCTTAACTGAAAACGTTACAAGAAGTGACATTGTGAATGCACAGTGAAAAACCTCAAATGACAAAGAAAACTCAGGCAAAATTCAGCAAAATGTCATTGGCAAACTGTAGTTTCCATAAACTCTCCTTGCTGCAAAAATCCATCATGAGTCAGGGTAAAACATAACGATCATGCAATGCCACAAATCATTCTGAAACTCTGGAGAAGTCCTCGTGGTTGTTTCTGAAGTATAGTGGGAAAGATGTTGCACTCGAGTCTAACATGTTTTGCAACTTGCAAGTGAAAATTCACAGAACAAATTGTGCTGATTTCACACAGGCCGTGCTATAAATGTCCTTAAACTGGTATATGTGGTTAATTTGCACGTTGTCAGAACAATACTGACAATAGCAATAACAGTTTGCAAACTGAATTTTAAAACAATCTCAGACTCATGGAGGAGAGTTCAAGAGTAACAAAAGAGAGCACAGTCTTCAGGTACCGCACAAAGCCAGGCAATAACTGTATGTAAAGAAGGATGGTTAACACCCTTGGGCTGGGATTCATGAGATCTGAATTTAAATTACCATCTCTGCCATAGACTCCTTGTGTGATCCTGGGCAATCCACACTCCTCTGAAATCAAGGGTGTGGAGGGGAGGCATTTAATTAACTCCAAAGGGCTTTAGATTAGGCCTTTAGTAAGTCCATTCTCATCTATAAAACAGATAGATTACGAATATTGTCTTTTTCCTTCTGGTTGGGCTGGGACTGACCAGACCATCTCCCTCCCTCTGTGTCCATTCCTATGCTTGTGCAAGTGCACCGACAGCTCTTAGGGGCAGGGATAGTCTGTTATGGTGTGTGCCTAGCGCCTTGGGGCCAGGAGCTCAGCCGACACCTTGCAGTGCTGCTGCAGTACAAAATGATAAACAGGTGCATGCAGTGTGGCCCCCGGCTGAGGTCTGTCCTGTTACCCAGGTGCTGTGAAATATCCACATATCATCTCCCTGTTTGAGCTGCTTTTCATACCTTTATAAAATGTTTTTGAACAGCATAAAGATAATTGGGCTAACGCAGCTCCATGCAATTAAGTTCCATAAGTTAATATCATCTTCCTGCCTCAGACGCCCTTCCTCTTTCCAGCCTTTTTTTCACCCCCTTGGTAAATATGTTTAATAATCAATTGGCACATTATTAACGCACAATAACGATCCAACTAAATCGAAGTTTAATCTCTATTTGAGACGTGTACAGTAAATATTGACTCATCTGTGGAATTACGGCCGAGCCCTGAGCAGTCGGTTCCAATGGGGAGTGGATCCATTTTTAATACTAGTTATCGATCTTCAGGAAGCAGGCGCCTCGCAGCGTTCATGGGTTTCTTTCCTTCTGCAGCGAGGTGTTGGAAGTTGATGGAGAGTGTTGGCTGCTTGGCTTCCTCTTTCTTCATCAATAGCACTGTCATTACATGGTGGACAAAGCCAAGGGAGTTCTGCTGATTTCTCACGCTACCTGTTGAATGTATAGGGGCCTTAGACAAGTCAGTCTACCTCTCCAAGGGCCTCTTCATTAATTAAGATGTGCTCTTACACCTGGTCTGGCTAATGCTAGGTAACATTATCGTGATGAATTTTATGACAAACATGTTTTAGACTGCATGGGCATTTGTATATGCCACATTTTTTGTCCCTTCTTCCTCTGGAGTAGAATAACTGTTTGCATAAATGGGTTTTCTGGACATTTTAAAAGACTTTCTGGCGCATTAAAGTAAAATTTGTTGGATGTAGTTTACTGTGCCTTGCTGCGAATTAAAGTATTGCATCCATGAATTTGTTGCATGCAAACACACAGGCACTCAGAGACATGTAATGACCCTGTTTGTCCCCCAGATGGTGCTGCAATTTTTTTTGTAGTTCACATCTTTGAATTGCTGCTGCTTATGAATTTCTTCCACTTTTTTTTTCTTTTTCTTGTGCCATGTACTAGCTCCCTGCTCCTAAAGTTGCATGGCAGGGCATGTGGTGGGGGGCCCCAGGCTGGGGTGGGGGGGTGCGCGGGGCCATCCTGCTCTCCTGCAGTACTGGCCTGGGACTGGGCTTAATTCGTGTGAAAACCTAAAACATGCAAACACTGATGCGGCGCTCCAAAATAAACACGTTTAAATATTAGAAACCTTTTAAATTTAATGAGGATTAAACCCCGTGATGTGTACAGGTACCCCATGAATCACTGGTGAAATGTAAGACTGAAAGGGAGACTGGACTTTATCTTGAATGCTAACCCTTGTGAACACTACAGACTTCCTTTTCTTTCTCTAGGTTGCATTCTCAGATTGAGAATGCACCTTCTTTTTGTACTGAAGACAGAGTTTCTGTTCCTCACGTTAGCTATAAAAAGGAGATGATGCTGATCTTTTGGAAAGCACTTTAAGATCTACCAATGAAAAACATGATATAATAGCCAGATATAATTATGTGTTTTTTAAAGTATATGTTTTTATATCTCAAGGAAAGCTTCTATTATATATTACAGATCCTACTGACATGAGGAGGGTTGTTTTTATGCCTGTCTGTGGGCAAGCTTTTGTCCTGAACATCCTCCTTTTTTTCCTTAGGCCTGTTGACAAAACCTCACTGTGCTTTTGGTGCTGCAGTCACAAAAGTGACTGGAAGCAGGAGAAGACTAAAGGCATGGTCTTGTTCTCTCAGGCTGCAAAGACAATGATGCCTGAGCTGTTAAGACCTGCTGTTGTTACTCAAAGTAAAGACTTTATGATTTTCCTGAAACATGTATTTAAAAAAAAAAAATCATGTGAGAGCTGCTGAGGGCATATTATATTTCTCTTATTATGGACATTTCTTTGTGGAGGCATGGCTGTGTATAGGAATATGGTGTTTCTCTCTGTTCTTCTTCTCTCAGTCTCTCGGTTGCAATATTCCTGTTGATATCAGATGTTCAACTTCATAATTTTGAGAAGATTCAAAACTAGGCACGTGGAGTTCCCCCATGTTGGGCTGTTATTGCTAGTGGCAGAAGTATGACTCAGGTCTCAGACTCCATGGGAATGGGTGTTCAATGGGAACCAGAAAGCAGGCTTATTGATGCAGATTTAGTGTGGGATCGGTACCCTGTATAATAGCACACTGCAGTGGTCAGGGCTGAGAACAGGAGGTTGGAAATAAGGATGTGTGAGCCCTGATTTTCCTATTGTTCGGTTTAGTTTCTATTAATGCCAGGCATTCAAATGTGTATGTTTCTACACTCGCAGTGTGTGTGCATGTGTGTTCTCAGATGAATTTCTGTTGGGAAAACAAATCCATGGATTTAATTAGCAGGTTGGAGTAAAGAAGATGAGTCATTCATCTCTCCTGGTCACCGTAGCGATGAACAAAGGCAATATGGAGAACTAAAGATCAGATTCCTTGGTTAATATCAATAATTGTTTTTTTTAAAAAGGACTCAGCTGAGGTCAGACCATTAGAATTGGACCTTAGATTTCATCCCTGGCTTTGTCACCAATTTGTTTGATCCTGAGCAAATCACTTCCCCGTTCTGTGCCTCTGTTTCCCTATCTGTGAAATGGGGAGGATCTTCACTGCCCTTGCACTTGATGCAGCTCATTGGATCTGTGTGAAACCCCCAGAGGTTTTTGCTGTTCACCGGGATGGCCCCACAGAACAAGGCTGATCCTCTCTCCTGCCTGGCAGCAGCTGGTGGTTAAGAAGATGCTGGTTTAATTTTGTTCCCTAATTGCTGATAAGGAGCAAAAATAGGTTTGCTTGGTCATTCAGTGCAAATGCCTGCCAATTCCCATTTTCCTGCCATCCTGCTCCCTGTCTGTGCGAGGCCTGATTGGAAATGACATTCACTTATCTCCCCACGTCCCTGGGTAGCATGCTGTTTGCATCTTCACACGAGCAAACCAGCCTCCAGTGGCACGAGGGTGACATGTTTACAGCTGCTTGGCTACCTGCTCAACAACTCACTGGGGAAACAGTTTCTCCATCATGGGAAGGCAAGTGCCTCTCTTACCCTGCGCTCCACTTCGCTGTGTCTCACTGATGTACTTCTCAGTTACAGTCTGCTTTCAGGGCTTGTGTTTTGCCTCTCAATTCCTGCACATTTACCCTCAAGTTCTGTAGCCGCTGCTTTTTTCTGTTGTTCGTGGCCCCAGACACAGATTTCTAATATGCCAATTTAACACAGGCCAATATCAAATAGGCTTTCCCTCTGCCCAGTTTCCAGTGTTTTGTCTCCCTTGGGGTAAATTGCTTTGAACGTCATGTGCCATCTTGGAATGAGTTGATGTAGGTGAGCACTAGAAAACTTTCTAATCAGAACTGATCATTGCTGGGATCCCAGACCCAAGAGGGGCAAGGAATGGTTTTTCAAGCCCTTCTCTGACTCCTGGCAGACAAGGTGCTTTGGGTAGATACGATCACATCTGCCTATGTCCTTGGACCAACACAGCTACAACCAACAACTCTCTGACACCTGCACATCTCAAAGCTATTAGCCGAGTGCCAAGTGGGTAAAGCATTGCCACTGAAATGAGGATTGAGCAAGCTCCATCAGATCACCTTGAAACAAGAGTTGCTGTAACCACCTGTTAGTTTTGTTGGTTTACAGGCATCATTCAACTCTGTTCACTCTCTCAACTCCTCCCCATACCCTCAGAAAAAAAATGGTGAGGAAGTAGGAAAGAGCTAAACTTTTCCCTGAGAAAAATCAAACAATTTCCCAAAGAGATGTATCTGCATCTTTAAAACCAAGCTTCCCTGAAGCAATCAGACTTCGCTTTTATTTTTAAAGGAGCTCAGTGTTACTCAATGGAAGTCACCCTCCGGGGATATGAAATATTAAGGATCTCGGCTGCGTGCATAGGTATAACCATCTAGAATATATCTGGAGGCTCTACCACATGGGTATTTTGGAATAGCTTTACCTGCCTGCAAACTGAAAGTAGTTTCAAAGTGCTTCAAGTTGAGTAGGAGTAAGGTCCTCTTGTTCTGGACTAAGAGTAGCCACAAATGGAGTTATTCAGGACATGCTGTATCTCAATTCAAATCAATTTTCATGTGTAGACGAACCCTTTTAAAGGCATGTGACGTGCCCTAAAGAGTCTAAACTAATTTTTGTACTGTGGCTTTTTCCATCCTCCCACTGTTTGGGGAGGACAGAGCCGTGGCCATGGCTCATTGAGATGTGAAGTCCATTGGCATGACTGACTGTCTATGTATATTTATGTAGACTATTTTGCGTCCCTGGAAGGTGCTGCTGCTTGTTATTTTGACTGATTACAGGAGAGTGACTGTACTACAATAGCAGCAGCCACTCATTAGCTTTGGCATAGTGAGAGAGAAATCATCAACTCATTCCATCCACATCTGCCCCTGGAGGTGAATATTAAACAGGAATTGATCCTGGATAATGAGAACACAGCCCGTGCTGCTGCGATTAGCACTGTTAGAATTTTAAATAGTTAATTATTACAAAAGGCAGAGAAGATGTGGGTGTATGTTGGGGGATATAGTGGGCTGCTCCAAGGATGGGGGTGTGCTGTGTTGAGTGTGTCAGTGTGTTGTGTAATGGAGATATGAGTGAGTGAATAATCCGAGTAAGTGAGGCTGTGCGCGTGTATGTATGTGTGCGAGTTCAGTATGTGGGAGAATACACGAGTGTGTGCGTGTGCTTGAGTTTTCCTGTGTGGGGAGTGATACAAGCGCTCCTAGCTCTGTAGGATTGTGTTGGGTAGGGAAGTAGGTGACTGAGTATGCACATATTTAAAAAGATGTGGGTATGTGGCTGGGAGTTGATAGGTCTGATCCTGTGTGTGTGCTGGGGGCAGGCAGGCATGTGATGCTAGGGTTACGTATTGGACCGGAGAAATAAAGTTTGGTCAATTGACTGGTCAAATATCAGTAAAAAATTGTACAAAATTGCCAATAGATCTAAATAATACACAGAGGAAGCACAAATTTTCCATTAAGAAATGTATAAAAAAAATAAAAATCATATTTATGTCAATGTGTTGGTTTTTTGGGGGTAAAATTGCTATAATCTTTGGTCACAAAATGAGCAGTCCGTTAACAACATATGACCAGTCAATTGACTGGCTTGCCAACCTTAGCAATGCTTTGACAAGAATACCTGGGGGGCGGCGACACGGGGGGAAGTGAGATATCCATGAGGATTAAAATTACGTTGGCTCCCATCCTCCCTGCCCCACTTCCCCCCACTCCATGGTGCCCATCACTAATGGGACCCCTGACTGGTATGTTTGGAAGATGGCGTTAAGATTCAATGGGCCCAAAAGAGTGAACTTCCCTTTCTCTGCTGCGGATGTTTTCTGCAGGTCAGGGATGGGGATCATTGGAAGGGGGCGCTGCTTGGGTGTCTCGCCGTACCCTCCCTGTGGCGTCTGCATCCTCTACAAGTACCAGTCTGGCCCCTTAAAATACACAGAGGGAGGATACAGCTAAACATGCTCTGAGCTGGGAAGGACAGGACGGCTGCATTGCATTGGGAGGAAGCAGCTGCTGGAAGTCTCACTTTGATGCTGTGATGAAAAGATGCTTTGACCAGCACCTCTTGGCTGCCTCTTTGCAGGCACCATCTCCTCTCGTTTCCTGCACTGGATTGCCGCATGGCAATGAAGAGAAGGGGATGGGGAGGGCCTGCCTGCATGACTGCATCCTCACAGAATCAGGCTCCTAAAACCAGAGAATTCCTCCCTCCCTCCGCCATGTCCCCTCCCACAATACCAAATCACCATAATTATCAACTGACTCAAATGGACAAGCAGACACAATAATTGATTGTGGCCTTTCCTTCTCGCAGCCACACTTAATTAACCTTTAGACTCAAATATCAAGCACCAGGTTAGCTAGAAAGGTATAGGTAGGGAAGGGGAAGGCAGCTCCCATTGGAAAGTGAATGCACAGTCCCCAAGCTTTCAGATGTCCTGCAGGGTGGATGCTGTTGGGTGGCACTGCAGCAGGCCATCTCTTGTTTTCACTGGTGGAAATTGGTGAAAATTGAAGGTCCTGGTGTTGTACGTGCCCCTGAAATGGAGAGAGACAAACGCCCTTATTTTCCGGGGAGTCCGTGAGCATGTGGCCCAATAATTTATTACTGGTGTTGTGGTAGTACCTGGGAGGCCCAGCCACACCTTGTGAGCCTCTGCCGCAAACCAGGACCCCATCATGTTGGATGCAAACAAAGAACAAAGACAAAGCCTGCCCCAAAAAGCTTGCAGTCAGCGTATGGGTGGTTTTGTCCACATGGCATGAGCACTGCCACGTGGTGCACCAGCAAAGGCAGGAGAGCTGATGGCAGTGAAGGGCTGTCATTTGAAGGGAGTGTCAGTTTGCTCAGCCCAGCTGCTCAGGGTTTCATAGTCACAATGGCCACCATGCAGGATTGTTCTGGGGCATCTCCTTTGGAAATATCCTACCACATCACTGTACCGGGTGACACTCCTGAAGTGAGCCAGGCAAGGTCTGAAGCATGTGGCAATCACAAACAAAGTGGCAGTCAGCAAGATCTTTCCCGGAAGGAGCAGCTTCCTAGGCCAAGATCAAAAGACATCATTAATACAAGCATGGAAGTGAGGAAAGTGAAACATCCTAGCTGCAAGCTATGGCAGTGGGGATACAGCCCAGCCTTCCCCAAATACATTGTCTCTTTGGCATAGGCAGACAAGGTCCTTTGTGTAAATCCAATATCTTTTATTAGACCAACTAAAATAGTTGGTAAAATTCTTCTGTGCATGCTTTCAGGTACAAGCAGTCTTCATGACGAAGGGTGTTTGTATCCAAAAGCTTACAAGGAATTTTGCCAACTATTTGAGCTGGTTTAATAAAAGATATTCGATTCACCCAAAGAACCTTGTCTGCCTATGTCCTTACACCAACGCAGCTACAACCTACACCCCTGTCTCCGGCACACCCTACACTCTACACTCTGTCTCCTAGAAGCACCCCTTCTCCCCCCAGCATCTCTGACAGAGGAGAAGGGGCTGGCAGGATGTAACCCTTTGAGCCCCAATAACCAGGCAACCTGAACTGCTCCTTTTCTCTCTCACAGACACCCCTCTCCTTGTCCTCTATTTTTGGACACCATTTTTACTGCTTGCAAACTCCAGATCCTTTGATTTTGATGCCCCATTGCTCATCTCACCAGTGCAATGAAAGAACACAATTATTCACTGAGTCATATACAGTCAGAGAGGGAACAGACCATTGATGTCTGTTAGCCTACCTCCATTTAGTTTTCAGTGTTTTAAAGGGTTGGGTTTTTTTTATAAACCCACCAAGAAATGTGCTGGAGAAGGCACAGAGTAGGGCATCAAAATGTGAAGGAGAATGAGGAGAACATTGGAGTTGATAGTCCAGAAGCTTTTGGGTTTTTAGATGGGTTATTTGGATTTAAATTCAAGCGTAAAACTATGTAAAAACAGAACCAGTCCCCTCACTTTTCAACTGAAAACCAGAAGGATCCAGTGGGGGCAGAAGGGTGAGATGCAGAAGCAGAAAGAAAAGTGACTAGGGCAATGTGGAATAAAAGAAGCAATTTCTATATAACAGTAATATAGATCTTTCTGGCTGCAAGATTTTGAACTTTGAGAGCCCCCTTCAATTTCTTCTGGAGGTGGGGCTCAGATCCATAGCACCTGAGTCCAGACGTATAGCACCCCGAAGTCTAGGGGGTCCAGATCCAGCAAATACGATAGGGCCTGTTTGCAAAACATGCAACTGGAGCTGGGTTCAGCCATCACTTGTGAAGCTCACAGGCAGCTTGATTTTAGTGACTTGTATCCCAGCCATAGCTGCTTTCCAGATCCAGACCCTCTGCAGGCAAGTGTTTCATGAGATGTGGGACCAAGTGAAATGCGTGGCTATCAAATAGGGACCCTCCAGGCTGATAGGGAATGCCCTGTCTTTTGTCTTTTCCTATGAGGAGCCCTGGGTTGCAGTGACAGCAGAGTCATGTATGAGTACGCAGTAAACAAAGCTGTGTGTGGGTGTGATGACATGTTTCTTTTGTCCATAATATATTCATCCCCAGAGTGCACTGGGGTTATGCATTTAATTTGTTGTGCAATTGGCAGCTTTAGAAATACTGAAACCTCTAGCTAAACGGGAAGGATTTTTTTTTTTTTTTTTGCAGGTGCGGAAGAGGGAGAAAAGTAGGGATATGCTGAATTGTCCTCACCACAATGATAAGCTTTTATGATAGACAGAACTTTCTTAATAGGTTGCTAGTTATTTTTGTCTTTCCCTCTTCGGGGTGCTCATTTGAATCTCCATCGCTGTTATTTTATTTCTCTCTCCTTCTCTCTACCATGAGTCTTTCTAAGAGGGGGGAGGTGTCCTTAAGGAGAGAAACCACCATCTTGCTATAGGCCTGGTGATGGGAGGAAGCAGTGAACGTGTGCTGAGCATTATTTGTCTCTAGTCGGTAGGCGGTTGCTTACTTGGGGTCAGTCTCTGAAAGGCAGAGATTACAGCAACCCTTGGGCTGGGTTTAGTTTGAAACTCAAGAAGAAGTCAAACCCCAGGGATGGCAGGATGTTTGCTCTCTTGTTTAATGCACTGAAGAGAAGGCAATTGAATATAGAAGTTATAGCGCTTTTATAGAGGGGTGAATGGGAGGAAGGGGAGCATAGCAGGGTCATCCAAGCCCACAGTGAGCCAGTGGCAGAGCTAGGACTTGAACTCATCAGTCCCAGACTCAAGCCCCCTGCTCTCTCCCCACTCGCTGTGGGAAGCAGGAGACTATTAATAGAGAGTCAGGGCTGCTTCTGTAAGGCTAGTAGTCCTTTGAGCTCCACCTGATCTGAACTGAAGGTCTAGGGCTCAGCACTTCCCAAAACCAGGCCCTTGGTGTCTCACCTGGGCATCTCATATCAGAGGCATCTAAAATCACCAGCTACTTCAGAAATCTGTGGCTCGTGTAGACAGTAAAGGAGCTCTACATGATTGTCCTTGTGCTAAGGAGGTTTGCTGAGAGCCATGCAAAGCACTGTGCCCCAGAGCATGTAGTCTTTGCCTCCTTTCAGTCCTGGTTCAAACTTACTGCTACTCCATCCAGACTTACCACCTGCACGCTGCTGGAGCAGTCCTTGCACTATGCTGAACATCTGCTTGGCAGCTGCCTTTGGGGATGAACTTTTATTTCAGATCCTATAGAAGTTCTAAGCTAAAAGCCCTGCCAGCCAAGGGCCTGGGCCCCTGGAAAGATTCAATTCCCCCTCCTTGTCTTGCAAAGAAGCTGAGAATCTGTCTGGCAAGACAGGTTCATTAACAAATTAATAGAATAATCAGCAGGGCTTTGTGTGCATTTTGGAGATAAAAAACTGGTAACAGCATTCTTTGACTCTTTAATGGGCTGATAAGAGCTAACTATCTGCACTGTGGCTAGGCTAATCGGAGAGATAAGGGAGGTTAAATCAATTGTGTGGCTCTACTGAGGCCATTTGCAGGGGGTTCTGCTTTTGGGGGAGGGGAGGGAAAGCAGGAGGGAGTCCAGTGTTTTTAAATATGATAAAAAGGAATCAAAGTGGGACGGGGAGTAACAAATCCCAACTCCATCAATATTTCTGGCCCTGTTGTGCAAAGGCCACCAGGGCCTGGTCCCTGGGCTGCACCTGAGGAAGGTTTTGTATGGTCAGAACAACCACCGGCATGGCTTTGGGAAGCTTGGCCAACTGAAGGTGATTTTGTTTTTGACCTGGCAGAAGAGGGAAAAGTGACTTTAATGTTAAGGCAAGTGATCTGTTGTTGTCTTTGACAGGAGCTTAGAGATGGGGGAGCCACCAGCTAGGAAGGGCACAGGCCTGGGTAGTGTGTCCTAATTGGGTGTGGCAGAAAGCAGCTTTCCTTCTACTCCCAAACCCCTTCCCAGGCTATCCCCAGTCCAGACTTGATTACACACTCCGCAGCCCTCAGTCCTGACCAACAGCCCTCCCTCCTCCTGTCCTCACCCTCTCAAAGATGTCTCTTCCATGATAGATCAGTCCTGACCTGCAGCATAGACCAGCATGCAGGTGGAGGAGGCCATGGTGCTGAGTGACTTATGGCCTGGGCCTCAGGGAGCCTGAGGCAGAGTAAAAACTGAACCCAGATCTTCCAAGTCCTGGTCTAACATCTTACATCTTCTCTATGCATGAAAGCCTCCCTGGTGGAGCTTTACCAGGGGCTGGCAAAATATGTCCCGTGGGCTGGATCCAGCCTGCTAAGCCATTCTATCCAGCCTGTGGGAGAACTAAAAAGTTTAGAAGATTACTATTTATCTGCTCCTGGCTGCCTGTCAAAAATGACAGGAGCCAGGGACAGTGGGACCCAGGGGAGCCAGCAGGAGTCGGGAGCAAGGCCGGCCCCACCCCCACCAGCTCTCTCCTAACCCCACCCCCCAACCTGCACCCAGAAGTCTCTGCCTGCGGTAGCTTTCCCAACACACAACTGGCTGCTCCAGCACTACATGGCCTCCAGCTGCATTGCCAGCCCATGGGGCCATGAGCAGGAACAGTGTGTGTGTAGTGAGAGAGGCACACACTGTGTGTGTGTGTATCCGTTCAAAGGGGGGAGGGAGAGACAGTGTGTGTGCCTGTGTTTGTCTGTGCAATGAGTGAAGGAGAGAGAGAGAGAGTGTATGTGTGTGTTTGTGTGTGTAGTGAGGGCAGCACAGAGTGGGAGGGAGTGGGAGAGTGTGTGTATGTGCCACAAGCACATTCCACCACACGCATGCACCCACACCTCCCTCACACTTCCATACATGCAGACCCCCATACCTCTCACATACCTCAATCACCCTCCCTCCACACACAGATCCCCATACCCCGCATACCCACCTACACCCCACATATCCACTCACTTCCACATGCTCCATCACCCCACACCCCTCCATACCTGTCCGTCCCACAGACACACCTAGACACCCACAGCCCGCCCCCCCCGCCCCCCATGTAAATCAGGACAAAAATATTTTTTTAATCAAATTAATGCATATTGTAGATTTTTGCTTTTTAGAATATAATTTAGTATTTTTCTGGCTCTGAGGTGGCAAAACACCGTGCTGAAAGGAGTGCTTTCAGGGGGGCAAGGGGAGGGATTTCTGGTGGCAAAGGCTGGGATTAGGGGGTGGGACTTCTGGTCCCAAGATAGTTACCAGGGGGTGGGGCACCTGTCAAGGGGCGGGGCTATCCATGCGGCCCTCAACAGCTTGCCAAAAGGCCCTCCGCCCAAAATAATTGCCTGCCCCTAAGCTACATGCTGAGTTTTCCTAGAGTAGACACGTGCACATACAACCAAAAGTGCTTGTTTGCCCATACAGCCTGTTCCCGTTTGGCAAGCAGAGTAAGGTATATAAGAGCGCGCATGTTTTTTCACAAGGTCTTTTGCCAGCCAAGCTATGTGGTCAAGAACAAGAGCAAACCCATCCTACCACAGATATGTTGGCAAAGTGTTCCAGTTCAATCTTGGCATCCCTGTGAGGGTCCTCCAGCTATCAAGTCCAGACAGGAAACCACATCCTGTCAACGTATTCATGAATTTATCCAGCTCTGTCTTCAAGCTCGTTTATAGATTCATAGATTGTTAGGGGTTGGAAGGGACTTTGTAGATCACCGGGTCCAGTCCCCTTGCACTAGGCAGGAAAAGATAACTGGGGTCAAGTGACCCCTGCAAGGTGACTGTCCAGTCTCCTTTTGAAGATAAGTCACTTGCCCCTGCTGAAAGGCCTTCCTGAATCTCCCCCCCACTTCCAGTGCACGTGGCCAGAATCGGGAGACTGTCTCCCTGTTGTCTTAATTCAGCACATACCAAAGGACACATCATCCCTACCTATTGTACCCCAAAAGAAAAGCGTGGCAAGAAGGGTCCCTCTGTAAAGGGGGTTTACTCACATTGGGACACCCTGGCCTGAGCCTCTCATTGGGCTCAGGGCCTGGGGGTGTTTGCCCTGGCACGCTTCTTGCATGTGGTCCCCTCCTGCGTCAGGGACTCCTCTGCACACTGCTGTCTTGATGCTGAGCCCTTTGAAAGAGACACAGAGAAAGAGTCGAAGAATGAGAGTGTTGGGGCTGGAGTGCAATGGGCCTGGGTGTACCTATCCCTCAAGGACTATTAATTTATACAAGATTTGCTTTGTTAAAGGAAGGACGGAGTCAGGCAGCTTTCAAGCGAAGTGTGAAAGTGACTCTAATAAGTGGTTCTGGGGAAGCTTGCTGGCAGGCCCGCCTCTCCTCCAGCCTCTCCAGGTTCCCTTTGAAATGAGTGTTGGCAACCTTGATCCTCGTCCTCCCGCACCAGCATGCCTGTTCAGTGCACTCGCTGCAAGTTCTCCAGCTCAAGGTGCTGGAGGAGGAGGGGACGGGCCAAGCAGGAGTGCCACGAATCCTGGGCTGGCAACTAATTGCATGAGTCTGACTGCCGGGGAAGCAGAGCAAGGGGGAGGCGGCTCCGAGGGCAGGAGTTTTCCTAGCCAACCCAGCCGCAGCCCAGGACTGGCGCTTACATAATCAGCAAGCTGAGCAGAGGAGACTACAGATGAGACTTGTTTTTTCCCTTATTAGGGGGACAGTCTTGTGTTTAGAAGGCTGCTCGGTGTGGAGATCTGGGAAACATTTGTGACTGCTGCAGCCCTGTTGTAGTCCCTCTGGCTGGGTATGCAACTGAGTGGGGACTCAGTTTCCCATCTGTAAAACAGAGAGCACAGTATGTACCTATTTAGCCTTAGCTGGGATCTCAGCCTGTCCCCTTCCCATTGAACTACATGGAAGCAGTAGTGCTTGGGGCCATTGCTGCAGCATACTGTAGCCTAATTTAATTCCTGAAAGGGGAAGCATCAAAATGCAGCTAGTGAGAAAGGAGGGAGCTCATCTTTCTCTCTGCTTTGTGCTGGTCTTTCTTTGATACTCATGGCCGCCACTACCATAGTATCTCACAATCTGGATAGGCACTAGCCTAGCTGGGCTACTGATCAAATCTGCCCTGGAGGTTCCTCTAGTGGTAGAAACTCACAGAGGACTTTGCATGTCACACTGGTTTCCTCTCTGGAGCAGTGAAGGGCAGCTGTGGGGTTCACGTTCAATGGGCAGGGTAGGAAATTCAGCTGTTCTTGACCCTTTTTTGTCAGGGATGAATTAGAAACATTTTTCTTTGCATGAATAACTTTGTCTTTTGCTGCAGTACAGTGTTGTATGATGCTTTCTAGGGCAGGGGGTAACCAGTTAGACCTCCCAGTGTTCCCACTCTCTCACACCAGCTTCACTCAGACATGAATGTCCCCTGGGTTATCTGAGCCATAGATGCATACAAGTCATACATTGAAAAGATATGATGTCACCTAGTCTGTTCTCCCTGGCCAGCAGTCGCTGAGCCATGGGTCTGATCTGGCAATTTCCAGCTTCTTATGAATGCAGAATTTCTCTACAAGAACAGCAATTGTCCCCCAAGGACAAATAAATGAAAAGCCCTTAGGAGGTATGGAATTTAACTTTTTCTGCTTTAATTACTGTTATTTATTATTTGTATTACAGCTGAGCCAAGAAACCCCAACAGCGATTAGGGCCCCGTTCTATGCTGTTCTGTTCTATTGTATTTTATTTCTCTTGTGCTGCCCTCGTCACTATAGATGCATGTGAAGTTCTCTCTCCCTTTCTCTCCAAGAGGAAGATAAAGTAGATTTTTCTCTAGCATTTTTAACATTAACTCTGTCGTGTTTTATGCAAGCGTTAGCTAAGGCACCGCAGACAAAGCACACCTTGTATTGGTTGTGAAAACCATCAGTGTTTGAAATGATTCTTGGATCCTGTGAGAGTCTCCCTGCAAAGCCATTGAGCTACACGTGAGAGAATTTCTGTAAGTTTTTACTTTACCGCTAGGATATATGTATGCATATAGCCAAAGACGGCCACTTCTCCCAGTCAAGATAGAGAAGAGAGAGAGTCAGGACAGATTGTGACCCCCATTTTACAAAGGGGGAGAACTGAAGCACAGAGAGGGGAAATTGCTTTTCCAGAATTGCACAAGGACCCTTGGAGAGTGGAGATTGAACGTGGATCGTTTGCATCCTTGGCCGACAGATGAGACTCCTTTAAACCGGCCCATCACTCGCTGGTGGGAAGAACAACAGGGTCTGGGGAACACAACTGCATGTGAGTGAAACACAGCAACTTTCCTAGGTCCCAGCTCATCTGTGTTAGAAAGGGCCTCGGATGTACCCAGAGAGTCAGCCAGTAACCATTGGACTTCGCCTGTTCTATGGGGAAGGAAGATAAAATACGGTGCAGTCCACTGTGAGAGCAGAACAGGTAACACACAATGTTCAACACCAGCCTCAAATCTTTGGCTTGGTTGGTTTACAGTTGTTGAAGGGATTCATTATTGACTCAGTGAATTAATGCAGTACCTTGTATGTCTCTCCCACCTTTCATCCCAGAACCTCAAAGCCCTTTACAAATATTAACTAAGCTGAACAAAGCTCTTTGTGCAGGGTCAGCAAGGGATTATTATGCATTTTGCAAAAAAAAAAGGTAAACTGAGGACTTAAGTATCTTGTCAAAGGTCAGCGGCAGAGGTGGGACTAGAATCTGAGAGTCTGGTCCCCTGCTTTGAACGCCTAACGCTGCTCCCCCTCTGTCCCTGTCCTTTTCCTGGTGTGTGGCTGTCAATCCCAAATGACAGGCAGGACTCTAGCTGCCTGGAAGAGAACAGAGCCATTAATAAAACATCAAAGCTGTTAGTATCTAAAGAGTGAACAGAAATGGGAGATAAAAGGAGATCACATGTCCAGCCTCCCTCGAGACCCCCAAAAGAGCCATATGCATCCTGGAGGTGTGTTAACTTGTGGAAGTGACTTTTAGGAGGCTCTGGTAAAAACCCCAAGGGAAATAAAAGGCCTGTGGATATAGCAGAAACATCCAGGCGTTTACAAGAGTCAGGCAGTGTGAGAGAGTCACGCTCCATGCAGGTGGGCAGTGCATGCTTCTCTTCTCTGCTGGGGCAATGTCCTTCATTCAGCAGTAAGCAACTTCCCTCCTCCCTGTACTCCACCCCGGTGAGGTCTAATCCGCAGGCACTGGTATGGAGGCCGGTCAGGGCTGTGCTCTATCAAGAGATGCTGGTTATTTCTCTCTCTGCTTTCAGCTCCTTTCTGTTAAAGGAAGAGTCCTGGGGCAGGAGCCTCTATGGCCCCGAGCCTATCGCTACCGTTCATACTAGCACAAAGTGAGTGTAAGCTTCTCCCACTTGTGCATATTTTCCTACTTTGCACTTGGTGGGGAACTGCTCCAAGGACAAGGCAGAGGAAACCTAGCCCATTTTAGAAGTGAATGAATTAGCCTGCTAAAGAGAGCATCACACAGACACAAAGGCATCCATGCACGCATGCACACACATCCGCACACACACACACTCCCTTGAATCAGATCTTGTATTTAGGTAAAAAAAAACAGCCAGTTTTCATTACCGCTGTGGTTTTAACAAAAGGGCAGATTAACAAAAGCTCTGGTTGTGCAAATGACTCACTTCTCTTCCCTGTGCCTCAGTTCACCTGTGTTATCAACTAAGGATAATGATACTGATCTTTCTCTGCTTTTTGAAAGAGTTGGGCTTGCCTAGCCTAGCACAAGCGAGTCTGAGAGGGTATATGTATTTATGTAAGTATTATATATGCCACCCTTCCCAAAATGGCTTAGGGTGACTTACAATGACAGAGGAACCATATTTCTCTCTGTAAATATATTGATGGGGAGAAGGGCTATTTAAGCTAAAGGACAATGTTGGCCTGCGAACCAGTAGATCCTGACTGGGCATTATTAAATCAGATGATGGTTTCAAGCAGAGGAGTGAGGTTCTGATACAGCCTTTCAAAAGGAGGACTGGGGTCAAAAAGGTTACCGGGTTTCACGGTGGAGTGTGGTAACTTTGTGATGGTTGCCTGCAGTAGTAAGGAGCTGGACTCAGTGGCCCAGGGGCTGCCTCCACTCCCCATCCTTCCTCCCCTACAAAGGTGCTATAGCAGCGTAAATTCCTAGTCCCAAATACACACATTGCTTTGGACTACTGGCTTTAAAATATGGCAGTACTTTTAAAGAAGGGTTCAGGGGTTGCTGTGAGGCTTAATTCATCCACATAAAATGTTTTCTATTATTATAATGCCTTCCCTCAAAGTCTCCTGACAGTAAATTCTTGAGCATAAGATCCAACAATTGCCAACTGTTGAAATTTGCTAATTGCTGGGTGATAATAAAGCTGATTAATAATGCTTTTAACTTCTGAGGTTGATTTCAAACCAGGTGTATAAGGGCCCGACTGCTGGCTGAGGCTGAATTGAGTCCTGATGGACAGGTAATGAGAGAGGTCAAAAGGAGGGCAGCAATGCCACCAGCCCAAAGAGCTGAGCTGTAAGCCTCCCTGCCCCAAACCCATGAGAGGTTGTAAGCGAGCAAACAATTAAAAAAAAAAAAAACATTAAAAAAATTAGGCTAATGCATCGCAAAAAGCGTTCTGTTCATTTCCTTGACAAGTGTAATTTAGTTTTAATTATTTATGATACTTCATAGCCTGCTAGTAAATGTGCTGTAGTATATTTTGTAAAACTAATGAAGTCTTAGTAATATAAGACCTAACTCAAGCCCTCTGCTGAGCAGCAGAGAGAGACAAGCAGGGGAGGGGTATCTTCAGGTTAGCGGAGTCTCAGGTCCGTAACCGTCTCTTGAATTATTCATTCCTCATTGGATCCAGGTGGAGAGTTACCACTTTTCACACATCACTAGTAGGGACCGAGGCTCGCAACATCAGTCTGACTGAGCGTGCTCTCAGTTAGCTGTAAAAGTACTTAGCTCTTCTTCTGAGCCCCAGTAGTGGCAAAGACCTTCAGGGGACAGGGCAGTTTGGCCCAGATAAGCACTGGGATAGATATTTGGGGGCTGCTTATTTGAGCTTCCACCCACAACCTTTTGGGTCTGCAGAACTGCATGGAGGATATTTCAGATGCTAGAAGGCTTTATTTGTTGAGCCTTCCCAGATCTTCTGTTCCCAAATAAAGAAATTAAATGAGAAAGAACATATGGAAGGAGATAGGGAAGATTTATCAACACTCTTTTTCTTGGGGTTTTTTTTGGTTTTTTGGTTGTCTTTTTTGAACTTCCAAAATAAATGCGAGATTTGAGTGAGACCTTCCAAAAACAAATTAACTTGTCCCTGTGGAAACTGCAAGTGTGAAGTTGTACATAATTCCTTGCAAGCGATTCCTGCCTCCCCTCGCTCTGGAGCACACCAAGGGGATTAAGCCTCCATGGCTGATTAAGTCCCCCCTGTACAGTGCTCCATCTGCCCTAACCTTGAAGGAAGCCCAACAGAAGGCAAAGTAGTGAGAGACCTTGAAGTAACTCATCCGCAGGCCCCCCGGTGCAAGAGAGAGCCTGCCTACTGTGCAGTGGAAGTTCTGATGGAAAAGACCTGAACCCCGCGGACTAGTTTAATTGCAGACTGGTTTCAGTAAAGCCACTTCTTGAATATCTAGCGCAGACCATCAGCCTCCCTGGCATCCTGAGCCCCTGACATTTCAGTGGCCGTGGATGGATCTGCCACATGGGCATGCTCAGAACAGCATGGGGTGTTGCACGGAAACCTAAATTTAAATGTTAAAAAGCTTTTGTTCATTACCGGTGGCATTTTTCCCCCCCATTTGTCACTTGGAGCGGAGCTGTGACTCTTTTAATATCAAACAAATAATAAGCTCCCTCTAAAGTGATTTTTCTGACAAGGAGCTCAATATATTAAACTTTATCTATATTTTAATAGCCAATTTCACACCAAACTGCCTTCTTAATAATGTATTTACCACCTGGGGATATTATTCCAACCCATCTGGAAAGAATTGGAAATTAACTGTCCCTAAACTGAGTCTGTGTGTGCTTTAGATGCAGCGGAGATAACAGCAGTGTCATTCCTAGGGGAAGTGGGGGAGGAAGCTCATATTGCAGCCAGCGAAATGTCAGCAGCAAAGGCAATAGCTGGCGGGGAAACGAGTGTTCTTCTCTTAGCGATTCAAAGGCTCACCCCGGCCCATGTCAGGTTTATTCGGTAGCGAGGGACACCTTGGGGACCTCTTCAGAGCGCTCTTTTAAGAGCAGCAGATTCTTGTTTCCAGGGATTCAGCGTGGAGCCAGGGCTCCAGGGATTTGGGTTTTATTCCAGAGACTTGTCATTTACTCGCTGTGTGAATCTGAGCGAGCTACCCTCCCTCTCTCTGCCTCAGTTTCCTCCTCTGCAGCAGGCAGACGATTCTCCCCTGCCTTTGGAAACCATTTCTGCAGCTAGGGATGCACAGAAGCACAGAAAATTATTTCCCCCTTTCCTCCCTGTCAATATAGGTAATCCAAATATATTTGATCACACATCAAATCTAATTTAGTCCAGCCCTCTCAGGTTCTGTCTAATCTAATCTAAATCAGTTTTATCTAATCTAGAGTAATCCAATTTGGACAGATATCTATGTAATTTCAATCTATTTAATCAAAATCCAGCCAGGGTAACTGCTTGTTGTTTTGCATTCGCTGTGCCTAGAGGCCAAGCCTTGTGCTAGGCACTGAACAAGGTCCCAGCCTCAAAGAGTTGTCGGGTTATAGTCCCGTGGGGTTGGAAGACAGGGTCTCAGTTGCTAGCCCACATAACTGAGGCTGACTTCCTCCCCATGATCAGCACCAAGTCCCTTTGGGGAGTCAAGATTTATCTGCAGGGATGAGCAGAGCTCTCAGTAAGGCAATGATATTTCATGTGGGTGAGATTTCAGTCTGTATCAACAAGAAATGCTGAGAAGGAGCCAATGGGGTCTTGCTCAAGCACATTCCCCTGCGTAGACATTATCTTGTACACATTAATGCCCCTTCTTGACCTCTCTGGCCATGGAGGATAAGAACCAGCCCAAAGACATCCATGCATTCTGCATGGATGAGCATTCAGGACCAGGTCCTGGTTCTTTGGGGAAACGTGATCACGCTTGAAGATAGGCTGCAGATACAGGCAGACCTAGACAGGCTGGCAAGTTGGGTGGACTGGAATGAGATGAAGTTCAACACTGAGAAGTTTAAAGTGCTCCACCTGGGGACAACCAACCTCCATACCTACAGGCTTGGCAATGCCAATTTGATCTGCACTACAAATGAAAGAGAGCTGGGGGTAATAATTGAACACAGTATGAACATGCTGGCAGCGCGATGCTGTAGCCAGCAGGGCCAACAATACCCTGGCATGCATCAATCGATGCATCTCCAGCAAAACTAAAGAAGTGCATCACCTCTGGAGGGAGCTTATTCCATAATCTGCCCTGGAAATCTTCAAGAGGAGACTGGACAGGCACTTTGCTGGGTTCACCTGACTCCCAGTTGTCTTTCCTGCTTCCAAGGTCCCTTCCGGCCTTACAATCTATGAATCTTTCATGTGACCCATCTATCCCCTCTAGCTCTTCTGGCTCAGTTGCAGTGTTTTTGGCTTAACCCCCTCCACCACTGTAGGTCTCAGTTAACCACACTCCAAATCAAACTGCTTGACTGTAACCCTTGCCTCAGTCCAACAGCCACACTGCACCTCTCCTCCCCACCAGGACCGCCCACATGCCCAAACAGGCTGACTCTCGACACAGCAAGCAACCCTCCTGCACTGCAGCTACATCTTCTCTATCCCTCTTTCCCAGGGCGAGCTGAGTGTGCAGTTCATGATTTTCTCTAAAGTACTCTCTATCCAAAATTGTTTAATCAAACCCTGTCTGCAAATTGGCCTGTTGTTCATTGGGGAGCATTTCACTTTGTTTGTAACTGTATAGCTGACTGTCACGATGACCTGTCACCCTCATAATATGACCCTGTGCCATCCAGCTGGGCTCTCTAACTGTTCTCTTGGGACTGAGATTTTGAGGGAAATACTCTTGTCTAATGTTTCTTCTCCATGAGTTCCCCTTATTATTCAGTAGTCCCAGGAATATTTCTCCTGGAAATGGGCTTTACTTGGACAGGTGCAGTGAGTGAATACAAGAAGGGATGGTGTAGATACAGGTACAGCTGAGTCAGATTTGTATTTGTGCCAGCATTGGTAGCACATCCTTGAGGGATGTTATCACCAGGCAGCAGTTGATGTTGCCGTATAAAAGTTGCACTTGGGTTTATTTTGGATATGTTTATTATTAGTACTGTTGCCATATGCTAGCCACACTTGGGTTTATTTTGGAGCAGAAGGAGGGTGGATAGTCATGGGTGTTGCTCAGTCATGTGAAAGAACAAGGAGGGGTAAACTCCAGTCTTATTCTGATACTATGATTTTATTTAGGGAAGGAGGAAGAGGGGGGTAGTAAGAGGAGACCTAGCTCCTCCCTCAAAAAGAGGCCTAGTTAACCATGTTAACCTGAAGTCAGGCAGAAGGCAAGGTAGATTTGCATCTTATAGACCAGTGGTCCTCAACCTTTTTTGTACAAGGACCATTTGTAAACATCAGTGGCCAGTCCCGACCCAGTGCCCCTCACTTCTGACCCACTGTCGCCTGCCCCCAGGCCTCACCCCCCAATGTGTGGGGCATGGGGTGGGTGTGTAGGGCAGGGGGGTGGGACATGGGGGGCCCCAAGCAGCCCCTTGTAGGCTGGAGCTCTGCCACTCTGCGTGGGAAAAGCCACAGTTTTCCACATGTTTCTCTTTAAAGGAGAATCCATTTCTGAAGTTTGTTCATGACCTTTTCATATATTCTTGCAACTCATTTTGGGGTCTTGACCCCCAGGTTGAGAACCACTCTTATAGACTGATGAAATCAGGGACAAATATGCTTTTGTAAGCGGCTGCTTGCTTCATCAGATGTTATACAGGGGCTGCAGGAAGAGGAGCTATTTAGAAGCTTTGCTTCCTGCAGTCCTTTCTTAGCATCTAATGAGCAAGCCACAGCTTATGAAAGCTTATGCGTCTCTGATTTCGTTGATCTATAAGGTGCAGATAAATCTACCCTGCCTCCTCCCTCACACTCAGAGAAGGTGGATATAGGCTGATAGGAAAGCTTGATCTGCTCTGAACAAAGGGATATATTTAGAGTAGATCAAGCTTGTGATATGAGAAAGTTTAGTCTATAACAAATGCCGAATCCTTACTATTTCAGGGGAAAAGTCCATTTTGTTGCAAACTCTGGGGGAAAAAAAGATCAAAATGAGCATTTTTAATTTAGGGAAAGTTCAGAATTTGACTCCGGACTTTCAAAAAATTGTTTCAAGCTTTATTTTATTTATATATATATATATATTCACATTAGTTTGTGGCAATTTAGTAGCAGTGGTGTGCTACTGTGTTCTAGTCCTGCTAACACAATGTAAACATGCCAAAATATAATAGTTGAAATATTTTAATTTTATTTTGAAAAATAATTAGCAGCCTCTGCTGTTTATACAGACTGAAACATCTTATCTTCCTCTTTAGATCAAAGCACTTCCTGTTTGCTGTAGGGAAACAGATTGACACTAACATCAAAGTGTCTTCTGCATTGTAAAGAAATGGTTTGACACAGTTTGAACTTAGTGTCAAACTGTTTCATTACAGCACAAACAGGAGACAGTTTGATCTAGAAAGGAAATAAGATGTTTCAGTCTGTAATAAAGAGTAACTGCTCTTAATAATCAGACAACAAAATGAAACATTTTTAAAAATTATAAATATACTATGATATTATTATGACGTGTTAGTCGCGGGAGCGCATGTTAGTGCACCATGCCCAGTGATATGTTCTGAAATAGTGTCAAACTAATATTTAAATCACAGAATACATCATTACAAGCAAAAATGTTGAGATTTCAAATCAGGAGTTGAGCAAAAGTGACATTACTTGGCATGCCTGCTTTGCCAGGCACGTTGGAAACATTTGTTTTCATCCTGAATCCAAGCATGAACATGTGTCGAAACGGTCTGTGAAATGGAAACTCCGAGGATGTAACAACTCACTCCCTTTCCAGAGCAGGGGGAGTGCGGGGAAGGAGTCCTGACCCTCAGAGTCATGGTTCATTCTCTGGCCTGCTCCCAGGATGACACAGCCGTGCTGTTTGTAGAGTTAGCCCGACTTGTGTCAACCTGAGTGACACGTTTTGGAATGTGGCTGTGGAGGTAGCATGGTCTAGCCCATATCTGCGCCAATTGACCTTGTGTCTAGTGTTGGGCACCCAAAACCAGAGGCCATCTTTATCAATGTGGCTGGCAATTATCAAGGCACCCAAGCAAAGAGCCACCACTAGAGCATAGGGAAAGCATAAAATATCAGGCTATTTATATGGGACAGGGTCTAGCAACTGCTCTTTCTTCTTGTCCCATGAACTTATCTGCTCAGGAGTTGCAAGAGCAGGAATGCTGTTGTTTGTGATTCTCTCGGAGACTTCCACGCATGGGAGCGTTTGTTTTGTTGTCATCTGGAAAAGAGAAGGAGTGATAGTGATCTCTGCATGTCCCTGGATCCAAAGTCCCCAATTAATCAGTGAAGCAAAGAGACTAAGTGTGACAGGCAGGTCAAGGAGGAGAGGTGTAAAAAGGCTGCTTTAATCCTGCAGTGGGAGGATATGAGCACTGACAGTTACCTGGGGACTCAGAGATACCAGAATCCCTAACTTAATCAGACAGATAACGGGAGCAGCTCTGGCTGAGGCGGTGGCAGGAAACACTGCACAATAGAAGGCAGCCCCTCTGGACCCCCGTGCTGTGCCTGAGATAATAAACTATATAAAAATCTGTCACCAGGCGATAAGTGATGAATTAGAATCAATTATATGTTTAAAATAATAGACATCCCCATGGTGTTACCCTTCCAGAACTGTGATGGCTTCTGACTGGCCTGGGTTGCATTGACAGGGGGCTTGCTGGCATCACTGCCGTCTGAGCTGGCTGGCCTGGGAAGTGGTGCAGACAGGTATGCAGAGCAGGGAGTTGGGTCTTGTGTTGTGAAGAGGCAGCAGAAATCAAAACTGGCAGCAAAGCATTGGCTATTTCATTTGCATTTCTTCCCAGGCCCAATAGATATGTGTGGCATGCATGCACTCAGCCAGAACACAGGCAGCACCCGTGACACTCCTGCACACACGCTACCCTCAAGAGTACAGGAACACATCACCCACATATGTATCCTGGGTGTGGACATACTGGCCAGGGGCAGAAGTTACACATAAACTGCTTTAAGTGATCAGAAACTGGATTAAACCTATAACAGAACAGAAGTTCAGTGCACATAAATCAGTTTCAAAATGACTGAAACTGGTTTAAGATAAACCTGGTTGAATGTAGTATCAGACTTCACTGATTTGGTCAAACCAGTTTATGCAATGTCTGTCCCAGATCCCTTCCTAGGCTTGCTTGCTTCAAAGGCCACACAATCTGTCAGTGTTCAAGAGGAGACAGAGAGAGGTGTGAGAAATGACCTGGTTTGCAATGGGAGTGGTCCAATCCTATGGTAAGGATATACGTAGATGGACAGCCTTCACACTAATCTTTGTTGCAAACATCAATCTTCATCCTACTTTTGTTCATGCTGATGGAAATTGGCAGTAAAACCATAGAACGTGAAGTCAGAGTGACAGATGAATCAGGACAGGTATTTGTCACCAGCCTAATTCTTTGGGATTACCGACCTGTTCATAAACTGATGTGGATTTTGCCCATCTCTTATCCCTAAGAACCCGCTAAAGGTTTCTTTTAGTCTCTCCCTTCTTCCTTTTGGCGGTTTGCTAACTGTTAACTTCAGAGATGTGGTATTTATTGTTGGTTTAGTGTGATTGGCCACTTCCATCACATGGCCTTCTTTCTGATCCATGACTGGATGAGCAGACTTTTTCAGACAGGTGAATAACAAATGATGACTCAGAGTCTTTCCAAGAGTGGATTTTCCACTGAGTAATCAGCAGTGCTGCATTTTGCACACATTTCCTATTGATACCAGGTGGACATTTGAATATGCAGAAATAACAAGTAGCCCCCCATGAATCATTTATAAACTTAATTGTGCATTTACTTGTTTTTTAGTTGATGAGCAGCTTTGGTAGGGTAAGCAGCAGTGGCTGTGCAGACCTTAAACACTTGTTCTTTCTGCACTCAAACACACATGCGTGGTGGGGTACCACAGTTACTAAATGTACACCCACAACCCCACTTGCACAGACCATCATTACACTTACATCACTGTAAAATTGTGGTGCTTCATGGTTGGCCTCATCCCACTGGGGTGGTTTCCATTTACAGCTTCCTCTTTCTGTCCTTGAAGTTGCCAGCAAAGCTCACTGTGGTTTCAGTGGTGCAGCCCCCTGTGAGCTTGCACATCCTCTTCATTAGCACACCTGAGTTTCAAGCAGAGACATGGACCATTAGACCCTGGCTCTATCAACTGAGATGCAAAGGAAACATCAAAGCTTGCAGGGCCCAGCTGACAGTCCCTCTTGTGTAGCTCCCAATAACCTGAACAGTGCTTGCTGCCCCCAAAATGTGCTTTCTTTACACCTGGCTGAGGGCAGTATATCCTGCCAGTCTGTACATTGGGGGAGCTCATGTTGATTTTTCACTATTTGTGAGTCCTCTTTGCCAAGGAATTTTTGCCCCTGAGGTGGCAGACATCCAGAATGAGCCACTGGATGTTTTGGAGGAAGCATGGTCCAGGGTCAGAGCTGGAAGGCAACACTCAGGAGCTCTTTTGTTGAGGCGGAGAAGAGAGCTCAGATGAGTAAAGCAAGGGGCCTGGGACCTAGCGCTTTTGGTTTCCATTATCTGCTATGTAGTAGTTACAGCAGCAATTGGTAGCACTTACATAACAGCTCAGTGCCTCATCTTGTACTTTGGGAAGCTAGGATGCCACCCACCTGGCACGTTTAGCGGGGGGCCCAAAAGCTTATGTGAGTAGAATAAGGAAAGTGCTTTGAGATCTATTGGCCCACTGTCCACGAACTCTCACACTAGTTGAACTAATGTATGTCTCCAAGCCAGCTTATTTAAACAAGTGTAATCCCCCCCTCGGACAGTCTCAAAATGAATCGAGGTTAAGCTGATTCCTTACCGACTAAGTAGCCTCCGCAGACAGCAGGCTGCAAGGCTTTGAAGAAGCCAGCTTTAAAGTGCACCTCTTGTTAAACCAGTGCAAATTGCCATGGAGGAAAAGCTGCAGAAAAGCACTGCAAATCCACACACAGCACTGCTAGGGCTGCCCGTAGAGCTGGCCACATGCAAGGCCCCCTGGAAAAATCAAGCAGGTGATGTCAAGCCTTCCCCGTTCACCTCCATCATCATTTACAAATGTCTTGTGCCTCCTTTCAGCAGCCAAAGCAAGTTCCTACACCCACCGGTGGGTGCCCTGCTCCCTGGGCCAGGCCAGGGCAGTCCGTCGTTTGTGTGGTCCTTCATCAAAAGTTTAATTGGAAACTCGTGCCTGGACTTTTTATTTAATAGCATGAGTTCCAGCCATAAAACCCCTGGAAGCCTGTGCTAAGCAGGAGCCCTGGGACCAGCACTAATGGAATGAAGCAAGCGGCTCGCCAGCCACGGGGACACTCTGGGAGTTCCTTTTTGAGTCTTATTTACATTCGGACTAACAATAGCTCCTGAGCTCAGCTATAAATAACTTCGAGGGAAGAGTTGTCTAATTAAATGTGCAGCAGCAAGAAAAGTTCTTTCGCCACCAGGCTGGTGTCCTAATGAACGTAATCACCGGATGCGGACAGCTTAGAAAACAGAACTTGACATCTCTCTGTGGAGTCGGAGAGACTGGGGGCGGGGGACAGGGGTGGAACTTACTCAGGGAGAATTTCCATCAATAATTAATTGTGCAGCATATTGAACCCCTTGGTTTCCTATTTAAAAAAAAATGGAAATAGGGAGAGCTTTAAAGCAGCTCTGGTCAGGAGCTCACACCCTGTCTTTAACCTGCTGGGGAAGGGGCAGCCTCTGGTTTCTGAAGCCCACTTGACAATAGAAATCATTCTGCATGTGCTGTAGGGAGTTGTGTGGTCTGAATACCAGATGGAGAACAAAGCCGTCTTGTGTACTGATGCCCACTCCTCCCTGTAGATCCCTCATCCCCCTCTCCAATCTGTGAAATTAAGGTAATGACATTCCCCTGCTGGATCTCACACGGGAGATGTCTGGGTTGTGTTAATGGCTACGAGATGTTCTGAAGTTGGAAGTGAGATGTAGGTACTCAGCAGTGTCTGTAGCCACCAAGGATGTCACTGTGCTCTATCACATTCCATGCAGTGCTCTGTGACAGCCGCCGGGAGTCTTGCTATTCGTGCTGCAGTAGAAACTAGAGGCCTCATTGCATTAGGTGCTGTACAAATGTGTAACCAAGAGAGGATCCTGTTGCAGGGAGGTTACTGAGGAAGACAAATGCATACACTAAACAGATGGGGAGCATCAGGTGGCGATGAGATGGCTACAGTTCGGCGTGACTGGCAGGGCTTTCTTTTCTTCTCCCAAAAACTCACTGAGCTAATGAAGGGGTTGCTTGAGAAGGGCATGAACGTAATCCCTCAGAGCAGAAACTGGCTGCCCTGCTGAGTGAGCTATAGCATATAAATCAGATCTTCCTACAGTTGAGTATTTTACAGGTCAAATAATGTTTGGTCAATTATTGATCAAAAATTGTAAAAACTTGCCAATAGCTCCAAATGATGCACAGGAAAACCACCATTTTTCCATTAGGAAATGTGTCAAAAAACAATAAAATATCATATTTCTGTCAAGGAAATTATAACAAAAAATGTAGTTTTTCTGTAAAATTGCTATCATCTTTGACCAATCAAAAATATGCAGTCAGTTGACAGTATTTGACTGGTCAATTGACTGGCTTGCCAGCCCTAGACCTTCTGGCTTTGAAAGCACATACCCCTACTGCCTGGGGAGCCAGGTTCTCCATTAGCAGTGAGTTGCCTTGGGTCTTGCATCGAGCCGAGCAATTCAGATTCCACCCAGCAGAGGGAAGAGGTGCACAGGCACATCGGCCACTTCATCGTCCTTGTATTCATCATATTTTTCTATTTGGCATGTTGTAGCATCGGTGTATTGATGAGCCTCTTTTCTGTGGCCATTGTCCAATCCGACAGGTGATGACTTCTTGCGGGCTGCCCTAGTTACCGCTCCCAGAGCGGCCGATTTCCGGAGTGCTGCTGACATATAAATAAAGGGCTGATTGAAAGGCAGCATTGTTGGCATCTGACACATTGGGCCAGCTCTTCAGTAGGAGTTGTCGGTGTAGCCTCGTCGTACTCAAAGGAGCTGTGCCAGATTACCCCTGCTGAGAATCTGGGCCGTTGTCAACCCCTATGGAAAGGAAAATGTGGACACAGAGGCAGTGGCGGGTAGGTTCTCAGCTGGCGTAAAACAGCAGAGCTCCATTTGATAACATTGATTGTAGTTTGCCTGAGCTTGGGGATCTGACCCAAGATATTTTCCAGGTTCTAGGATTATCAGCCAGCTAACGGTGCATTAAATTGTGACTTAGTTTATCAAACGGCGGCAATGCAAAGGTGCGTCTGTTGTCGTCTCCGTTCCCCTAGCAAACAGGCCCAGCCGAGTCCTAACGCCAGCCAGAGTGGGTGGAACGGTTGGAGCCACCCTGTTCCAGTCTGGTTCAGTTGTTACCATTGCCACGGAGCCAGGTTGAGAGGAGATGCCGTTCTCCACCCCTGGAGAACATCCTGTGTGTCTGGTGCGATTAATCTAAATGGCCACTGGATGTCAATGTTGCTTCAGCCAATTATAGTGGTGAAACTGCGTATCCTGCAAAGGGGGGGAAATGTCATTCTTCTGTGTAGCAGGGTTAATTATTTGCTTTATCTCTGGGTTATATAGGCAACTGGGGATCCTCTGGATCATGGTGTACGTGTGAGAAGTCTAGTCGCGTGCCTGATGAATTCGGTTGTAGCCGATGAGCCCAATTCGAGGGTGACACAGCCTGTAACAAGTTTCACAGATCCAGGAGTTGGCGTCCAAGTTTAAAGCGCACTGCTTCCTTCTTTCTCGCTTTGCTTCTTCCATCCTCTGCATCAAAGCCACTTCGTGTTGATCTGCACCCGGTGCCAGATGTTCCCTCCAGACTGGATGGGCTTCTGTGCTTTCCTCCCAGCCTTCTATGTTAATGTTGAACGACTTCATATAATTTTTGCACATGTTGTGGTACCACCATGGAGGGCAACCCCACTTGCTAGAGCCTTCTCAAATCTTGTACAGAATAGTCTTTGGGATATGGTCTCCTCCCATTCTCCTGACCTGGCTGAGCCATCGCAATATCCTCTTCTTGATAGTGCTTTCTAAGCGTGTTAGTCCTGCGTGCTCCAGCACCTCTGTGTTTGGCATTTTGTCTTCCCATTTTATTTTCAGGATTATGCGCAGGCATCTCATGTGGAAGGTGTTCAGTCTCCCGATATGCCTAGCATATGTAGCCCACATTTCTGAACCATAAAGCAGGGATGACAGCACATAAGCCTCTTAGATTTGCATCTTCTTCACCTTCGTTGATAGTTTGCTGTTATTGCATGCATGCTTCTGTAATAGCCTGAAATTCTTAGCTCCCTTTCCAATGCTGTTAGTCAGCTCAGTCTGAAGGTCAAGATTCCTGCTGATCATAGAAAAGGCTGTTGACGATGGCAAGAGATTTACCCTCCAGAGTGATGTCAGGCACTGGTTTTTACATCCCTTGGTACACAATCACAGTCTTCTTGAGACTAAATGTCAGCATGAAGCTCTTGCATGATGCAGAAAAACTGCCTGAGAGATTTTTGCAGGGAAGATTCACTGCAGGCAACCAAGGCCACATCACCTGCAAACAGGAAATCTCTCAGAACCAGCTCTTTCACCTTGGTTTTCACTCTAAACCTTGCCATGTTGAATAAGCCTCCATCTAGTCTGGTGTGAAGATAAATACCATCATTACTGTCCCTATCTTCATGTTACTAAGATACCAGGACTACATGCAAGGCTCAGGGAATGACACCTAGCATCCAGTGAGGTTGGCCAGAGCTAGATTTGATCCTATGTGTTTGTTGGACTAGACCCTGGCTTCGCAAAGAAGGACAACTCTCAGCTTAATGAAAAATTAGGCCCATATGTGATGCTGAGCCATCCTGCCCTGCCTCTTAGCCCTTTGGGTGATCAGTCTGGATGCTCAGGAAGACCTTAATGATACCCCAGAGCTTTGAGGTTTGAGGTGGGATGGCCAGGAAAAAAAAGCCTTAGAAAGGAGAAATACAAGACTTCTAGGGTGCTCTGCCTCCAAAGAGAGGAAAGATGTGGGCATGTGAGGTTAGATCTGGATTTGAATTTGTAGCTTGAATCCTTCTCCATTATTTATGTGAAAGCCAGTCCCAGGAGCACCCATGCACCAGCTGCATCCTGCCAAGATTCACAGTAAAAAGTGCTTCTCCACACCACCTTCCTCCCTCTGGGAAACAGCTGAAGTATGGTCCACATTTTCTAATGCAGACACAGCACAAGGACCCCTAGAAATATGGATGGGCGCACTTGCATGCAGAGAAGGGGCATTTTCCAACCAACAAGTGCAAGTGCATTGGAAACCTTGGCCTCAGGGTTGGACACTAACTTCTTACTGAAGGCTTGCTTTTTTTTTTTTTACCCATTTTAGGATGGCAGCAGATAGAGAATTTAGAGTAGTTTTAAGGCAAACTCATGCCCTTGCTACTTAAGTTGAAAGCAAGTTTACATTAGCTTGTTATCAGCCTAGGGGACACTGAGCGCATCGAGTTAGGTTGTTCAGATCCCATTCAATACAGACCAGTGTCATAAACCTGGCCCTGGCTCGCCAAAGGGATGATACCCAACTCTTTTCCTCCTTCATGAGTTGTTTTCTCTCAGAGTGGAGCTGATGGATAGCGAGAGATTGTTGCTTGTGTTTGTGACTCTTCTTTGGATAAATGGAGGACTGTAGCCCTCGGAGCTGTGACTGCGGTGCTAAAGGAAGGAAAATGGAGTTGTAGTTTGTGTCCCTTTGGATCTATTTACTTCCCCTCAAATCACACTCATTTATGCTCGTTAATATCTCAAATTTGATGATAAGCCTAACAGACTTAATTTATAAGATAAATAAGATGTTGTTAGTGCTTTAGTGGCAAAAAATGTGCAAGAACACTGCTAATCTAAGGTGAAAATGCCTTACTGAGTGAAATTTAATTAGGAGATTGCGTTCTATTAGGGACTGGGGCATTGAGTTCATGAAAATGAATACAAATATGATCCAGGCAATCGCTTCCCTAAGTGAGAGTTGCTGATAACCTAAGCGCTCTCTCCACCACTCCACAGCTGATGAAGAAAAATAATTTGTGTCCTCTTTCATTGCCAGAGGGAGACTTTACAGAGTTGGTTGGCTTGATATGTTATCTGAGTAAATACACCGCTGAAATGGGGCGGGGGGAAGGTGGTATTGCAGCCTCATTCCTGGCAGGTTTAGCGAAGGTTGTAGGAGGGAAATGGGGCCTGAGTTTCAGGGTAAATGTCCTTGCCAATCACAGTAGGTTTTTAACAGTGCTTGTCCAGATGATGAGAGAGTGGCAGGACCTGTGTATACGATGGTCTGAGGCCCCGTCTTGTTAGTCATGAGATGTTTAGATTGGATGGGTCTGTTCACATCCGTTCTTAGGGGAGAGGAGCCTAAATTGCAGTGGACCTTTGGAGTGGCCTTCATCCTGCTGTGTGGACTGAATGGCTGCTATGCTGGTGATGCCTTTACATCTGAACAGTGATGGTGAAGAATATAGAGGCCTCTTTCCTTTCATGTCCTTTTGCTCAGCTAGTGGGAACTTGGAGGTTCATGGCTAAAATTGGGGTTTCCCAGTATCCTCAGTAGGAGAACAGGGAGCCTGGGTATGTGTGCACACAAGCTAGATGGAGAGATTTGGACAACTTGCTGGGCAGGAGGGTTGCTGCTTCCATCATGAAGACCCATGCATGGTTTAGCCAGATGGCTGAACTCTTAATTCATTCAAGCCAGCCAGTTTTCTGTAGTTGTAGGGAACTGGACCAACTCCTAGCATATCCTCCACCCTGTAAGCCTTTGAAATGTCTTACCAGGTGGGAGAGTGTGCAGCAGTTAACACCCAACCATGCTAGCGCCCCTTGCCATAGAGATGTTATCGGCATGTGGAGCTAATGGGTCTTCCCAAAAGATGTGTAAGATAGCAGTACATAAAATATACAGAGTATTTGCATGGCCACAGAACGTGCCCAGTGTGGTAGCTGTCCATTTGTCTATGGACTGTACGAGTGCTCTTGGGAAGGATAAAACTAGGGAGATGAAAAAGCTATTCATCTCTTTCAGTCTCCTGAAGAAGCCTCTTCCATGTCCTCAGTGTGTTCAGTCCTCCCAAAGAAGCATTTTCTCCAACTCCTGTGCAAAGAGACAGGCTCCTTTGGGTGGGCTTGTGGTAATTCTGTGTAGCACAAATGTGCTCAGTGGTGCTGCTAGTTCTTCCCTTTCATTACTAAGGCTCAGGGAATAATCCTTCCTCTTTCCAAAGTAATGAAAAACTCTCTTTAACTTAATCCTTGCCAGGATTTGCCCCTCTGTGCATTAATTCCAATGACTGGAGACTGAGTGATCTTCACTACAGAAAGCATGTGAGCCGCTGTAGTCCAGGGGGGCCTTTATCAGATACTGTATCTGCTCAGCAGAAGGCTCATAAACCTTTCTGTCCCTTCCATCACCCCCTCTTATTTGTGCAGAATAAGCTCTGCAACCCATGCCCTTTCCATGACTTCTGATGGTCTTCGGAGCTGGAGGAAGGTCCACTAGCCACAGTTAAGTGTGTGGAGCCATGGGTGACTGGTGCCTTCCGAGTCTGGGGCAGGGGGCACCCACAGGCACTGCTGGTGGTATCAGCAGCAGGGGGCAGACCTGGCCAGTGGCCCTGTCGGGGGGGCATATGCTCCCCCCTCATGCCTGCCCTATGTGTCACCTGTGTGTTGGGCCATCCACTGGTTTGAGAGCTGCCTTCTGCATCCTCCCATCTGCTGGCACAAGCGCTGCCTGCAAAAGCCAGTTCTCTCCGCTTCCTTTGTGAAGCCGGAGTGGAACAGCGCAGTGAGCACACAGGGAGTCATTATTCATGCAGATGATCCTCACAATTCAATAGAGCTAATTAGTTAAATGATGGCAGAAATTAGTACTTTCTGCAGGTTTATTAATATTAATAAAATCATTCTCCAGCTAAAAATAATAATAATAATAATAGAATGAAAACACAGCCACAAATGCCCGGCCCAGCTAGTAGATGTCGGCATGGCCCAGACACTGTCAGTGTGTGAGAAGCAGGGTCTCCCCCCATCTGCCTACAAAGCCCCTTGGGAAGTGAGAGTGGTGGGTAAACTTGTTTCATTTTCAATTCCTTTCCCTTCTCCACTGGGGAGGAATGAACCTCAGTCAGCTCAGCTTGGAGGCCTGGCTGGGCCTACCACCCTTGGGATGTACTGGAGCTATGGTGAAACTGTTGAGCAGGGAGGACTTTGGCTCAAAATCGTGTATGAACTGATTGAACTAATTCAGCCCTGATTCAAGGCTTAATAGCTGCTGGTTCCCGGTTCTGAAAATAGACCCCACCTCAGGGTTCTCAGTTTAATTATTTTTCCCCCATATGCAATACTTTGCTCATTGAGGCTGAGGAATCAGTGCTCCAGGATGCTCTCCATGCTTCTCCACCAACTCACTGAGTCACTCCACCTCTCTGCATGCACTGACTCATCAGGCTTTTGAGACTTCATTTATAACTGTTCCCTGTTCCCCTTGTTTGAGATTCCCAGGTCTTCCATGCAACAGTGGGCTCTCACATTTCCCAGCTCCCAGGCCACAGATGCTGGCTCCTAGTCCATCCTTCCTCGTGCCTAATAATTCATCAGCCAGCACTTCCTTGGGCAGCCCAGAAATCAATGTGGCAGGCTCCCTCTGAAGTGCCAGATGTGGTGAGCCAGGGTTTACTGAGTAGGCACGAGAAGCTGGAGTTTTAGTTACGTGTTTAAAAATTAAACTCCCTTTTTATTGCATCATTTATTGCAAAGCCAATAGAGAGAAAACAGTTTCCCTTAAGCTGCTTAGGGTGGAGAACCAGTAGCTCAAGGAGTGGCTCGGTCATAAGAGAACATGCGGTTGCAGGTAGGAGAAAGACTGTGAGAAAAAGGCCCCACGCCACGGTTTGATCTGGTGTAAACTGAACATTGCTCCTACGACTGCAGGGGCTCTAGGATCTGAATCTGTCCTTCTGTTCACAGTGGACACAGTCCTGGCTCTCTTGAAGGCAATGGGATTTTTACCATTGACTCCAGTAGGTCAAGAATCAGGCCCAACTTTAGACCAGGAAATATGCTTTTGAACCGGATTCATTAGGAAGAGGCTAGTTTGGTTTCTTTGACCGTTGAAGAGCCACGGAGCAAGACTGTTCCCATCATCCAGGAAGGGCTGCTGGGGTACCCTGTATTATGCTGAAAGTAGCTGCTACCTTTACAGCAGCCTTACATTTTCTCCAAGTGCTGATTGAGGATGGCAGCTGGCTTCCAGCAGCTGCTGCAAGACAGTAAAGACAGCTTTATTCTAAAGCTATCATCATTTGGCACCGAGTCCTCCAAATCACTCCCCTTCCTAATGCACATCATTGTTATGCAGGTAGAGTTTGCACAAATGCTGTCCAAGACCATGCCATTTAGCAGATGCACCTCCCAGGCAGGAGGTGACCAGCTATGCAGGTTCAGGTCTGGATGTGTGTTTTGGTTCAAGGATCATTCTGGAGGCCAGATTCATGTCGGGTTTGCTGCTGGATACCTGTCTTCATTGCAGCCGCATTTGCTTATACCAGCCCGAGTTTAATCTTGCTTCCACACTAACCTTAGCTGGTGGACCAGTGACCTCTCCTGTGCCAGTGAGGGGGACCGCGGCTTCCCAGGGTCCGACAAAGTTCCCAGGCATAGGGATGCTAAAGGTATCCATGGTTTTACGTAATTGTTGTTTGTAGGTCTCGTCTCCTCTGCGGGGGGAAGGTGTGGTCTTCTTTCTAGTTACCTAGCTTGAGTTAATTAACAGGAGCTGAAATCTTAGTGACAATGAAGCAACCAGCAGTTTTCATGCATTAGCAGGTTGAGATAACTTAAGTGTTCCCCACCCCTCCCCAAGCTTTCCCCTTGACTGGCTAATGTCTATGAAACCTCCACGCTACGTTGTCGTCACTAGGTTTTTACCTTGTATGAGTGAACTCGGGTTAAGAACACAGCTCTTTTCCCCAGTGAAGACAAGAAATATGAGGACCAATATCACAACCAGTCCCCTGCAGCAGGAGTTCAACCAGTAGGGTTCATCTCCTCCTCCCTTAAGGCTGCCGTCAGCAGTTCCCATTAGTGCTTGTACTGAGGATTGTGTTTTATAGTCATTTATCTCTAGAGTTAGGAGAAACACAAATACTTCGTTTTTAATATGCTGTTCCCCCCACCTCCTAAAGAAATGAAATCTTTAGCAAACAATTACTACCCTTATCAATGTGTTCCTATGACTGCTGCAGTGTCTGTGATGTTTTTACCAAAATTTTATTGGGAATGTTTTTCTCAAATAATTTGCTTTCTGAATATTTAGGGATCCTTCCTGCAAACACTGATTTGTAAACAATCAAACAAACAGTTCTGCAACGGTAATAATAACAGTTTTAGTAAAAAAGAAAAAAAAATATGGGGAATTGTATTAAAATGGCAAATAGAGCCATTTCAAATCCTGTGATAAGTTTAGCTTCAGAAAATATCATGAGATGATTGTCCTCTTTCTATCCAGTTCATACATTCATTCATCCATCCTTTTGTCCTTCCTTCCTTAACTAATGAGTGAGACACGTACATCTCTGTAGTGTGGTACCCTTTCCCTGAGCCACCTAGGTCTACCTTTATTATTTTTCTACTTAAAAGAAAACTTCCAAGGGAGTTGAATCCATGATCATAGTGTTAGGATTTCAGTACGTACCAGAGTAAAACCCACCCCCTTGTTTCTTAAAAAAAGAAAAGAAAAAAGCTTCTAAAGTATTTAATAGTACATTTTCTACTAACATTCAGCCTTGCACCTGGAAAGTGACTTTTTAAAAAAGGATATTTTTTGCTCAGCATCTCTGCTGCGCTTGTGGGTCTTTATGTTATACTTGCTTGCAAGTTTTCACCTGTGTAGTAATAGCAATAATGCCACATAGCTCTTATATAGCACTTCTCCTCTGTAGAGTAGTCAGCACGGCAGTGGTAAAAGGAGCCATTGTGCATAAGCCACTTACACGCCACTGGCAAAAGGTTCATTTCCAGAGATGAAAAAAACAGGAAGGAGATAAGCAAGCATTTGGATTTCACGAGAAATATAGAAATATTCAGGGCTGGCAGTTAAAGGGTTTGGGGGGTGGGAGGCATAGAGGAATCTCTGGACTCATAAATTCAGGAGATCTGGTTGGGAATTATCATGGAGAGAGAAGAAATATGGTGCCTCTGGGGCCATCTATGCAGAGTAATTTTTCTGACTGTAGCTATAGTTAAAAGTAAGAGTATGTTGAAAATGCATAGAGCATTTTCATCTTAAGTGGACGCAGCACTTGGGACCTGATCCAACTCTCATGAAATTTCCATCCCTTTCAGAAGGTGTTGGCTTAGAGATTTCCTTATTAATACCAGAATGTAATATACTGAGCAGGAATAGATGGGTTACTTCAGTATTTTTTTAATTACTGAGAACTGTAGGATTGTCTGCCTTCCCTTGGAGGGGCAGTGACAGCGGGGAAGGATAATGAAGCTGGGTCTGCAGGGAAGAGGCCAGCACTTTGGCTCCCTAGGCTTGGAGGAAGCATGGAGCCAAGCTGAACTCAATGAGTCACGTCTGTCCCTGTAAGGGACTGAATCAAAACCGCAGGTCAAGCTGGCCTTGAAATTAGTGGAGGTTCTGGCTTGTCAGACACCGCTGAGAGAAAGCTAATTGCTCATGTAGGCGAGACACAGAGCGGGCTTCTCTAACAACAGGAATCCCACCAAAGTCACATCTAACCCTTAGCGAGCCTTGCTCAGGGCTGGAAGAAGTTTTAGCTTCTTCTCCTGCCCAAACCAGTGTGTTTCAGCATCTCTGCACTTGTGGGTCACATCAGAAGCAGAGATGTTGGGATGTAGCGAGAAAAGCCCTTCTCACTCCCTCACAAACTGCAAGCTGGGCATCTGCTGCTTGTTGTATTTCTGGTGCACATGGGCTCAGATAGCAGATGGGAGGGCAGGAGAAGCATCCTGGGCATGTTTGTCTGCTTCTCTCCACGCCACTGCCAGTCTTTGTGTGCTTCGCCCATCACTGCCTGACTGCAGCCAACAGAAAGCAGACAGTAAGGAGGCAGCGTAATGCATTTTTTTCTTTCCACCCTCTTGGGGCCCGAAATCAAGCACATCAACTTCCCTCTGTTCTCAGGTCTTCCTGCCTGCAAACTGTGCAAACAGCAAACATAAGCTCGGACCGAGAACTCCTGCAATTCAAGCTGCCCGCCGGTCGGGCAGGCGTTTGAAAGGTTTGTCTTTGTAGAGCGCGCGTGTGTGTTCGTGCCAGAAGCAGGAAGATAGGTAGTTTCCTAGCTGATCTTTGTCTTTTCTAGGCTGTATTCTGCCATGGCATTAAAGACTAGTGGGGTTCTGCCTGGGTTCAAATGGTCCCACTCTATCCAGGAGTAATGAAAGGTTTCAAAAAAAGAGTGAAGCTTGAATCCTAAGAGTCAAGTATAAAATAACATGCTTTCACTCTCATGCTTCAGGGCATAAACTGATTGCCTGCAGGGGGCTAGGATGAGTTTTCCTGTACACCTCCAACTTTACACAATTAGCCGGCTGTACAGTGCTGCTCTATCCCATCTTTCCCCAGCACGTGCTATTGGCTTTTCTGCCAGAGGCAGGATACCAGCTTAGTTGGACCTAAGATCTGAGCCAGGATGGCAAATCCTCTGTGGTTTTTTTTCTCATTGTAACAGGGAAGTGAATAAGGCAAAGAGCAGCATTGCATTATGGTTGTGTAAAGAGAGGCATTTATCAGACAAACCTGCCTAGTGGTGCCCAGAGACTCGGTGCAGGAGCCTGAGCACCTGCTGCGCTACTTGGACATGGACAGTAGGTTGCATGCATGTGAAGGCAGCAGAGGGATGAAGGCTGCCGAGGCTCTTCCTCAGCGGTGCAAGCAGCCCCTGTAGTCAGTGGGAGCGTTGCTGAACAGACTGAGTGTATCTGGGGGAAGCTGTTCCTTCTTGTGTTTAGAAGAATGTGGTGATGCCTAATTAGCAATGACACCTTTTTTTTTAAGTCATATTTTGTGACTGATTTAAGAGTGGGCCACAACAGGGAATGTGAGCGTGTGTGAAAGCAGCAGCTCCAAAGACGTAGCTCTAGGGAGGTGGGAGGAGGCCTCTAATTTAACCAGATAGCAAAGCACACCCCAAATAAAAATCAAGGGTCAGGTCCCTGTACCCACCAATGTCCGTGGTGGCAGGATTTCACCATATACCTTGGAAGCAGTTTCTTTTTGGCATTGCAAAGCTATTTATTTTATGGTTAATTGGCTAGTGGGGGGAGCAGAGGGCATTTCACGCAGGGGAAATTTCCTCCAGAACTGTTTTTGGCAACAAAGTCATAACATCCTAAATTTATTTATTTAATTGCCTTATTAAAAATATAAATAAAAATAAATCCAGGAGAGCAGCCAGTTCTGTGTTTTGCATCTCTAAAATAGAATCATAAATGCCATGCCGCACTGGGGGAATGATTTATTAGCCTGTTATCATGAGTGACTGGGACGCTTTAGATGGAGTCCTTGCTAATTTCTAACAGCTGCATTAAATCACAGATGCTATCAGCTATTACAAAATAATCACCCAGTGGTCTGCAAAACAGCCTGAGCCTGGGGTCAGTGGTGGAGCCCTTCATTTGTTTCACATCTCAGCCCTTTTGGTTCCTGAGCGGAGGAAATAAATAGGCCTGGTATATGGCCTCATTTTATCAGGCTGTAGCTGAGGATAAATTAACTGGCTACAAACTTTTTTCTAAAAAGAACTGGGAGTAGAAATCCCAGGTACATAAAGTATCGACTAGCCCAGACAAGAGGGGGATGTGGCTGGGATATAATCTAAGGTCTGAGATGAATGGCAAATTATCGCTTGGGCCCACCAAGTCAGAGCCAGGATTATTGAGTTTTGATTTCTGTTGGTGGAGAAGGGCAGGGAGAAAGTTGATGCAACGTTAAAGCAACAACATATGAGACGGGACTCTTGGGTTCCCTTCCTCACTTCTCCACATTTGCTTTGCTGCATGGCTTTGGGTAAGTCATGCAACCTCCTCTGTGCTGCAGTGTGGCCATCTGAGACATGGGGAGTGACAAGATGCTGAGTTCCTCAGCTGAATCTCACTTGAGAAGTGCCAAGTGTTGTGATAAAACAAACAAAAAATGAGTCGTCCATATTTACATTAAAATGTGCAAGCAGCAGATTTCCAGGACAGCATTGTATGAACGGCCCCGCACACCCAGACGCAGTAGCAGAAACAGTTTTAAAGGGAAAGAGTGTGAGGAGGGGGGGAGGCGGGGGAAGAAAGAATAAAACACATTAAAAGGCAAATGCCACCCATTTGGACTGTTCATATTTTTTGACAGTTTCTCTTTATGTTGCAACAGCTGCTTAACATGACAAATGCCAGCTTTAAAAAAACCGTACGTGAGGAGATGCAGGCCCAGAACGTGAATAATGGAGTTCTCTAACCCGACATGTTGTGTGACATGTTTGCCCAGCAATGAATGGCCCCAGCCTCCGTGACAGCATCTGCTTGTGCTTCCCACAAACACCTCCCCAGGCTCAGAGGAAATGGTTTTGACAATGCTCCTGTCCATCAGGCCCACCTGGTTGGGAGCTGCATCCAGGCTGAGTTTCCCAAGTCCCTTCCACTTGGCACTGAGCCTCGGGTACAAGTGCGGGGATTAGAAGATGGAAATTAGAACATCAAGGTGATTTGTGTGAGAGACACTGAGCAAACAGGTGGCTGCAGGCTGTGCCGACTCAGGGACTCAGCACCTTCAGGGAAAGGCACCTGTTGCTCATCTCAGCCGGCAGGACAGAACCGTAGCTTCAGGAGGCAAGCACAGGGTATAAGAAACCTGAATTAAGTGCTGTGTTCTGCCACAGATGTGCTAGGTGACCCTGGGCAAGTCGCATAGCCTCCAAATCTGGAAGGTTTTTTGGTGCATATCTACACTGCATGTCTGGGGACGGGCCCCTTGCATCTGCGTCCTGTCCATTTGCTCCCTCTGGCATGTGCCAAGCCTGGAAATGCAGCAGTGAAAAAGCTCCAGAGCCATCTCCTGCAGCTGCTTTCCAGCATACCACAGACAGAGCCCTCCAGAGTGACTGTGGAGGTTGCCCTGGGCTGGCTTCACTGCCTCTTGTCCAGGCTGGGTGCCTGCCAGTGGAAGCTGGTTAAGTGTGGAGTGCCTATGCCTCTCCTCAGCTATTTCCAGGATGTGAAGTACATATGCTCCTGGCGTTCAGGGATTTGGGTACCAAAATACCTATGAGGAGTTCAGCCTGAGTCCCTTTATGCATCAGTTCCCCAAGTGATTCATCTCTTCTTGATGAACTCCCCATGCAAGTAGAATTGTGGCCACTTCCAGAAGGGAGAGAGAGATGGATCTAGAGGAAGATGGGTCCTGTACTGGCAGCTAACCCCCAGCTCAACTCAAACTTCACTGTTGTTTGAGTGTTTGCTGCTCCACTGGCCCAATGTTTTTACAGGCAGTTTCACCCTTAGAAGCAGCTGTTTCCCAAGAAAAGCTCATTTTTACATTGACTGTAAAGAGGAGAGATCTATAATACTGCAGAGTTCTTCCTCCTGGGATTTCTGGCCCAAGAAGCTGGAATAGTTCAGGCAAGGCTAGGATAAGCATTCAGATATTTGTCTGCTCTCTCCACACTCCCACCAGCTTTGTGTGCTTTGCCCATCACAGCTTGACTGCAAACAACAGAAAACAGACAGCAAAGAGAGAGAGCAATGTGCTTTCTCTTTCCACCCTCTTGAGGCCCAAAATCAAGCACATCAGCTTGCCTCTGTTCTCAGGTCTTCCTGCTTCTAGCTGTGCAAACACCACTCTTAGACTTACGCGGAGAACTCCTGCAATTCAAGCTCGCCCCTGGATGGCGAGGTGTTTGAGAGGTTTGCATTTGGTAGTTGGTTTCCTTGTTTCTCTCTAAACTAGAGAGAGAGTGTGTGTGTGCATACATACAAAAAAACAGGAACCCTTGTCCAGCCAGGAGCTGGAATGCCAGCTGCTGCTCAGCTGATTTAGGATTATACTCCTGTCTTTGTCACTGCATTAAGGGGCACTGCTGGCCCTGTTCTGTCCAAAAGCAGTAAACAGGGACTGCACCATACATGATAGCAGAACCAAGTGCAGAGAAGCATGCTTCCACTCTCATGCTTCAGGGCATAAGCTGATTGCCTGCAGGGGCTAGGAAGGGTTTTTCTGCTCACATCCATCTCTGCACAATCAGTTGGATGCACTTTGTTTCCATGTTCTCCCCTTTCTCCTCTTTGTAGAGCGTGTACTCTTAGCTGTTCTGCCAGGGGCGGGATAGCAGCCTAGATGGACGTGAGGTTTGATCTGGGATGGCAAATCCTCATCTCCTTCTTTGTAACAGTGATGTGAATAATTCAAGAAGCATGGTCTATTATGCTTGAGTTATATAAAGTACCATCTAAGAGTGGGGTTTACCACTGGGCGGTGTAGGGAAGCTCTGCTGAGTGATGCCTGTGGGCTGGGTAGGTGGTCGTGTGCCTGGCAGCGTGGTTAGGAATCCCTCAGCGATGGGGCCGCAGGCTGCTCAGACATGATTCAGAGCCCACAGCAGACACTCCAGAGCTTTCTGTGGTCTTCAGGGGACTCTGAGCCTGACTCTCGAGCAGCATGTGGGCATCCCTCGTGGAGGGGTGGAGAGGAAGACTGGGAGGATTCTCAATCCCATCCCACCAAAGGAAGCAGCCGCACCTTTCTCCCTGGCCCCCAGGTTTCAGGGTGGCTTGGAAGGAGGTAGGGGGGAGCCAGACAAAGAGCTCCTAATCCTGCAATGGGGTTGGATCACAGCTGGTGCTGTAGTGGTCCAGGGGATCATGTATTACACATCATAGATAACATCCCCTCATGTACAACATCTGTGGGCTGTGAGGCCAGCTCCAGAGCCTTGTTCTTGGCCAGCAGAAGGAGTGGCATCTAGAAGATCCTGGCAGTGGCACAGACCTACTCGGTGATATCTTTAGGCTTCATAAAACATCCTGACAATCATGGTGTTGCTCCAGGAATATGAACAGGTACAGTTATGTGCTGGGCTGCTGTGGGATCCTGCAGGGTAGGTGACAGGGTTGTGCTGCAAGCCTTGTCCCTAACTTTTCCTCTCCCTTCTCCATCCCTGCTCCTCTACTTTGGCCCCAACTCTCCTCCCTGGCCTCTGTGCTCAGCTGCAGACTCGTGGGACCTAGCAGTCCTGGTCAGTAGGGGATATTCTGTTGTTTGCAGCCTCTTGGAAGGGGAGGCTAAGTAGTGTCGTGTCTCCAAACGCATCTTATGCATTCCTACCTGAACAGGACTATTGAAGGAAAGGGGCAAACTGAGCTATGGAAAGAAGAACAGTGGTCTGTGAGCTTTTGCCAGCAGCTTGGAGGAAAGAGCATTTTAGGCTGAGTGAAAGGGAAGCAGGACGCTGCCTGCCTGTATTAGAGACTATCTGTCCCTGTTCCCTCCCCTCATGCCCACATATTCTTGTGCCTTTGCTGACACCTTGTAGCTTTGGCATTTGGGAATGAGATTTGGTGTTTCCTGAGTGGCTGAGAAGTGAAAGGACAGATTACTCTTTCCTTTATTTCTGCAGTTTTAGGGCAGCAGCATTGTTCCTGTGCCTCCCAGTACACCTAAAAGCAGGGCACTTTCCTCTTACAGCATCTAGTGTAGGAAGCTAATTTGTCTGATGATAATTTATGCTTCTCTTCATTCCACAAATGAGCCTAGAAGCTACATAATGGCTGCATATTTAGAAATGTAATAAATAATAATATGGACATACATATAGTACTTTTCACCCCAAGGCCTTAAAGCAGTTTTGCAGA
The DNA here is from genome assembly GCF_052110815.1 of Crocodylus siamensis. NCBI lineage: Eukaryota > Metazoa > Chordata > Crocodylia > Crocodylidae > Crocodylus > Crocodylus siamensis. The sequence continues at coordinate 20,797,669 of NC_143408.1, read as the reverse complement.
TATTAATGAATTAAGATTCACAGCTCCTCCAAGAACCAGGGAAAAAGCATTCTCAGCCTGTTTTATAGGTAGGGGAAACCCAGGCGCAGAGAAGCTGGGACATGCTGAGAGCCCCTGAGACAGGGCTTGAACCCAGAGCCCTGGCCTGCAGTCTCAGTCGCTAACCATTACCGCTCCCTCTCCAAAGGAAAGTAGCTTCTTTGGAGGAGAGACTGCCATTTTATTATGCGTGTGTACAGCCTGACACAATCTGACCTGACTGAGATCTGTGTAAATGCCATTAGAGTATAAATAATTGATCATAAGGGCTATACACTGGGTATGTGGATGTGCCCCGGAAGTCTCCACAGAAAGCCTGAAGCTGGGCCAGCACTTCTGTGCAGGCAGGAGGCTTTCACAGCTCTCTGATCCTGACCCTGCTAAGCGGCTATCCGGACCCCTGGATACGAACTCAGGATTGCTGTAACTTGTGGTCGGGGGGCTGTTTTCATGGGCAGGGACTAGTGCAACCATTACCTCTGCCGTGACCTCTTTTCCCTGGGTGGGGCTTGGCTTACAACCACTGTGCCAGCTATGGGAGGATTTCTCTGCTTCAAGGGGAAATCACCACCAGCCAATTTGTCCTGCCAGAGCATCTGGCCCAGGTCTGGTCTGGGAGGTTTATGGAGGAACCACTTGCTGATCTGCTGGTGAAGCGGCACTGTGCATTGACGAGCAGTTAATTTATGAGGAAAAGTTCGGAAGAGTGCTCCAGCACAGCTCATTTAGTGTATTGATCGGGCCGATAAGAAATCTTGGGCAATCAGCACCGTAAAGCATAGCGAGCAGATCTTGGCCCGTGCTCTGCTGCAGTGCATCCTCGCAGAGCACTCTCAGCTTGTAGCTGCACGCGACCCCTTTCACAGCCCGCTTACTTACAGCCCATCATCTTGTAAATGAGCTCATTCACATGTCCTTATCTCCAGAGCTGAAGTCTCCAAAAATACCACAATACTAGGCATGCAGATTCTTTCTGGGGACGGTCCGGCATCTTTAATAGAAGAAACGTAAAAAAGGGCTAGATTTGCACAATTAATCCAATTCAGTGTAGAGGAGAAAGATCTTTTCCAGACAGTTCTCAGCAGCTGTGTCTGGGCTAAAGGCTGTACAAAGTGTGAGTTGGCTGCTAGGCCCTTAGCCGAACTAACAAAGAGTTATGGGGAGCCTGACTAACTACTTAATGTAGCACTCGTTCTAATGAGCCTACACACTAGGCACGGAGGGATGAATAATGACACCCATGAGCCTGGGTGGTGAGACCTGCAGCTAAGGGAAAGCTCAGTGCCAGGGGCTTCAGTCAGCACTTGCAGGCCCTTATGGGTGGAAGGTGGTGCTGAAGGTGCAGGGTTTGGTGGATTGGAGAGCGCTGCGTGCCTGCCGCCACCCTAGGGAGACCCACAAGTGGTTACAAGAGGAACTCGAGTGGATAATTTGCTCATTTACAGGCCGCTCTCAGCTAGAACAGAGCACTTCAGCCTCGTTGCGTGGGGCGGTGATGAATATGCAGTTGCAGCTAGCTCTGTCGTCGGAGGAACCAGCTTGGCTGCAGGAGTTGCTGTAGTAAAGGAGATCATCCATTTGTCTGTCTGTCAGGGCTTCACTCCTAGACTGGCTGCTGACCAGGGTTAAACAGCCCAGTCTACTCTATCATGGAGTGGGCTTCAGCCCCACAACTTTCATGGCTCTGAGCTGGTGACAGCTTGACCACACCAGGCATGGGAAGGGGAGATCTGAACCTGACCTGCCATGTTGCCCCCCACTTTCCCTTGGCTCCTTTGCCAAGGTGTTGCAGGCCTGGTCCACACAGGTTTATGTGGCAATCTTTGTACTGGGATTGTTGACCCATAGCCCTGAACCAGGCTCGCCATCCATTGTGGACACTGAGATATGCTCCCAAGCTATGCCAGTGGTGTCTGATCTGGATTTAATGTGTGCCTCCTTGAAGATTTGCTTTTCCTAGGCACCTGAGCTTGCACTTCCCCTGCTTTGCTGAGAGCATGTGTCCCAGGCCCCATCTCAGTAGGGCACAGTGGATTTTCCTTCTCTGTTTCTCTCTGTCTTCGTGTCTCTCTCCCTCGTATTCTCTCTTTGCTGGAAGAGGCAGGATCTCTTCCCACATGTCTTTCCTCTCCCCAACAGCAGCTTGCCAGATATGATTCCCTGTCCCTGCTTGGCGAAGGAGAGAAGCTGTCTGTCTCCCCCTGCCAAAGCACAGCCAGCAAATCTGTGCTCGGTTCCTCCTCTGCCACTGATTCCTTGTGTGGCTCTGGACAAGTCACCTCTCCTTTCTGGACCTCATTGGTGAAAGGGGGATGAAGGGGGAGGGGAAGTGATCTTGCAGGATTTGGGGGACATAATTCGCGGACTCACTTTGAGAACCTGGGGTGGCCTGTGCCACCCCCAGACAAAAGCCTGTTTTTGGATGGGAGTCTCCCCTGGCTCCCAGTTTCTTCCCACCCTTGGACATATGCTCTGTCAGCTAACTAAAGCCCTTTGCATGCACAAGCGCAGGTGGCCAGTGCAAGCTGCACGGGTGGAGAACAGCACGTTCTGCTCCATGCTGCCAGCTCTGAGTTCAAGCAGACCTTGCATTCTGGTCTCCAGAAGCAGCGGGGACATTGGTGGCTCCTCAGTCCTGCTCCACTCCAGTATTTTCACCCCTCCCCTTCCCTGTGCTCTACACAGGAGGGATATCACTTCTTTTGCAGCATCCTGGTCTGGAGAAGTGGGCATGACATTATGGACAGTGTTTTCCCTCCCCCTTGGGAAGATCTCAGCCTGTGGGAGCTCTGAATGCTGCTGTCCTGTTGACAGGAGCTCAGCAGCCTGGCTGTGTCCTTAACCTACTTTGTGACACTCTGGGCCATGCCAGGACACATCGGCCTCCCTCTTCCCTTTACAGCTCCAGAGTCCAGGCCATGTGCTGGGCCTGGACTACATATAGGAAGCCCCTATCCCATCCGTCTCTTCCCCAAGAGAACCACTCAAACAAGCTGCCCCCACTTCTCTTATCCCCTGCAGCTTGTCCCCATCCCGAATGGCTCCCTCTCATCAACAGTGTCCAGAGGTATGGCCTGTCATTGGAGATTGCAGGGAGGAATCAACATAAATTCACATTCCACTGAGTGATTCCTTTAATGGGAAGAAATGTATTTCAGGTTAACATTGCATCAGGCAGGCCTCACAGCAGCGTTTTTCTGCCCGAGCGAGTTGTAGTGTGTCCATGTGGGTGAAGTCAGAGGTGTCCAGCACTTCTTCTCCTTTCACGTACATGCACACATGTGCAGGCAGGCCGGCTCCAGGGTGAACACGAGACAGATTCAGTGTTTGGTGCTGCCCCCATCCCAGGCAATCATACATGGCAGCTTGCTTCTGCCATTCACAAGGGTGCAGAGAACAGGGGCAGGGCACATGTGGAGAATGAGTGTGTCAGAGGAGACACCGGGCTGGCTCTGATCCTGGCCATGGAAGCAAGGTGCTTCTCAGTGCCTGCAGAGCTCACGCCTGCTACAGGGGACAGCGTGCAGCATCTTGCTGGAGCAGGTGCGTGGTCCTGTGCTCCCCATCTTGCTTAGCACCTTTAACCTTGTTCATCCCTCCTGGGCTTTTTCCTCCATCCTTCCCTTCACACCCTTTCCTTCTTAGTCGCTCTCTGATACTCTCCATCGCCTGCTTTTGATACCTGTGTGCCCATGGCTGCTATCCATGTACCTCTTCCTCAGCCTCTGTGGACTGCATGGGGGAGATTTATGCCCCCTTTGCCATTGTGCTTCCTTGCCTCCTCCACTCCATTTCAACTCCTCCTGCCCACACCAAATTCCACTTTGCAGTAAATATTATCTGACTGAATGAACAACAGCCAGCGCAGTTCAGTGTCCTTAGGAGCTGCTTTTATTTCCTCCCCCTCTTCTATTATTTTTTTAATTAGCTCACAGCTGTGACCATCGACTGGTTAGAAGACATGCCCAGGGAAGAATTTTTCAATGAAGTTGTTTTAGATTTGTGCTGGTCCCTTCCCTCCTCCGTTTGACCTCTTTGTCTCATGGTAGTGACAGGCGAACCCCAAGGATGAGGAGCTAGGGCTCCATGGGGAAAAACTGCCCCAACCTTCATGCTTCTCCGAATCTCTCAAGGCTGTAGATCTCAGGAGAGTTGGGGATGGGCTTTGTAAAGACAACCATTAATGATATCGCAATGCACTTTGCTTCTAGTTCTGACTGCAAATAGTGCAGGGGTGAGGGGCCATGTAATGAGAACAGGATCAGCAGCCTGATGTCGGCATTGCAGAGGGTGGTTGAAGCAGAGCCCGAGGAGTTAGGATCATAAGGACATCAGAAGAGCCCTACTGGGGCAGGCTGAAGGCCCATCTAGCCTTGTATCTAGCAGTAGGGGATGCTTTAGAGCAGAGGTTCCCAAACTTTTTCATACTGCATACCCCCTTCCAGATTTGCCAGCTGCCCATGTGCCCCTGCCAGCATACACTGTATATTTTAACCCCCTAAATGCCAGTTATTATTATAATGAAAATTAAATCTACCATTATACAATTTCTCCTGCTAACCCCCAGAGATACGTGTACCGCAGTTTGAGAAGCTGTGGTTTAGAGGACGAGTATATACAATAGGGCACAGACTCCTGGGGTCTCTCTCAAGTCTGCCACTGTGTCACTTTGTGAGCTTAAGTGAGTCATTTATCCCTTAGAAATATAGGGCGGGACGGGACCTCAAGGGTCACCTAGTCCAGCCCCATCAGTGCTCTAGGACATGCTATTTCTACACCACATCTTCTTCAGTTTCTTGGTGTGTGCAATACATTGATCATAATCATTGACAAGCTGGTTCAAAACCACAATGTTCTTGTCATTCCATCTGTGAAATGGTGCGTTGGCCAAAAAAAATGTTGTTTTTTTTTCTTTCTTGTTGAAACATAGAAAACTTTTGCCTGGTTTGATGTTGAAATATTTTGGCAACCAAGCAAAATGTCATATGCCTGTAATCATTTTTCCCCCCTACAAATGGAGGTTTTTCAAGAAAAGGGAATTGAAAACTCCCCCATTTTCACTCAACAACAACAGTGACAGAAAAATCTTGGCTTGACTTGAAAAAATCTCAACATTTTGCTTTCCTCACAATGAGCTGGATCGTTTTCAAAAATAACTGTGAAACATGAAAATCTTAGATTTCCATGTTTTTCCAACCACATTGCAAATACTTTCTATGGTTCTTGCAGTTACCTCCCTTTCTAAACTGCTCTGAGGTCCTTGGGTGACCTGTATGTGGAGCTGTAGTAAGTTCTAGGTGCTTCGAGTTAATTGAAATAAGGAAGTCCTTTTTATTTCTTGTAATATGGTTGCCTGTACCATTGTGTCCACTTTGCAATCTCCTATGAACACAGTGGAAATGATCCCAGTGTCTCCAGTTCAACAAGGTTGTTAAGCACATGCTTAAGTTTAAACATCTGAGTAATCCTGGTGAAGCCAAAGTAATCTGCTAATTTGTTCCAAATTAAGCACAAGCTTAAATGCTTTGCTGAACTATAACCTATGCTTTCCACAGTGCCCGTGTGTCTGTATATAGGGTGTCATTTGAGGTCCCTCTGAAAAGAATAAAAGATAGTTTTCTGATTGAACTGGATATTTTGGAAGCTCAGTAATAATCTGTCTGTGCCTTTGGGTGACCATTTCAGACACAGGTTCACTACAGATTTACCCCTAATTATTTTACATTGGTTTGGTATGCCAGATCCAGTGTTAAATCCACCTGGATCTGAAGCAGGCAGATGACCAGATAATCGGTGGCACCTGCTGCACTAGGTATTATTATAGCACCTCACCAATAGGGTGGAGAACAGGTAGTTGTCTACTGGCCCCTGGCAAATGATTACCATGGAATAACTCTGGACATACAAAGTTTACACCACTGTAGTTTTACCCCTGATTTTTCCTGGAGTAATTCCACACCAATTTCAAGTAAGCTACAGTGGTGTAGAGCTGTATGGCATGTGTCTGCTTCTTGTGCACACTGGTGTCAGGCTGATTACACTGGCATAAGTATGACATGTATCCAGACCCTTAACCTTTCTGTCTCAGTTCTCCATCTTTAAAATGAGGATAGTAGTTCTTCCTTCTCTTACCTTTTGTGTGCCTTTCTAGGCTATGAGTTCTTTGGGGCAGGGGCCCTGTGTTTAGTAAGTGCCCATACACCATGCATCACAGTGAAGTCTGGAGCTCAGGTGCTTCCATAACACAGAAATAATTAGGTCAAATTGAGCATTCGCTGTAAATTTAACCGTCAACGTTGTATTAGCGCTGACAAGCAGTGAGTGCCATAAACCAACATGAGGCACTTTCCTCCTCCTCTTAGGGCCTGAGCTTGCTGTTCCTACAGAGCTCACTCCAGGGAAGTTATCGGTATGAGGAATAGATTACATTTCTTGACACTTACCCCAGTAGTTTTTACTAAAGTTAGACAGTAAAATACATTAACTGTAGAAACAGAGAATATAAAAGCTTCATTTGCAGAAAGCTCATGATTTAGTGCAAATATAAAACAACTCAAAAAATTAAACCGAATAAATACATTCTGCCCAATTGATCTGTGAGAGGTGTGTCTGACAGGCTTAATTTTCAGGAGAAAAGAAACAAGGTGACTATTCCTTATAGAGAGAGCTGGTCATGTGGAATAGATGGGGCAGCAGTAAATCCAGCTAAGTCGGAACGGCTTTAGAGAAACTTTCACCCTGGAAGGAACATTTACACAAGAAGGAAAGCACTTGGCGGGTATTTTTTGTTGTTCCCTTTGTGGCTCTAAAAGGCATTTAGTGTTCTAAGCAAGACGTTTTCATCCTTCAGCTCAGCTTATCTCTTTGCTGAGATGCGTAGGGATGTCATGCTCCATGTCTGTATTTGTGACACAATAATAATATTTTGCAGCTTAGGCGGGTCTTTCATTTCAAGATCCCAAAGCACTTTGGAGAGTTGGGTAATTATGGCAATACCAAGGATTTGGAATGGGCTGTATAGCAAAAGCAGGCGTAGAGCCCCAACCTTTCCTCCCCTCGTCTGAAGAGACCACCCATTACCACCTAGTTAAAAATACCTCTCTTTTAACTCTCCTAATTCACCAAAGAGCTCCAGGGGAAAACCAGGAGCAACGGTCATAAACTCCTAGAAGAAGGTTTCAGACTGGATATAAGGAAAACACTTCTTCACAGTTCGTGTGATCACTCTGGAATAGACTCCCAGCGGGGTGGTGCAGGCACCTACCCTAGAGATCTTTAAAAGAAGACTGGATGCACACATTGCTAGGGTTATTTGACCCCAGCAGTCTTTGCTGCCCAGAGCATGGGGCTGGACATGATGATCTCATGAGGTCCCTTCCAGCCCTAAGCTTGTCTCACTGCTATAAGACTTGGCACACAGCTAGCAGAGCCAGTAAGATGTATACGCTGTGCCCATTCATTCCAGTCATGCGGCTACCTTTGGGAACACAGCAGAGCGCTGAGATATGGAGAGGTGAAATGCCTTTCCCAAGGGCACATAGGGGATTAAGGGCAACAATCAAGGTACCCGATGCTTCAGAGGAAGGCAGAAAACCCTGCAGGGCTCTCTCCGCAGGTAGAGGACTGGACGACTACCCCAGCTGGTGCTAGAGGAGGGAGGGAGCCTTTGAGCTCCAATTCATCTCCAGTCCAGACTGTCAACAACCACAAGTCATTAATGTCCATCAGGTGGCATGTGGGGACAAATGTGACGGTAGGTGTTCCCATCAGAACTGTCCATCTTGGCAGGGGCCCTAATAGAGGGGTCAAGAGCCAAATGGGGTCACAGATTTACTCTTCCCCTGAAAGCTGCTCCCTCAGGGTTGTAGCTGGTGTGTAATTGCTGTGGCAGTTCTCATGAGAAAGTGTGCCCTGATGAGGGCAAATGGCTGAACTCCCAGTATGGGGATGGGATGCCTCCCTGATAGACCCTTCCCCCACAATCAGTTGTTTTGTTTTGTTTTTTACCCCTGCCTGAAGCTTGAGGTTTGATTATCATGCAGTATTAAGTTGGCTGGCAGAGGGGCTCACGCTACAAATCGGTCATGGGCTCCCAGCCACAGTATCTGTCAACGCTCTTCATCAGTAGCGCGGGTGCGAAGCGCCGAGCGTACCCTGTGGGTGAGGAAATAAGAATAGTCGGTAACGAACGGGAATGCTCAGGCGAGCGGGAGGAGGGAGGGGACGTGTTGGAATTAATTCGCAAATGTGTTGGGCAAAAATTAGCAGCTGCAAATGTGCCAGAGCAGAGAAGGTGGAAGGAAAGGGAGGGGAGGGACAGATGGAAGTGGGGGGGAAAGGAAGGGGGAAAGAGGAGAGACTCTTCCTTCATGGGCGGCTTGGAAACACTTTAAAACATGGTTCTGTCATGTTGATGCCACACAGCTGGTGGGTGCCATATTAAGCATGGTGTAAGGCAGAGAGGAAGGATGATCGTGTGATTTAAGGCAGCGGGTGGGGAATCTGGAGCTGTGAGTTCGGTTCCTGACTCTGCTAAGATGTGTGTGTGTGTGAGAGATCTTGGGTCAGACAGCAAGGGCTACTTGTGGTGCGAGGCTCTGCATATGCTTTCTGTTTCCTCTGGCATTGCTGCGTGGTCAGGAGTGTGGCAAGCTAGCGCTGTTCCGGCAGAAAGCCCTTATAAATAGGATTTTGCTGCATTCAGAGCAGCAAAGCCATGTTTTACAGCTGTATCTTGGTTTTGCCTTTCAGGGTTGGTTCCCCCCCAAGCGGCACATAGGGTAGCTCTGTTGGTAGATCTGTATCCACAGCGGGAATGCTTTGCTGTTGTGGGCTTCAAGCTTACAGACATGCCAACCCTGATAAAGTGCTCCTAGCATAGGTCTAGCCTGAGATTCAGGACCTGTGGCTGTGTTGCATGTTGCTATCTGTAAGAAGGGGCTCATGACCATTTCTGCTGCATGCTTAGATTGCAATTATGCATCATTAGTCTCTGCATCTAGATCTATTTGTGCCTAGACTGCAGCTCCGATTTTGCTGGGGGGCACTCGGTGCTACTGCAATACAGAGAGCAGCAGTGGGTGGGACGGATAGCTCAGACAGGGCTATTCTGCAGCAGTTTGAGAGCACTGAAATGTCACTTCTCGGACCAACATGCCCCCATCCACGTTGATTAGAGATGATGTCCTAGGTGGCTGACAGGGAGCAGTGGCTAGCATGTTGTGGGCAGGGGCTCGGATCCATGATGTATCAGATTCATGAGCCGATTAACACAGGAAAGGGGAGGCTGGCATGTGCAGCCTTAAGAGGCAGGGCGTGACTCAGGTTAATAGACTCTGTCAGGCCTTTCTTAAACTTCCCCTGTGCCAAAGGGATGGAAGGAGAAGGGCAGCAGGTCCCTGGCTTGCAGCTGGAAGGGATTCTTGCTGTCTCTTCCTCTCTGTCTTGGAGAGCACAATCTTTGCTTCAGGTCCCAAGGAGTCCTGACTCATTTCCTTCTGCTGGTAGCTGTTTCCTGGAGTGCTGGGAGATGGAGTGAAAATCCAGTAACAGCAGCAGGATGGGAAAACAAAATGACTGGGTTCCTCAGTCCCCGGTTCCCAGGAGCCCTGCTGCCTGCTCACCTTGTGCTTTCCAGCCAGCTGCAGGGCCAGCCCTGTTCCCTGACTCACTCACCAACCCTCCGTCTGCCCGTCCCTCACTAATTACTTCCAGGCCTGTACTCCTGACATTTGCGAGCTCCTGATTAGAGCAACGAGGGAGAAATCTCCAAGGGAGATTGTGGCCAAACTGCACCACTAATAAAACTGGAGATTGACAATCAGGCAGAAGGAAGGTGAGGGGGGGCGGAGGGGAGGGACTTGTCCTGGCAGTCTCTGTTTCTTTCTGAGCCTGTGGGATGATGAGAGAAGGTCAGGGCTTGTTAACGTCACAATGATGAGCAGAAATCCACCACTGCTGAATGCTGGATGCCCCAAGGACCTCATGCCAGGCACCGCATACTTCTCTAGTCAGTGATATTATTAGAGACAGGCCTCAGTCCTGAGCACCCACACAGTGTGAATCTTGCAAATGGCTCCATCTTCTCCATCAGCTGTTATAGCTAACCGCCTCTCTGTCCCTGTGACCGTAAGGCTCCACTAAGAGCATACACAATAAGAGAATCCCCGAAGTAAAAAACGTGCAGTCTAAATTGGCCAGATGATGACGAGAGTGGGGGATATTATCCCCATTTTGCAGACAGAAAACCGAGGCACAGGAGGACAGAGAGTACATCTGCACTGCCGCCCAGGTAGCTGTGGAATTGAGTTTGCCCTACACGCAGCCCCATGCCTTAATGAAAGACTGCTCTTCCTCTTAGAAAAGGCTGAACCAAAGCTCCGCTTCCCGCCAGCCTGACTTCATCTACAGATCTCAGTGTTGCAGCCCGAGTCCTTCTGTAGTGAAGAAAACAAAGCAACAGGAACCTGCAACAAACCTGAACCAAACTTGTTTCCTGCAAAGTTCCCCCTCTCCCCGTTCTTAGCCCCTCCTGTTGATACCAGCACGCTCACTTTGGATGCATCGTTAATCATGACACGGAGTGCTACGTCTAGGAGAAACTCGACTAAAATCTATGCCAGAAAAAAAGCAGAGGCTGCTTCACCCATTGCTAGCATGCAGCTGCCTCCATGGCACAGCCCTGCAGCTGCTTCTGGGTGTGCTACATGGCAAGGTGGGGGAAAGAAGGTGTGTGTGCGGGTTGTGTGTGTGTTTGTGTGTGTAAATCACTCTGCATTCAGCCAGGGGGCTGTGGACGAACCTTAGGGTATGTCTGCATTGCCTCAGTAGTGAGGCTAGGAGTGCTGTGTCCAGAAGCACACCCTGTCTCCCCGCCACACCGCCCCACTCCCACTCAAGGTGCATGAAAGCCAGGGAATTTGGCGGTGGAGGCCATATGTGCCCGGAAGTGTGCTCTCTGTCTTGGATGAGCTAGCTCTTTTGTGAGTGCCCTGGGCCATGCAAAACCCAGTATATGGTCTAATTCCTGGGCTTTGGCAATATGTGCTAGGTGGGAGAGTGGACTGGGGGAGCATCTTGATGGCAGTCCTGGCCTTTGTGTGGGGGTGGCATAGATGAACCCTGAGACTCCCCTGGGAGTGCCTCGGGGGAGCAGGATCCTGGGAGGTGGTGGGGGAGATTTTGGGATTACCCTGACGGCAGCGTTCCCCTCTCATCCAAAGTACACGTGGGAAAAGTACATTTGGGCTGGTGCTGCTTTTTCCATGTAGTTGGCTCAAGGCTCCTCCCTTGCCCCAAGCACCACCCAAACATCCTGTGCTCCAAGGGTTGGTGTTTATCCCGACCCCCACCTTGCCTCCATATACATCTCCTCACCCAGGCATGTGTATCCTCTTCTCTGGAGGTTGAATCAGGCCATCGTAGAGCAGGATTCCTTCCTTTTGAATGCCTCCCTCTATGTATGTGTGCACTCGTATGTGTGAACTCGTGTTTGTGTAACTGTTGAAATGAATATTGCCTGGTAGCACCCTCCAGTCCCAGGAGTGAGCACCCATTTTCTCGACACGTTGGCAAATGCGCCCGTTTCACTCGCACTAGCTGAGCCAGTCTTGCCATTGGTGCATGCAGCAGTTGGTTTCTGGGGGACTCCTTGCTCTTGGCTGCTCCATCCCTGGGAGGGTGTGGGCTTCCCCTGGTAGCAATGTATGGGCCAGGGAAGGAGGGGAAGCCTTTCTGCTACTCTGTCACGAGCTCCCCTGGTTAAGGGAACTGGCCAAGTTAAACACTCAAGGTTACGCGAACTTTTTAATGGCTGTGAAGCTTTTTTTGGTGGAAACCCTGGCCTCCCCTTTCCCAGTGGTGCCACATAGGCCTCAGCCCCTTCCATGCTGAGTTTCATCGGGCCTTGCTGTCCTGTTTATCCATACAGCAGTCAGCATCCCCCTGGCAGCTGGCAGCCATAGCTCTTGCCTCGAGCCAAGGCGAGTCCCGGTGGGTCTTGGCTAGTCTGTAGGGTCATCTCATGCCTCTGCAAGATGGGCCTTTATCTGCTAGGCAGATTACGCGAGGTACCTCTCTCTCCTTCTCTCGCCCGCACGAGTGGGGCCCCTGAGTGCATCTTACTGCAGTCCGGGCCTAAGCACGGCAGCCCTGTCCTGAAAGCGCACCCTGCCCGTTCCCTCGGACGCCACCAACATGGCACGTTGGCCTAAGCAAGGCAGCGCCGTCGCGCCCTGCCCGTTCGCTGGGACGCCACCAACATGGCACGTTGGCCTAAGCAAGGCAGCGCCGTCGCGCCCTGCCCGTTCGCTGGGATGCCACGGCTGTGGCGCGCTGCGGCGGGGCGTGCAGCAGCCGGGCGCAGTGGTGGCTGCAGGACATCTGCCCCCCCGGCGCGTGCTGGGGAGGGGACGAGCAGGTGGGGCAGCCACTCCCTCCCACCCCTGGCCCTCGGCAGCCGGCCCGCCCGCGTGCGGGTGCGGGAGCGGGAGCGGGAGCGCGCGCGCGGCGCGGGTTAAAGCGGGCGGCCCGGCGGGGCGCACGTGTGTGCGCGCGGGCGCCGCTCCGCCGCCGGAGCCGGGCCGAGCCGCGCCGGGGCGGGCGGCGCTGCTATGGCAACCCCCGGGCGGCGCTGAGATGCTCCGGGCCGGGCGGGTGGGCGGGCGGCCACCGCGAGCGGACGCGCCGCCCTGAGCATCCTCCTGCCGCCGCCGCTCCCGGCGCGGGGCCGCCCGCGGGAAGTTGCAGCCCGGCTCCTCCCGGGGGAGAAAGTTTTGCTGCGGCGGCGCCGTCCTCGCCGCTCCCGCCCCGGCGCAGCCCGCGGATGCCGGCCGCGCGCCGCGCCGCTCGGGGGCCGGGCTGCCAGGGGCGCCGCTGAGCCGCCGGGACCCGCCGCCGCCGCCGCCGCCGCCGCCGCCCGGGATGGGGGGCTCGGCCGCGCCCTGGCGGGGGCTGGTGGCGCTGGGGCTCAGGCTGCTCTTCCTTGTGCCCGCAGGAGTGCCCGTGCGCAGCGGAGATGCCGCCTTCCCCAAGGCCATGGACAACGTGACGGTGCGACAAGGGGAGAGCGCCACGCTCAGGTAGGAGCCGCCGGCGGGTCGCGCGTGTCCCTCCCCCGGCGCCCCCTGGTCCGCCGGCACTCGGTGGCACCCAAGCGGGCGGGGGCCCTCAGGCCACGCGGGCCCGCGCTGGCATGCCACGCAGGGCCGCAGCGGAGAGCCGCCGCTCCGCCCTGCCAGGGCAGGGGGGCGACACAGGCAGGCGAAGCGTGTCGTGTCCTCCCTCCGCCGCCAGCCCCGTGGCGGGCGCGAGCCGGGTGCGGTGACCGCGGCCGCGGCCGGCGCGCGGTTGCGGCGTTGGCTCTGTCTGGAGAGGTGTTTGTGCTCTGGGGACCGAGAGCCGGTTTCCAGCTCTGCGGAGGACCCCCGGCTAGACGGTAGCTCCGTGATTTGCAAAGTTCAGAGCAAACGGAGATAACGAGATCGGCTTCTGAGACGGGCAGCCAGGTACCTGGGGCTTTTGAAGGGAGCGTCAGCCCAGTCTCCAGCACACTTTTTGCCTTTCATCTCCCTAATACGTGGGCAGGGGGGTTCACTGGAAGAGCTGGACACCTCCCACCCACCCGTTCAGCCTGGTAAAAGCAAGGAACCGCACTGAGCGGTGCTGCCGCTTTTCAAAGCTCGGTGCCAGACGTTAGCTAATGAGCACGCAAATCCCCGCTGGCAGGAAGGAGAGCGCAGAGCAGCCCGGCGCCCCGAAGCAGAGCGTCAGTGCTCCCAGCCGGTTGGAGTGAACTGATCCTGACGCCCCTTCTGAAGCCCGGTCCTGCTCCCCATCCAGTGGTGCCCAGCCTCTGCAGCTCCCCATTTGTCCTCCATCCAATTTAAGGTCTAGTTGTGTCCTGCCAGAGCTCAGCGGTAGTGGTTACCACTTGAGAATAAGGGGCACAAATGGGTCAGTGCCCAGCTTGGATGGTGGAGGCTGGCTGGGTCGTTCAGGGCACTTTCCCGGCTCTCAAGTCCTGCATCGTTAGTTGTGCTGCTCCAGCAGGGAGACGGAGACAAACCTGGCTGCTTTGGGGTGCGTTTGTTAAACCAGTCCGCGCAGGGGTGGTCAGCCCGCCGCACGTGTGCTGCAAGGGCGTGGGCAGCCTGTGTGTGTATACGTGGGAGACCAGGGAGAGGACGGCCAGCACAGTGGCAGGTAGGGCAGGGAGCAGAAAGCAGAGCAGCACATCAGGCAGGGGGGGAGACCCGAGCAGCGCTCGGGAAGGCACGGGGACAAAAAGGGCCCCACAGGCTTAGCGGGTGCAGCCCCCGAGCTCTGATGTCCGCGGTTGTGAATGGGGCTGGCCCCACACTGTCCCTTCGGTGTCCCAGGGTGCACTGCAGATTTGTGCCAGCAGAGGGCCAGCTTTGATCTACTTTGTCACTTTTGGGGCCGTTTCTGCGCTGCCGGAGCCCGCCGCGCAGCGCCTGGCTGGGCAAACGGGGATGCTCGCCAAGCCGCCGGCCCCAGAGCTGTCGGGTATCTGAACTTTCCCGCAGGAAACTTTTCACTCTCCAGAAGAACTGTTCCCTGCCTTCTCCCGGGAGCAGGACTCTTGGGGAACCCCCCCCACCCCCCAGAACTGGAGTCTCATGGTTCCTGTCTCCCCGGAGTATCCCCTCCCTGCGTCTCAACCCTGCTACGTGGCTTCCCTCCTGCACCCCTCTTTCCTTTGCCCTTCAATTTTAGCATGGCCTGTTCATTCCCCACCCTGCTTTCACCTTGTTTGCCCTCCGTCTCCCCCTCAGTTCTGTTCTTCCCCTCTCTAACTTCTGCGCCACCACTGTTTCCTCACCATTTCTGTCTTCTCTCCCTTCTTCCTCTCCTCCTTCCCCCGTGATGCCCTCTCCACTCCTCCTCCTCCTATCCTTGTTGCAGGCTTTCCCCTAGCCCTGGTGTGCTGCGGGCATCACTGTGTGCTCAGGTGCAGGGTTGATGCTTGACTCTCCCTGTGCCTTTCCATGACAGCTCCCTGTCAGGCCATGGTGGGCTGCTTCTAGCCTGCCCCGTTTCCACATGGCATTGACAGGCCCCCTCTTAAGTGCCTGTTTGGTCTTTGGGTGCCTGCCCTGGCATGCAGAGAGATGGTCAAGGCACTGCTGCAGACTTGCTGCCTCCCAGCGTGGAGCACTGACAGTATGCATGAGTCAGCTGAACCCTCCAGGCCTCTCCCAGAATGGTTCAGATAACAGGGAGTAAGCGCAAAGCTCCAAGAAGTTTTCAAAGCAAGAACATTGCCTCCTTTGATGTCTGTTGTGCTGCTCTGTCCTGCCCAGGAGGCTGGCATGGCTTCTGTTTAAAGGGGAAAAATAACAGCCCTCCCTAGACTGAGCTGTCTCCTTGGAGCTGAGCGAGCTCCACCATGGGTCTGAACCCCGCTATTCGGAGGATAGCAGTGCCTTCACTGTTCAAACCAGCTGTTGTCCCTCAGCTCAGCTCTCTGAGATGGACATACGCAACTCACCCATGAAGGGAATCTTCTGCTTCCCTTGAATGGGTGCCACAGCAGTTGCAAGTCAGCAAAGGCAGCCCTGCAGTAGGCGGTGGGATTCTGCGGGGCTGGGGTGTATCAGGGATGGAGCTGATTCTGCAGTGTCCTGGGAGAAACTATGCATCTCGGACAGAGCTGCTGTGGATTTGCTGTGGCCACAGCAGCAGGCTGTAGTCTCCAGCAGGAGACAGTGTACCAAGAATGGACGTGCAAAGATTCTCAGTGGCAGCTTTGCAGTACCCTGCAGGGACGGGCTGTATTGGTATGCAGGGGATGGTGATGTGTGACAGCACCTTGCAACAGGCTGCAGTATCCTGTAGGGTGACGGCATGTTGGGATAATGATTTTCTAACTCTCTTCCCTTCAAGAGCAGGAAAGCTATAACTCTTTTCTGCCCTTAAAACTGATCAGTCTTGCTGCATTTTGCCCTGATTTTGGCTTGCAGTAGGTCTCTGGTGTAAGAGATGCAGGGTACACGCCCAGGCTGGGGAAGGAGGTAGCTGTGTCAGCTTCCCTCTGTTATGCCTTGGGGAGATCTGCTCTTCAACCGACAAGCTTGAGAGTTCATTTTACAGTCGTTGGGGATGTGTAGGGCTCCCCAGCCATTTTACAAACAAAGAACCTAGATCCTCAAAGATCCTAGATGCAAAGATTCAAAGATCCAAAGAGCTCTTTGCATCCCTAGAATTTGTAGCAATCCCTTTTACCCAGAGGGACACAGCCCTCCCACTTTGTAAATGGAAATGCATCAGGGTCAGACCTAGAAAGGTCCTGCACATCTGCATCTTCCCACTGATTTTAATAAGGCTCATCACCATTTATGATAAAGTCTCTTAAACATGTATGGTGTGGGGATTAAATTAATATCCGGAATGAGATCTGAAACAGGGAGCGGAGCTCTGTGTTTTACAGGGAGAATAAAACAAGGATCCTCTCCAGGCAGCCAGTAGCTAGCCCCAGCCTCAGCAGTTTCACTTCTCAGGATGTCTCTCTGCCTCTTCTTCCAAGAGAGCCCTTGCCTCATCATCATCCTTGCAGACACAAAGCCTCCCTCTCCTAGCAAGCTGCAGGGTCATATTCCAGCTGTAGTAAACCTGTTCTGATATTTTGGATGGAGACTGGTGATTGCACCTTACTTTCTACCATAAGAACCAACAGTTCTCATAATGCAGTTAACTACCTTTCAACTCAGAGCAACCCAAAATCAGCCAGTCTGTCTGTCTATTTATAGAGAGAATGCTGATATTGAGGAAAATATTAAAGTAAAATAAGAATTTGGATATATAGTCAATCGCATGGTATTACTTAGGCTGCCAGGCAACCAACCTTTTATAACAGACATTGGCATAGTTCATAAAACAGCAGCTGCCGAAATTTTCAAGCCTTTATAGTTTTATCTGCATTTAAGAAAGAGTAGCTAATTTTTGTGCATAGTGGAGAGGCAGGGTGTTTGGGTTCCCTGCCCGGTGCAGCTGATGACTTGTGATCAGAACTCGGGGCACTTCATCTACTGCTCAGTGGGCACATCTACATGTGCAATGAATGTGCCCTGAATTTGCTGTGAGAAGCAACTTGCCGGTGTTTATGAAGTGGTCTGAGCTCCATCTGTGAGAAATTTTATGTCTAAAATAGAAACACAACTGCATTTTCCCTGTACTGAAAAAAGTTTAGAAGTAATGTGCCCCCATTCACATCAACCCAAACCTCACCCACCCCCAGGTCCATCACCAGTAGAAAGGAAAAGACAAATGAACAGCAGAATCGTGCTAATTCACACAGAAGACTTTGTGATTCACTGAATTTTGCCAATTAGTGAGTATGTGAACAAACCCAATTAAAATAAAAAGCCAGAATAAAACATCATGAAATGTTGTTCCTTCATTTATTTTTGCAATTATAGTTTTAATTATTTCTGACAATGCTTCATTGTTTTTTACAATAATCTACTGCAGTCTGTTTCCCAGCATATGATGAGGCCCTGGCAATATAAGACTGCTGCAAGGAGGCAGTAGCAGCCGGCAAATTTGGGCACTGGTCTGACAGTCAAGAGACAGGACTTATTGTAGTGTCTGCCATTGACCTTTTGAGTTGCCCAGGACAAGTAACTGCCCTGCTCTGTGCCTCAGTTTCCCCATCTGCTGAATGGGGATAATGGCACTCATTCACCACTGAGCTCTATAGCTGAAAGCGCCAGAGAGAAGAGAATTATTGTAGCTACTTCTCTGCTATTGAAATCCGCGCTGAGAAGTGTGGAGAGACTGCTGCTTTTTACGTGCGAATGCTAAAAGCCCAGGGCTTAGCGAAGAACAGATTAGCGAATCTCTGCTCTCTCTCTGCCCCCTCCCTCATCCCCCTTCCCCCAAAAAAGTTTCCCAAAGAAGCTAAATATATACCTGCCGTTTCCAAGGTAGATCTTGCTGCATGTAGGAGCTGTAATTGGCGACTCGCTGAAATTACAGGCATGGATTCTGGCATTTGGATCCTCCTGGTTGGCATAATAATTTCTCCCTAGGTAGCTGGTATTTAACTTGTCTTATCTGCTCCTGATAGTTATAATTACAGTGCCCACTAATTTCACTGTAATATCAGAGCCATTGTCTGGTGGTGGAGAAAGGTCACTGGGTTGCAGGCGAGCTCCCTCTGTGCCAACCTATTGCACAAAGACAAATGCTCTTACGGACTTGCGGATACTGTGGCCTTGCAAATGTGATGGGGCCTCCGTAATAAATGCCCGGGCCCAGGCACCGGGACTGAACAGGCTCGGGGTTCCTGTCCGCGTTTCAAGCTGGGTTTTCTTGCGTTAAGGAGGGAACGCAGGAGGCAACAATGAGAAAGATGTCTGGTATTTCTGCAGACCCTTAACATCCCTTTGTCAAGCTCATGCAACATCCTGGAGTCTTTGCCCTGGCGGTTCTACCACTCTTATTCTCATCCTAGTTGAGTACCTACCTCTGAAGCCAGTGGGCTGGATTTGGTAGACGTCTGCTCCTGCCGCTAGAGTAGCTTCAGTCTAGGATTCACACAACCCCTGGGAGATAGATCAGCAAAGTCTGATTGCTGTTCCTGTCAGCACCCCTTCCTCTCAACCTGATCCTTCAGACATGGGCTTCACTGGGCAGAAGCTGAGAGGCTGTATCTCTGTTGTTGGTTATTGCTGTTTCAGGAAAAGTGGCAGAATACAACAGACAGGGTTGTGATGAGACGGCGGATGGCTTCAGACAGTAACATTGCAACTAGGGACCTGGACTGGCAGCCCTTGCCTTAAAAAGATGCATTGTAGACTGCATTAAGCCTTTTTCGGCTTTACAAAAAAAGGGGAAAAAGTTACAGTTTCTTCTAGAAGGTTTAGGATTGAAATCCTGGTGAGGTTCTTGTAGTTCTTTCTAGTGGGAAGCCAACATCCACATCTAGTTCTTGAGCTTTACTAGTCTGACGTGTTTGGCAGCAGCAATATTCAGCTACAGAGGGTGAGACTGAATTGCTTTGTAATCCCTTTGCTATGGAGTAAACTAGATCTTTCTGTCGGCATAATAAACTCCCCTGGACTGTAAATGGTAATCGCTGTCTTTCCTCTAGATAATATGCACTGTTCCAAGAGCTCTAGTCTTTGTTTTTGGAAAGGGATCAGGTGTTAACGCTACAAAAAGAAATCAGGACACAGCAGCTGGATTTCAAGTTCCCATCTTCCCAGGAGTTTTCTGTCTTCCCTATCCTGCTCTGTACATGGATCTGCATCCAAATATTTTTCCACATCCAGAATTTCTGCCGACTTCCCAAAGCCCGAAACCATGGCTGCTTATTATAGCAATTAAATGTGCAATTTTAAACGATATTCTGGAGACTACGGCCAGGCAGACAATTCATGATGAGTAGCTGATTTTCACCTTTCTTGGCTTTCTTAGTCTCTTTGCAAACAGCCTCAGGAGGGAACAGGATTTTTCTCCAATTGTATTCATTCAAAGTAATTCACCAAATCAATCCTATGAATAAATCCTGGCCTGTTGTGAGTATTTTAATGTGAATTTTGGCCATTTGAGCTGTTTGGATTGGACACACTTGTCTGATGCTCTTGCCCCTTGTCTGGATGATCCAAAGCTCTGAAAGGTCAAATCTCTAGGGCAAATACTCACCGTTTCATCTTGCCTATGTGTTTCCCATGACAATCTGCCAGTAGCTGCTCAGAATTGGCCGTTCCCATGACCGTTCCCACCAGCCAGCTTGTTCCTTCGACGCCGTGAAGAAAGCAACCATGCAACGTTCTCATCACAGGGACATTAAATGCCAGATGTTGATAGAAATATTATTTTGCTGCAGCCCCCTGGCTCTTGGCCCTGACCTCCTGCTAAAGCATCCCCATTACGTTGTGTTTTTAGTCCTGCAGCCAGGGTTGCACATGCCCATTTGTGCGGTACCAGGCATAGGAGAAGAGAGGGAGTTTCTCTGTCCCTGTTGCAGTGCACAACTTGTGTTTGGAAACATGGAGTTGGATCAGAAATGCCCAAAGCCAGAGGTAGGCGATTATTTCGGGCGAAGGGCTGCTTACTGAGTTTTGGCAAGACATCGAGGGCCACATGACAGGCAGCCAGAGGCAGATAAATATTAATTTTCTAAATTTTTTAGGGGCCCCGCAGGCCAGATAGAATGGCCTGGAGGGCCGCTTCTGACCTGTGGTCTGCATTTTGCCCACCCCTGCCCAAAGCAGATATTACTTGAGCACACTGTGGATTGCCCGCAGCTAAATATTCAGTGCAAAATGGGATTCTGTTTTCCACCAGCTTGTGCTGCAAGGGCGGCCTTGTCTCCAAAAAACTGAGCAACAGTTTGGCTGCCGGTGTGGCCAGACCGTTCCTGCCCATGCTAACTAACTGCCTGACTAGTTCCTTGCAGTTCCCTGTTTGTTTTTATCCATCTGTTGTCTCCTGACTTTGACATAGATTACAAGATCCTTGGGGAGGACCCAGCTTTGCATTCCAGATAGCAAGCCATAACAGAAGACAATCACTTCTGTTCCAGAATAGTGTATGGGTGGGACGTTATTCAAGCATATTCCATAGGTGAATTACCCCATATAGAATCCTAGAAAATCAGGACTGGAATGGGACTCAAGAAGGCATCTGCTCTATCCCTGTCCAAGCCCCAAGACCTTTGGAATAGCCCCATGGATGACTGAACAAGAAATAATTGATTCTTGGCTTGTCTCCTCCTCTGGAAAGTGCAAGCCTTTGCTATTTGGGCAGGAAGGACTTGAAGAGGGTGGGGGGGCAGTGAGAGGGCTGAGCTCCTTTTCTGCCTGGGGAGAAAATGGGACAGAGTTGCGGGGGGGGGAGAGCTAGTGGTCCATGCAAGAAAGAAGAGGGAGTTAGGCATGATAGAATGAGACTGAGAAAGTGGATGATGGGAGGAAGAGCAGAAGAAAGAAAGGAAAAGAAAACAAAAAAAAAAAAACCTGGGAGGGCTAAAGAGAATGAACTAAGAGGATCCCACATGGCGCGGCACGACAGCAAGCTTGTAAAGTTCAGCGCTCTGAGAAGGCAGGAGTTCTTAAATCAGGCCCAAGTAATCAACACAACTAGCCCGGGGACAGAGAAGAAAGGTGCTGGCTGGAGATAGCTGAGATTAATGGGGTTTCAGTTTAAGCCAGCCTGCTGTTCCCCCAGCCCCGGGACACGACACAGCAGGGCAGTGCCTTCCCTCCCTTTATTTATTTATTTTGTGTGTGCACACGTGTGTGTGTGCATGTGTGGATGTGTGTTTAAAAAAAAAATCTAACAAATTTCTAACCCATATAAATCCAATTACCCGTGTTTTGCCTGCAGGGTGCGAGGGAGATTAATGTTAGTATTTTGGCAGGAATGTAAAAAGAAATAGGTGGTAATAACAATGAAGGCTCATAAAAAGGAGCCGATAGCCGAGTCTGTGCCTGGGAACCTGGCTGTAATTCTCATGGGCATTTGCCATCAGTCTGTGCCAGGGCCCTTTTCTCCTGCATAGGGGTACAAAAGAGCCAGGAATGCTTCCTGGGCCTTGGACCAGCTCATCCTGAAATGGATGCTGCCAGGGTAGTGGCACTGTGGGTCGGATAAACGTGTACTGCAAGAGCATCTTCCCTTTGAAGACCACACGGTGCTTTGCAGATATTCAGTGCTAAGCCCCACATAAGCCTCAGGAGTCCAACAGCATTACACCAGTTTCACAGGAAGGAAGCGGAGTGCTTGATTACTGGTTTTTTAGAAGGTCAGGAGTATCTCAGCTTCTCCTGAACTCGAGAGCTGCAGTTTCTCGTTACGCTGCAAAATCTGGCTCAGGTTGAGTTGGCCCAAGTTTGTTAAAAATGCTTACGGCCAACTGAGAAGGGGCATTTGAACTGTAGTCTTCTGGTCAAACTGCATTCTGGACACAGCATCTGTCCTGGGAAGACTGCAGCAGGGCTCACATCTGTGTCACTGTCACTGCACCTCCTCTCCACTGTGGCCTCCATTCTGCATTGTCTCCTCCTGCCTCTCCCATCCCTTCCCTATAGCATTGCAAACCTGAATGCGTATAAGGTGTCTTTACTGCAAATTTCACCCGGGTGATAGATTAGCCATGCCTAAGGCAATGTCGAGAGACATGGAGAGAGCAAAGCAATGTAGCTGCAGGCCAAAGGCATACCTGACATATTGTGTGTTCGCTGATAATACATTCCCCTGTGTTACACTAGGATCCTGGATCATATCCTGTGGTCCTTTGCAATGCAGTATACTGAGATACTCCATAATTATTTCCCAGTCAACTGTGGGAGAATTTGTCTGCTCTTTTGGATAGAGGGAACTGTGGGAAAGTATTGGAGGACTCAGTGTGGTTTAGCTTTACATCCTTGCTGCAAAATGGGTGGGTCGCCAGCTCAAGCGAAAGCTATGTCAGCCCTTAGCAGCCAACCAGCTTCATTGTGAGCACTGGTAAACTTGTCAAAGGTTTTGTGTGTGAATGGGAAGAGGGTTTATTAGCGACAGGCAAAAGAGACCGAGCAGGGTTTGCTGTGAAGAGGTGCCCGTACTTGCAATGTTGGCAATGTGGTGTCTCAGTATTAAGCTTCAGAGGCAAGAAACGCAAACCCTGGCTTTGCTGCTTCAGGCTCTGTGTCATAGCTCCCAGGGTATCTGCAGGACACCAAATGCTCAGTTCAGGTATCTTAAAGTTGTTTCTGTCCTTTACATCCCTTCAATAACTGCTTCAGCCCAGTGTGCAAAATCCCTTGCCGCATCCCCAGTAATCACCCCAGCTCATATATTAATCACGTCCCGGATAATGCGTCCCCATAACAGTATCCACGCTCTCTGCTTCGCTCTGCACCCGGCTCCTTGCTCTCCGTTTATTACCACGGCGCGTTTTATAACCTGCTTTATCAGATGGCTTTTTTTTTTTTAAAGAGCAGAGCCCACAAGCGACTCATCATTTCAGAACCAGGGAGAGAGCCGTTAGCAGAGAGAAGAAAGCTTCCATGCTTATACCTTAAATGAAGAGGCCGCTTTACAGTGTTGTTGCATCTAATTCAATCAAGGCAGTTAAAGCTGAGATTTAAAGTCTTTTGTGCTATCACAGGAGTTGCTCTGATGCAGCAGCAGGTAGAGGAAAAAGACTGAGCCCATTTCCAGGGAGACTTGGAAGTTACTGTAGGAGACAGCCAGGCCCCAGGCTTTTTGCAGCTGTGGCTACATTTGGAAACAGTTAGCATTCACCTCACACAAGATCTCACTTTCCCTCCCCCTCCCTGCTCTTGCTCCTTGTTCACATATATTCCATTAAGTGGAATTGATTAGTTTGGCTTTTTTTTTTCTTTCTTTTTAGTTTTGGTTTTAATTACTAGGTTTAACCACATAATTATTATACCGGCTGGCCCTGACACCGTTTGAATCATTCCCACTTCCCTCACACCTGTTGGAGTGTACTGCTTGGACTTAATTAAAGGCAGGGTGCCCCAGCTCACAGAAACAGCAGGGTGAAGTGGAGGCTCCTTGGAGTGGCGACCACTCTGGGAGAAGGGCCTGGTTCATCCCTGGAGTCATTAACTGTAGGGTGAGAGGACTTTATTATGACCATCTTGTTTGGCCTCATGCGCGAGGCAGGGCATAGACGTTCATCTGCAGATTCCAGCATTGAGCACAGACTTTCTGACTCTGGTAATGCATGTCTAGTAGAAATAAAGTCTGTTGTGATTCAAAGACATCCAGGGGCAATGAATTTGCTACGTTCCTAAGTGAGCTGGTCCAGTTCTTAACTAGTCTCACACTTAATAACTTGCCCTTCATTTCTACTTTGAATTTGACTTCCATTTGTACTCGCTCTCCACTCTCAGCAGTCCCCTCCTTATGTAGGTATGTTCAGACTAGTATTGAGTGAGTAAGTGATTTCTTTATTTTTAAGTTCAATTGGTTGAGCTCCTTAACCTTCTTACCATCCAGCACATCCGCCAGATCCAGACTCATTCTTGTCGTCCTTCTCATGTGAACTCTCTCCCATTTCTCATCATCCCTTTTCAAAATGTGGATCTTGGGAATGGACATGTAGCAGTCCACGATGCCTTTAGCAATACCATGTGCTCAAAAGAGTTAGCTTGAAATGGGTTGCATCATCTTCGGAGCAGTTTTGAATGGGTGGAATATACTTGTCCTCATTTCGGGATTAATATGTCTAGCTGCCCCAGTGCATGCAGTTAGTGTAGACAAGGGAAAGCACTTAAGCCAGTTTCCTTTTCAAGCAAGTTATGCCCAGCTGTTGCCAGTTGTGTCTGTCCTTGCCTATAGCGGGGTGCACCTAAGGTGCCTGTTGATATCTGAAATCAGGACTGATGTCAAAGAGACATTGCCAGAGATGATTCTGCTGTTTGATTTTAACTAGCTTTTGGCAAAGCAAAGAGGAAAGATCCCCTTCCCCCCCAAGACTCTCTGTTGGGGTTTGCACCAAGCCCTGTGGAAGGAGGGCTACTTGTGGGGAATGCTCTGCTGAGCGCCCATCTGGATGGCCACACTCAATAAAGTTGCTGGTACTTTATGTTGGGTTTAGAGAATTAAATAAATGTTTGGCACAACTTGGAAACCAACAGGGTTCAGTTAGTAGATGCATCACACCAACTTATAATGCTGACTTGCCAGCTGGACAAGACTCTGCCTGTAGCCTAAACCAGGCACTTCTGTCCCATGGGAACTGCTGGAGGACTTTGTATAACTGCATTGAGTTGTTGCCTGTTCCCCAGAGAAATGTGAGAGTTTCATTGCTCAGCTCTCAATTATAACCATGCTGGAGAGGGAGCACAAAGGGAGTTCATCATAGAGGAACAACTCTGCATTGCCTGGGCTTGTGGGAGAGTAGGAGATGAAGCACTCAACATTCACAGGTCTTTTTCATCTCTAATTTCAGTGCTTCTGCTTTCAGACAGTGCTGCCACTAGAGCTGAAATGCAGCCCAAACAAGAGGCTTAACAAGCCCCGAGAGCTGTCCGGAAAGTTATCCTGACACCAAGTGACAGACACTCAATTGATATCCTCTGGAGACTTTAAACACACTTCTGCTAGGCTTCCAGAGCTGGCTTTGTCTCAGACCTGGAGAATCTGTTATCTGTAGTGATGCCTCCCCTGACATGCCTCATTGCTCATGACGTTTCTCTTTGCTACCTGCTTCAGTGTGCTGGTAAACTCTTTCCAGTGCTGGAAGCCTTTTGAGGTGCCTTTCCTTCCCCATCCAGTTCGCTGCTGATATTTAATGCCTCCTCCTTATTAGTAGGGTCTAGGCATCTTATGAGTGTGCTTACACTGCTCAGGCAGAAGAGGTTTGGCTTAGATAAGGGCCTGAATCCAGGTCTTGGTCATCACGGGTGTGCACAATACACATGGATTTCTGGATAAGCCAAGCCTGCCTTTCTCCCTCCCCCATTAACAGTCCTACCTAACCACCTTCAGTCTGGATGTAGCCACGTGGTCCCACTCGTAGTTTAGGTACAGGTCAGAGAATCTGAACTTCCAGATGCTTTTCTGGACCTCGGAAACTTTTGAGGGTTGCCCATCTGAAACCACTCCTCTGCTCTCAGGATCCAACATAGTACAAAGTCTTTGCATGGACCAGCGTAGCCATTGCTAGACCTGTGAGGACTCTATTGCTGAAGGCCTGCATATGCCACAGTTCTGCTGTGAGACCAACCTGTCAGCCTTTGTACCATAAATAATCCTGCATCTCTTCCATTCCTGCTTCTCTCCACTGTCTTTGCATCCGTCCAAGGGGTGGAGACTCTCTCCAGAATACACACACTTGAGTTGATTGAAATGGTGATATCAAAAATAGGGAAAAAATGAGACCTCATGCAAGTGAAAATACCACTCAAAATGAGGGCCAGAGCATCAATGACCTCCTCTGCTACCCTCCAGTTCATGTACATATCCTTGATCATATGTATATGCGTGTATATCACTGCCCTATCTGGGTGGATGGCTGATCAATCTTCTAGGTCAGCATGGTGTAATACCACCTAAGGCTCTGAAATGTCAAAATATTGGATACTCCTCCCACCGGAAGCATCCCCTGCTCTGAAACAGTCCTGCAGAACTGTTTAATTTGCTCTTTTCCATAGGATTTTTTAATCATCCTGTGAAAGTTAATAGAGAATTCCAACCTCACTGTACTTCTCCTATAGGATGAGTTCAAAAATAATTGTAAGGCTTCCAGCAATAGTACATACTTTTTTTTTTTATTATTATTATTATTATTATTATATCACACCCTACAGAGGCCTATTGACTTCCTCCCAGCACTTTTTATGAGATATTTTTGGGGGGCAGGTGTGACAAGATCTTAGGACCATGTTTGTGACCAGAAAAGCCAGATTTGTTTTGCTGTGAGGTTCGTGCAGGCTGCTGCTGCCCAGAACAGGAGCACTTGGCCCAGGGCTCACTGCCATATTGAAGAGCCCTGCTTACACCTCATACAGACCCATTAGCATGAGGGAGATGGTCTTTAGCGAGAGCTGGGCCAGCCCAGACTATGAACATTGAAGGAGCAGAGACACAGAGATGCAAGCAGAGCATTTCCCTTGATTTTACTTTTATGGCCCAGGTAAATCAATGGCCAGGGCAGCCTGTCTGCAGAAATCTCCTCCCTAAAAAAAAGTTTCCCTGTCTTTGTATTGGTACATGGATTCCTCTCGCTGTGCACTAATTGATATACTAGGACAGCATTCAGAGTCTTCCTTCTTTCCCTCTCCCACTTCCCTCATTGCTTCGTGTCCTGATTAGAAACTATACTCCAGAAAGTATCATTATATATTGCATTTATGTCGGTCTTGGAACAAGCACCCTGAAAAGCTCTCCATCCTGACCAGTAATATCAGGTCCTTTTCCAGTCCTTCGTCTCCCCAACCCAGCTGGGGGGTACCCTCTTGTTATTCCAGTTTGGCCCAGCCCCTGCCCTCGGCTTTGCATAATCACCACCCCTGTGCCTCCAGCATGTTCTGCTTTTCCAAACCCACCCCACCCAGAGCTTTACTCATGCACTCATCATCCTAAGCTGCAGCACCCCATGGTAGTCTATGGCTCCCCCAACACAGCTGTACCATACTCACAACAAAGACCACTGCCTGCTGTTTTGAGTACTGGTCTTCATCTCAGCTCTTCAAATATACCTAGATGCTGAGCTGAGTCATGACCTCCTCTACTCTGGCCACGTACCTCAGTCTTGTCCTGCCCTTTCCAAAGCCCCTGCTAGCACAGACCTTGCAGCTGCTTCTGGAAGATGATATTGGATTCAGCAGGACACTGCCAAGCTCACCATCTCAGCACCTCATTTTCATTCAAAAGACAGTTTTCCCTTCAGCTTCAGACCTGTGGATTCTTGCCCCTGCCCCTCCTTTCTGTTCACTTTTTGCAAACAGTGGCCATGTCTACACGTGCATTTATGCTGACATAAATTTTCAGCTCAGTAAGTTACTGCGCACTAAGTGGGAATAGGCTGGCATCTACACATGCAAGCGTTAAAGCACATTAATGCTGTGTGTGGACTGACTCGGGACTGAAGTTAGTCCCAAGTCAGTCCAAACGCACAGTGTTACAGTGGAGTAAGTGCACAGTAACTAATCGGGTGTAAATGTGATACCTGCATGCGCAGGTATTAAGTTTATGCTCAAGTTGGCATACACCACCATATTTACTGTGCAGTACGGACATGCACATATAGACACACATCCAGACTGTGCAGGAATTTCGGTTACTGCATAGTAAATGAGCACGTGTAGGTGCACTAAGCAAGGCCCAGTTCTATGACTTACTGAGCAAACTCCTCTCTTATTGACTTGAGTGGCAGGCTCAGCACCTTTCTGAAGGCCTCTGTCCCTCAAAGGATGAGGTCCCCATTGAGCCTGACAAGGAGGGAAGCCAGTCGTGTGCGCCTGGCCTGAACCATGAGCGGATGTGGTATTCCCTGCCTCTCTGGTAAAGGGCTGACAGGGCTCTGCTGGGCTTGGTAACATCATTTGACATTTATTGATTCCTTTTGTTTATTATTTAGAGGTAAATCACTGCAGACTTTAGTTCGTGCATGTCTTTTCTGATCAGCTGGTTTGCTACGGTTATGATGCCCTGTAGGGTTATCAGAATCTCAGCAGGCTGCTGGTGCTGGGGTAGATTGAGCATCCCTTTATAGCCAGAAATGCAGGCTTCCTGAAGAGACTCACACAAGCAGTGCAATGGGGAACAGAGGCATCATTTCAAATACCGAGAGACCAAAAATCCCATTCCTTCTGCTAAAAATAAACCTTGTTGTCTCTGAACCCTTTTACCATTGGTGAGCGAAGAGGGGGTAGGGGGGTGGTAGTATTGGGTCAGACCTAGACTGTGCTGTAGTTGGGTCAAAATTAGAAGATGTATCTAAGCCCACAGGATCTTTGGAGAAGTTCTGATCTAGGTAAGAATGTCATCTCTAGGACTCCTCTTTGAAAGGGAAAAAAGAAAGATCCAAACCTGAATGTAGTAACTCAATTGTCTTGAAAAGTAATAACATTCAGTGCTGTCTTTTCATCTCAGTCTCATCTCTGGTTCACACAACAAACATGAACATTTGATATCAATTCTCATAGTGTTTGCATCCCTTGATTTTTCAACTGACCCCAAAGTCTCCTGTCAAAAGTTGCATGTGCATTGAAATTGCACTAACCTTTAAATTAGCAATTTGTTCAGTATGAAGCCATAAATCAGGTTGGGTCTACTCAGAAGGTTTGCAAATGTTAGCACATCTTGGAGGAACATGGTCTGAATCTCTGGTTCATAATGCAGCCTGAAATCAGCCACATTTTACATAGCTTGGGGTTTCATTGTGAGCATTACATGCCTCTGGCCTTTTCTTCCATGTCAGGTGCTGTGCCTCAAATCACCAACACTGTCCCATTAATACACTTGATGCTAGTGCTTAGTGTTTGCACCCTGTTTAGTGTTCAGGTGTAGCTGGGTGTCATCACAGAACAAGAGGGAAGCTGTGGAGACAGTGATGTCATTTGATTACTGGCTTTGTCCTCTTCTACTGACTCCCTTTATGACCTTTGGCAAGTCCCTTTTCCTCTTGCTGCTTTGGTGTCCATATTTGAAAAAGTAGTCTGAGATCCCTATATGAACTGTGATACGAAAGGGTATGGTTGTTGTTGTGGTGAGTCAGGATGGGATTGTGAAAGAGCCAAAGGGAGTATGGTGTGTGACTGTCACTGAAATTCAATGGAAAAGAGTACTTAACTCCTGTGAGTTCACTGGAGACTCTTGTCCTTGAAGACCTCTGGTGCTACTGAAAAATGTCTGGCTGGTGGATTAGTAGCATTGTCTGTTTAACTACAGAATCAGCACAGACATCTTTGCAAACTTCACTTGCCCACCACAGTGTGCCTCACCTCTCCAGGACTTGGAGGTGGGTTCACTTTCCATGTACCACTGAGTCCCTGGCTGCCCAACCGAGATGGCCAAGTGCTGCCATTTGTACTTGGGCCTTTCTGATGTAGATGCCTGGTCACTAGGCCCTGGACTGAGCCCACATGTCCTGTGTCACACAGACCCTGAAAGCAAGGACAGCCGAGACTTCTGGAGCTCAGCACCTACCATGGAGGAGAAGCATATCCCAAAAAACCATGGCTCAGATTTCACCCTTCAGAAAATCAGGGCATTTCTAGTGAAGGTGCCTAAATATCAGTGCTTAGCTGTCCAACTTTTTGTACTCAGCTGACCCTGGCCTTTCAGGTGGGGCTTTTGATTCCCACTGAATTCACAAGGGAAGGGTAGGGTGGAATCATTGACTTTAAGGGGACCATAGAGAGTCCTGCGACAGATACTCTTTAAACCCTATCAGGAACTTATGATAGGGTTTAAGAACGATAATTTTATGTTCAGCACAAGTTAAATAATATAAGAAAAAGCTGTGTGGTAGGTATTAAAGTTTAACAACTCTGTATATCTATTACCTAGTTGTTAAATCTTTATATGCCTTAAATAATCAATTGATATTTAATTAGCATACAGTACAATTACCGCCTTCCTAAATCTATAATGATAAACCAAGTTGCAAGTTATTGGATGTTAATTACTAGCTGATGATTAGAAACAGCTATAGACATTTACCAGCCTCATCCTAGATATAATACGGCGTGTCCATTGCGCACTGCAGAGCTAAACTGCACTTGCTGTGTCTTAATAATCAATGGGTGTTTAACATGCAATATTTGTCTAATTAGCTCCAAATTAAATCCTCATTGACAACACTTCAGGGCTAGAGATCTGCATCAAATATGATAGATTAGACACAGGAGGCCTGCTACTGCTAGCTGAAGATGTGCGTCATCTGCCACGCCTGCCATGGGTGGTACGTGCCTCCTTTCATGCCTGTCTTGTCCAAAGGAGGACTGACTGATGTCTGGGTTTTGGTGGAAGCGCTGGATTCAAGTCCTTGGAGAAGAGAGGCTTCTCTTTGTTTGAAAAATAGGGATAACATGGGCAGGCTCAGCCTGGATCTGGAAGCACCATTTCTGGGGCTTCAGAAGAGAGTTTAGTTTCTGTGACCCCGTCATTTCTGCATTCTGAGGATGCTGATTAGGACGGGAGTGTCGTTAATGCCGGCGGTGTTCGTGGTTGTCGCAGCATGTGAATGCTTGTCCTCTGCGAACCGGAGTGAGAGCCATGAGAGTGATTTCGTGGAGGTTTCCCAACCATTGGTACGTAGTAATTCAAAGTCACTTGTGGCCTGGTTGGATATGAAGCGGCAGCTTGAAGGCAGAAGCCTCAGAGAACCTCTCAGCAATGACCCAAGACAGTGATTTTCAACCTATGGTCCATGGACCCCTAGCGGTCTGCAGATTATATCTAAGGGGTCCATGAATGATGGCTATGATCAATCAGAAGTATGCAAATACCCACACTTATAATTCAAAGTGGTCTTTACCTCTATTCAAAAATTTTTAGAGGTATGCAAATGAAAAAAGGTGGAAAACCACCGTCTTAAAGAAATCCAGTTCCATTGGATGATTCCTTGCTGTCTTTCTCCTTGGCAGCCCTCTAAACACATTTATGCAGAGGCAATACTGATGTCCTGACACCGCACATGCTTAGGTTCTCTTGTCACATGCGCACATCCAAGCACACACCCACACCCATCCTGCTCCCCCTCTATTCAAAACCCATCTGTTTAACAAGACTCATGAGGAAGACGTTTCTGCCTCTCTTCTTTATTCAGCTCTGACCAGTGCACCTGCATTAGGGGCTGCTTGGTGGTGTGTAGCATGTTGTGTACTGGTGCCAGCTGGGTGGTGACCCTCAGGGTGTGCCTGCGTATCAAGGTGCATCCTTTCCTGACCTGAGCTTTCAGGTATGGTTGGAGGAGCAGCACTTGGCGGACATCCCCACTGCCGGCTGGTCATGACAGCAGCAGAGTGCCCGAGCTCCTGTTTGGAGCAGGAGACTCTGCGCTTTTCTGGCTGGCTTCACCGAGGATGCCCCAGACTGTTCAGCTGGTGAGGCCTGAAGTCAAACTGCAGGCTGGAGACCGGGGTAATGTAGCAGAGCCAGATATTTAAAATGACATGGGACTTTTCCTTGCAGGGCAGAGTGGGTAGAAGTGGCTCAGTAGCAGAGTATCAGAACTGAACTATCTTTCTGGCACCACTGGTTCAAATCCCCAGGGTGGGCAGCTCAACCCCTCATCTGCCTAGACCATATCGATCAAGTTTTTGTTCTGGCACTTGCGTGTGTTGGGCACTTCAGGTGAGCTGATAGCAGAAGTGGTTCTGGTTACCGCACGTGGACTGTAGAGAGCTGCAGGAGTTCGGTGCACGCGGGAAGGTTTGCCCAGCTGTCACTGGCTGCAGTTGATGCTTTCCTTCCTTGTGTGCTGGCTGCCAGCCCAAAGGCAGAGACGGTTCGATCACAAAGCTGCTTAGCGTGCATGGAGGGCCATGCCTTCCACTGAGGTGCATCAGAGCTCCCGCCTCGACACCTGAAAAACTCTGCTAACTTTCACCCGCCGTGCATCTGCCTGCACTGTGCCACCAAACCCAGGATCCTGCTAACATGGAAGATGCAAGAGGAATTTGAAGTCCTCAGTTAGCTGAGAGCAGATGCCATTTGATGCAGGTTAGATAACAGAGAAAGCATGCGGCAGAGGTTTTGGAAGTAGGAGGATGCGGGTTTAGGCTCTGCCTGGGCTGGGGTTTAATTCTTGGCTCTGCCACAGACTCAGAGGTTTCACAGAAGTTTAGGGCTGGAAGGGACATCATGAGATTGTTAGGTCCAGCCCCACTGCTCTGGGCAGGAAAGACCCCTGGGGTCGAATAACCCCAGCAAAGCGTGCATTCAGTCCCCTTTTGAAGATCTCCAAGAATTTGCCTATTCTGCAAGGAACCACTCCGCTGGGAGTCTATTCCAGGCCTGCACCACCCCGCTGGGTCTGGTCACATGAACCATGAAGAAGTGCTTTTCTTATATC
Source organism: Crocodylus siamensis (assembly GCF_052110815.1). Classification (NCBI taxonomy): domain Eukaryota; kingdom Metazoa; phylum Chordata; order Crocodylia; family Crocodylidae; genus Crocodylus; species Crocodylus siamensis. Next base: position 20,765,121 of record NC_143408.1, on the reverse strand, counting down.
CAGTCTGAAACCTTCTTCTAGGAGTTTATACCTTTTGCTTCTGGTTTTCCCCAGGGGTGCTTTGGTGAATAGTTGTTTGCCTGGCCCCTGAGGCTCTCCCCTGATATATTTGTAACCGGCCACCAAATCCCCCTGAAGTCTTCTTTCCAGGCCGAGCAGACCCATATCTGTCAGCCTTCCCTCATATGGCTTGCTCTTCAGGCCTCTGATCATACACATGGCTCTTCTCTGGACTCTCTCAAGCTTCTTCACATCCTTCTTGAAGTGCGGTGCTCAGAACTGGACGCAGTCCTCAAGCTGCGGCCGACTCAGTGTACGACCTTGAACGACTTCACTTCTCTGCACCTCTGTTTCTCATCTTTAAAATGGGAGAGGATAACTGTGCTTTTTTTCTACTGGGCTACTCGGCTTCAAGGCAGAGAGAGTCTCTGTGTGTGCGCAGAACACCGAGAACAAATGGGGCTGTAACCACCTGGGTTTGGGACAACTAGGGTTATATAGTTTACATACTGCCGAAAAGCAGAATGGACGAAGCGTTTGTTGAGGAGAGAGTCTTGTATGGGAGCATCTACCCCCAGTCCTTACAGAACAAAGGTAACATTTGTTATTGGGGTAGCTAAAACATGTTGGGCACCTTTAATCTGACCTTGATACCAAGGATGCAAGGGCTGGGTTGCATAAGGCAGATCTGGAGGCAAGAGCCCTCTGGATTTTGCACAGGGCTTGCAGCACATGGAAGAGAAATCCCTGCGCTGGGCGGGCTGGGGGAAGCAATCTCACTGCAGTTTGTCAGCGAACGTGGAAGCTGTTTTGAGAGCAGTGGGATGGATTGGATGGCCTCTGGCTCTTTCTGAGAATCAGCTTGTCCTTCACACTCAGCGTGGATGTAATTAACTGCACTGATGGGATGTTATGCCAACAGCAAAGCAGAAAACACCAGAAAATGAGTCAGAAAGGATACAGGGCCATTCAGAGGAAGGGTATGAGGCGGGGGAGAGGAGGCGGACGGCTGTGCCATGCTGCTCACCTCTTGCTGCACAACGTATGTATTGACATCAGCTCTCCCCCACCCACTTTACTGCCCACCTCTGAGAGGGTGAGCTTGAGGGACACCATGGGGATGGGGGGAAGCTCAGGAATGGCTTTACAGCAGGGATTGAGATGTGTTTGCTCTTAGCTCTTGCTTGCTTTACCTCTCTTCTTGGTGGTCAGGGTGGAGGGACGAGGGCTGTGCTGGGTGGTACTTTCTCTCAAGGGTATTTACCACTCATTTGCAAATGGTTTTATGTGAGATTGTTCCAGATTGTGCAGCCTGATGTTCAATGGTGCTGGCCACACATGGCTGATGTTGGTGGTTTTGATTCATGTTACGGGTGTGCCTAGGATGCCTGGTTAATGACCTGGCCCTGTGGTGCAAGGTTCTTCACAGACAAGCAGCAAAGACAGCCCCTGCCCTAGAGAGCCCAATAGGAGCAGCACCGAAACATGTGCATGCATCCTATGAATACCAATGGGACCTATTAATACCAGTGAGTTTTGTAGTTATTCAATACCTGTCTAAAATGAAGCATATGCTTAAGTCAGGATTCTCAACCAGGGTGCCATGGGATCCTGGGGGGTCTTGAGACCCTTTCAGGTATGCTGCAGGGTGCCATGCAGCATTAGTACTGGTAGGTGTACAGGCATGATTTATGACATAAACCCAGAGATTTCCAATAGGAATCCACAGTGTTAAAAATATTCTCACCTGTTGTCATCTTCATGAGTTCTCAGCAACAGAAACATTTCTTTAGTATTTTTTTCTGTAACCAAAACACAAGTGAAAATTGAGAGCTGGCATTGTTGGGGAGGGGAGCAAGGGTTGAGTCTAATGAGCTTGAAAACCACAGGCTTAAAGCATTGCCCTGAATAAGGATGGACTTAAGCAAGCACTTTCCTATTTCACAGCCTGCCTGATCTCCTGCTGTCAAGGTCAGTGGAAGCTGTGTCTTTAGTGCATTTGAAGTCCTGTCTTGGGGTTTCAGTGCTTGGCTGGAGATCATCCTATGTAAGCAAAGGGCCAGATTCTTATGACCTTCCTGTAGGCCAAAGCTTACCTTCCTTCAGGGGCAGTCTCCTGACTTAAAGGGGTCACAGACCACAGGGGAGACAGTCGGAAGCTAAACAAATATTGGACCTGACTCCAGAAGCTCTGCTCCGGCTTGGTGCAGAGTGCCCTCCTTTTGCATGGATATCCATAGATGCTCAGCACCCCACGGGCTTAGAAATGAGAGAGGGAAAGATGGAAAATTACTTCCAATTAGCAATTGAAATTGTTCTTTTAAGAATTTGCCTATTCTGCAAGGAACATTTAGTAATTGATAGCAATTTCTAGTAATTAAATACAAATTAATTCATGTTACCGAGGAGCAGTTTATTTATGGCTCTGTATTTATGGGTACTCCCCCTCCTTAAAAATATCATCATTGCTTTTGATAAGTAATTAGAGTTTACTAAATAATTTCCCAATGTAGGTATGAATTTTAAGTAATTCTTAGCACAGAGCGCGCATTTCATTGTATCAGAGTGCGGGTTTCTCTCTCTTTATACTGCAGCAGCTCCCAGAGGCTGCAGTAGGCAGTGCCCCAAAGTGTTCAAAGTGTTTGCTATATCCCTGCCGTCTCCAGGGCTCTCCTGTAAGTGCTTCGACAAGTGCTCCAATTCCCCGTGGCCCTGCCTGCTGTGCAGTCGATGGCTCCAGTATGGTGTGGGCATAAAACACTCACTAGCCAGACCCACAGCTTGCACTTGCTTTGCCCGAGAGTGAATGAATTTCTATTATATGGGGAAAGGGTGAATCCAGACTTGCCGGTCCCAGATATTTAGAAATCATGACCTGGGCCACCAAAATTCATGACCTTAGCATAAACATTGTGAGATGGTTCTCTTTTATGGGTATTTTTACTTATTTTCCACTTCTAACACTTTAAGGGTGACCTTGGGGTTATGTTGTCATGGACCTTTAGGGCAATTTATGTATAAACCAGGGAATACTGACATCCACCTTACCAGGGACATTTGTAAGGGAGTAAATGAAAGTGCTTCATTGTCCTTTCTCTTCTAGTGTCTATGGGTGAAATTCACCCCTGCACAAGGCACAAATACAAGGATGTACGTAAGGGATCTCCATCCTGTGGGTCTGATGCTAGCAGCCTGCACAGAGCAGGATCTTGCCATTACTGCACATGCCAAAATGTGCTTTGCAGACTGTGAGTCTTCAGCCCTTTCTAATCATCTGAGCAGACACATTTGTGTCTGCTCCTGTCCCTCCTTTTAGTGGGACCACAGCTCCCCTCCCCACACTGTGTTTTCTTTTTTTTCCCCAAAGGAGTCGCCTGGTTTTTGCAAGTCCATGCACACAGCCTGTTCTAGTTTGTTTCCGGCTTCATTACTGATCCTGATTAAATGGCAGTTGTACAGCTAAAGAAACACAAAAGGACTTTTGCAAGCCTTGGAGGCCTTGGATACAAGGAGATAGATGCCTGAGGAATCTAGAGAGACAGACAGATGGAATTGGTTGGTGCTGAACAGTAATGAGACTTAGTCCTTCAAAGCAGGTCCCAGCCTAGGGTCTCCAAGTGCCTGGCACACTCCCACCAGGGAGTGCAGATTTCAGGCACTAATCAGGGACCTCCAGAGACCCTTCATCCCAGCTTCAGTGTGCCTCAGCCTGGAGGAGGCTCCTGCTGAAAAAGAGGAGGGGTATGTGAGACTGTGCAAGCCCTAGGAGGGGAAACCTGAAAGGTCTGATCCCATAGAGCTGCCCTCTGCACCAGATGGAGCAAGGAGGGAGACGTGTGTCCCCGGAGCTGCCAATTTTGGGCTAGACTATGGGGCCCAGAGCCTAGAACAGCGATTCTCAGCCAAGCCACAAGATTCTTTTAGGTGACTGTGCAATATTAGCACTGCCAGTTGTGCAAATGCCTGCGTGAGGTTCACAAGCTCAACCCAGAGAGTTCATATAGAAATCCATAGTGTCAAATCCATTGTGATCTGTCTGAGTTCTTTGCAACAGAAGAATGGTTTTATAATTTTTCTGTAGTCAAAAAAACAAGTGGAAGCTAAGAGCTGGCATATTCTGAGGGGTGCCTTTACAAAGCCTGGGAACCACTGGCCTAGGGGATAATGTAAAGCAGGCACTAGAGTAAGGCTGAGTTGTGTGACCATTTTCAGCTACATGGGCAGAAGGTAGCTCTGAAGATTTGTAGTAGTAACAGACAAAGAGCCTGGCTCTGGGGGCTTCCCCAAATAAAATGTGAGCTCTGAAGCATTGGTGTTTGTCCATCCTTTTGCCCCCCCAGTGCATGGGCAGTCTTGGCTGGCACATGCCAGAGCTGCAGTTTTTGTACTGTTGTTCCCACACTGGCACGACAAAATCCCCACCTGTCTGCACACAGCAAAGTGTCTGTGTTTCATTTCCACTTGAGTCCTGTGATCTGAGCTCTCTCAGATGTATGCTTCCATGTCTGGACATGAAGAGCTAAGAGACTGTCAAGACGTTAGCTGCAGTCTCCTTGGGCTCTGCTCCCCTTCCAGCAACTGCATGCTCCAAGGCTCTTGCCTGTGTGATGAACTTCCCATCCAAAAAGTCGCTGCCTCTGTAAAGCTTTAGGACTCAGCTAGGGTTTTGAGCTGGTTGAATGCCCTGTGAGCCCAATGACAAGGGAAAGCAAGGCAGCTGCTCCAGTTTCTGCTGCCAGCAAAAGTTCTCTCTTCTTTGGTTACACGGTCAAACATCTGCAGGCTTAAAGGGACCCAGGCCGCCGGTTAGGCCCGATACAGAAATGCTTTATATACAAAACACTTTGTATGAATATAAATGCATCTTTAAATGCATTTCAGATGCTGCTTGCTTGTATACATTCCCTGCAACATTTACAACCTGAACTGAGTGGCAGTTATTGGGTGAAGTTTCCTTGACCTGTGCTATGCTGAAGGTTAGACTAGTTGATCATAATGGCCTTTCTGGCAATCTGTGACTCCATAAAGCAGAAATGGTGATGGTGGATCCACTGCGTGGCAGTTTTCTGTAGTGCAACTTTTTAAACCCAGCCATATCCTCATAGTGCTTTCTACCCCAGGGCTGTGCAACTAGCAGCCCACAAGGGGTTAACGTGTGGCCCCTGTGCTCCAGCACTACTGCCCCTGTTACTCTGGCTGCAGGAGCAGCTGGGGTCTTGGGGATCCCCCTCCCTCCCCAGGCTTCCACTGCATGCCACAGCTGCCAGGGAGGGCGACTGTACAGTGCAGCCTGCAGTGTCAGGGGAGCCAGCAGCCTGGAGCACCTTTGCAGCATGGTACCGCGTGCCATGCAGTGTGGGAGGGGACGGGTTGCAATGTACACGTGCAGTATACAGCCTAGGGGGCCCATGGGGCCTCTGTCAGTGTGGAACAAGAGATATGTGGCCCATGGTTTCTAAGAAGCTGGACAGCTCTTTTCTAGCCAGTGGGTTCCCCTTTCTTGCATTGGGCTTTAATGGCTAAAGTGGCTCAGAAAAAAACAAACCAAACCCACAAACCAGCACCTGAACTGGCTGCAAACCTGGCAGATCCCACAGCTAAACTACTTAGGTCAAAACCTCTCCTCTTTTATTGCTGTCTTCCTGACAGGCACTTGTGCCTCTGCCAAATAAAAATGCCATGTGTGGAGCCAGTTACAAACATCAATTAGCTTTAAAACAATTATTATTTTTGAAATGGCATTATATAAATGCAATAACACAACACAATAATCCAAAGTTATTTAACAGAGCATTTACCATGAAAACAGTCATTACTCTTTAAGCACTGCTGACTATACAAGCCTCTTAATGTTAAATGGCAAGTGAGGCAAAAGCAATGCAGTCAGAAATGCCATGTTCCCCCGAATACATTAGAGATGCTGTCTCTGGGAAGTGCCCTGCCCTACTGAATGCCATTTCTCTGGCATTTCCCAAGGCCAGGAAGCTCTTGAATGCAGAAGGAGCTGTCACCACTGCCAGTAGCACCAGGGCCACTGGCGAACCTGCTGGACTTGGCTTGCGTATCTGCTGGGAGCTGCAGCCTCTGTTTCACAGGCGTGAAGGGAAGCAGGAGTCCCGCAGTCCCAGCACTGATTGCCATGACCCTTCTATAGCTCTCAGTTGAGCAGGGCGGCCCACTTACTACTTTAATGGCCCACTTGAAAGGATCATATCAGCGTGGTGCAGGTGTTTTTTTAGGAGGTTGCCATTCCTCTTTGTTAGTGTTACACCCCACTTCTGCCTCATTCAGCCCCCCATGATGGATTTGGGTTTGAGCTGATGGGTGGAACAGGTAGTCAGGTGGTAGCTCAGGATTAGGACTTCTCATCATGGGGAGAAGAGAAGAGACATGTAGAGAGGGTCAAAGACAGCAAGGGAAAAGGCTTGCCAGGTGGACAGGTGTGGCTAGAGCTACGTACAGTGAGGGTCAGAAGTTTGATGAGATGCCAAGGCAGCAAGGCTGCAGGTAGCTGAGCCATGGAAGGGGCTGGAGGAGTGATAGACCTGTGGAAAGCCTGAAAAACTTGGAAGATGCCGAATTCTAGCCGATTTTGGATTTTAAACTTTATTGCGGAACAACAAGGAAGTTTTTTTACCTCCCTGCCTGCCACCTGATACCTCCAGGGTGTTACGAATTACTCTCATAAGCCATGTGCAGTTCGCTCTAGTCTGGGGCAACGATCACACAGAGCGTGTATCCAAAGTGAGATACAGAATCTTTATTCGCTGCAGCAAGGTGCCTCCGAGGAGGGACCCCGCCTACCAGATATAATACTATTTTATACTTTGTTTGTACGTCAGCATTAGTTCGTGATTAGCTTGTGCTCATAAAAATACCCAATCATCTGTCAACTAAATCACTATTCTATCCAATCAAGTGGCACTGTGCGCATGAACACCAAAGTTTAACTCTCGTGACTACATGCCCCATATATTCTTGCTAAGATGTATCTTATCTTACAAAAACAATCCTTGTACTGCTTTCAAGGTTCCTCTGTTGACAAGACTCCTCTGTTGACCGGATTCAGCTAGTTTCATATCTTATCAGTAGCCCATACACAGCACCTCTCCTCTCCCAGCCGTCTCGTAAGTGCTGTGTCCGCTTTTATGAAATGGAGGCGAAAGGATAAGGAAATGGCCTCACTTTAGCACTACAAGGCCTTGCTTTAGCCCTACAAGATTCATATACAACAAGGGAAGGAATTCCACCTGATCAACACATCAAAGAGCTACTCAACACAGCTCACAAAGACACTCTCATGGACCCAGAGGGACAGCCTGCCACCTTCAGCTCCCTCTGTGAAAAAATGAAGTTTATTTCCTACCTGTGGGGACTTTTTACCATCTTGTACCATCTACACTTTTCCCAGAGCCTGACGAGGGGACTTTGATCCCGGAAACTTGCAGAAAAGGACAATTTTCTTGCCATTTTCCAGTTGGTCTAATAAAAGGTATTGTTTTGGAACCAAGAGGTCTAATTTTTTATATGTCTGAAAAACTTAGTACACCTTTTGCAGAAACTTTAGGGATCAGTTCCCTGCCTAAACAGCCATTCTGGTCACGTAGCCATCCTTCGCTCAGTCTTGGTACCCACTGCTTCAGATAAATGGGGGGAAGCCTTCTGCACTTTACATGAACTTCCTGCATGTGTGCATGCCTGCTGAGTCTTGTCCTTGTCCCCTGAGGAATCAGGATCCCCATGTACCTGCATTGCTTTCTGTTCTTCAGCTCGCTGTGCTGCACCAAGCTTGGAAAAGTGCTGCTGTGAGGCTGTAGTTCAGAGATGGCAGCAAGGCTGAGCAGAGTCTGTAAAGCCTGGAGCCTGCTGCATGGCTGGGGATGGGTTTTGACTGGATTGCCTGGTGTGTGCATTGTGCCTGTGCTCTGTGATGCTGCAACTTAGCTGTCACCAACAGACTGGTGAGTCAAGGGATTTGCCCGTTGAGCATGCACAGTAGTGTGACAGTGGGTGCGGACAACTAAAGCAATTATACTGGGTTAGATGGGGAAGGGGATACCTACCATACAGCAAGCTGATCCATGGTTACTTTTTTGTGTGTCTGCTCTACTCAGTGGTAAATAGAAGTTAGAGATAGTTAGCCATGTTGATCTGAAGTCAGGCAGAAAGCGGGGTAGATTTGCACCTCTTAGGCCAACTATATCAGATGCACTAGAAGTTAAACAGTGAGACATTACCTGTTTCATTCAGGGGTAAACAACCACGGTTTAGTTTCCACTTAACATGGGATAGCGCAGATACAGGAAACAGTTCCAGCAGAACAGCTAACACCGTTGCTTCAATTTGACACCATTGTTGCACTTGTCCATAGCTGATGTGATTGAATGGCAATGTCACGTTGCTACATGGTGACTCAGAATTGCCACAGTACGACACAACATAAAGTAAGCAGATGTCATGCTATGTCAAGAAGACTTGATTCGTTTGTAAGGGACAGAGCCATCGTATGTAACTGTACAGCCTGGTCCATTCTGGGAACTACTGCAGTACAGTTAATAGCAGTAACAGAAATGACAATTGTGAAGCGACACTAATGAAAATCTGAGGTCTTCCACAAAGGAAGGGCCTGCTTACCTGGAGGTTATCAGTAAGATATGAAACCTTTCAGTTTAGGATGTTGGCTGAAATGTTGCTTGGGTCAGTTGCGCTCTGACAACTTCAGAGCCCATGTGAAGTGAGCGGTGCATTTCCCCGTGGCGGGGAACACAGCAGGTAGGCGGCTCACATGTGAACAAATATGCTTAAAGACCTGAGGTCTGGTCTTGAGGCCAGATTTTGGAAGGGACTCAGTGAACTAAAATACTAGTGGCTCCTGTAGTCAGGGGGCTGAGGCCTTGAAAATCTGGTGACTGATAGCAGCATCAGGGCACAGATGAGGATTTAAACGGCGGCAAATGAATACCACTCCCTTCCCAGACCTGGAGGGATCCTCTTTCAAGCTGGGCTGCTGTTGGGGTGGCATGAGGGAAACAGGCACTTCTGCTTCTGAAATTACCCCTGCACACGAAACAGAGAGCCCCAGGATGTCTAGCATGTCCTGGGTTTATGGAGATAGCTGGCCAATTCCAGTTCATGTCCCACAGACTAGGGCAGTGGGGACCAACCTTTTCAGCAGGTGTGCCACAAGGTAAGCTCCTGCCCTTCCCCATGATCCCCTTCCCCTGCCCAATCTGTTATTTTTCTCTCTTCTCCCTGCCCTCCTGCTGCTGTTCTCCCTGCACCGATGTGATCTGTGGCGTGTCAAACAAAGCTGCTGCGTGTGCCACTTCTGGTACCTGTGCCACAGGTTAGTCACCCCTGGACTAGGAGATTGCTGGGGGTAGCTGCCCTGTTAGGAGCTGTGCTGGTTTTCTCCCCCGGCAGGTAGCACGAGGTCTGCATTCTGGGGACGTGGAAGGGGCTGCCTTCTTGATCTGTGAAGCTTCATGTTGCAACAGATAGAGCCTCTGGGCTTGGCCTGGGCTCCTTGTCCTGCTTCTCAGCTGTTTCTCAGCTGCCTGGAACAGCAGAGTCAACAGAAAGGGCTTCTGATGCACAGAGCAGCATCTGCAGTTTAGGACTGGCTGAGTTGGTTGTCAGCAACCCCACCAGCAGCTTCTGCATTCCCACCCCTGCTAACAGGTCAGTGAGAGAGGAAGGGTTTCTGGGGGCCCCTGCTTCCCATCAGAGAGGCACAGCCCTGTGCCAAGGTTGTAATACAGCAGTCACCGTTTCCTCTTAGCCACACCTGTGCTAAGCCAGGCTTAGCCAGGTGGCCTATGTGATAGCTCTGCTCTTGGATGCAGCATGTAGGAGCCTAAAGCATGGCCCTATCTGGATTCCTCTTTGAGGTGCATTGAACCAGTGTCCACAGCTCCTCAGCCTGCACTTGTCATACTGCTGCTATTCCTACCTTGCCTCTCCTCCTTCAACACTGATTGTCCCTTTCTTCTTTCCAGTAGACCCCTCTTTTTATTCTCCTCCTGGGACTCCCCCTGGGCAGTGGTGACTGCTACCACATATCTATTCTGGCATATAACCCCTCTGTGAGTCTAGTTTTGGCTGCCACCGATGCCCTTTAGTCTTGCTTTGCTGCTGGGGCTGAGCCGGCAGTTTGTCAATGTACTTCAGTACCATAATGCTTCCTGTGGGTTCACTATCCTATACTACAGCCCTGTAAATAAAACCGCGCCACTCCCTCATCTGGTATTGCAGGTCTCGTAGCCAACTGTTGTGTGTCCGGTCCAAGCTGAGACAATCTGTCTGTCGCAGATTTTCTCCGGTGCTCGTCACACTGCACAGATAAACTAGATGATACAGTGAAGTCAGAGCAGGTTTCAGGGAGAAGTCTGCTCTTCTCCCGTTTCCAGCTCTGGGCAATTCTCCTTGGTGCAATTTATGTACTTATTAAACCCTGTTTCAATTCTCTGGTATGAGCTCAGGGGCAGAGGAGGGAACACCACGCTCAGGCTACCAAAAGCCTTTGGTTTAAGCAAAATAGTTGTGTTTAAAGATTAATTTAAGGTGCTTTAAAAATTGAGCATTCCATACATTTTTAATATTGATTGATATTATTATAAAAGATTCAGCTGCGACTCTTCTCATCAGGACCCCTGCTGGTGCACAGACAGTGCATTTGTCTGCAAAGGACATGACTTAGTTATTCCTAATCTTTAAAACTGGCTGGTGTTAAATTTATGTAGAGTGTTGCCTTTCATCAAATCAAGGTGGGGAAGCCACCTAGAGCAAACCTGTGGGAAGTGCTTGGTACAGAGGCTCAGCCTGAATAGGGGCCAAAGGCGTATTTTGATATCCATCAGCTGCTCTCAGGATAACGCCAAGACGGAGAAATAGAAGCAGGGTTTAGATGCGGGGCGGTGGGGGGCGGGGGTGGAAGGTGACAGGATGCAACCAGGATGGGATAATGCATCATGGGATGGAATGTAAACATTGGGAAATGAAGACATTGGGAAAGTGGGCACGTTTCCAAGGCTAAGATCTATTGAAGTGTGAAGAGGTGAGAGCCCCATTGTGTGCAGTTGTGTAAGACTCTGTCTACACAGAAGAGTAAAACCCCCTAGCAGACCCTGTTTGTTTTGGGAGGAGACTGAGACAGGATTGCAGTGCCTTGCTCTATCATAGCCCTAATCGGTGACCGAGTCCCTTACCTCTGTGTGTCTGAGGTTCCTCGGGAAAGACGGGGCTGCAGGGTAAGACACTGGGAGCTAAGTGTTGTGTGGTCATTTCTCCGTTCTGCTGCACCCTGCACAGCTCTGGTCCCCACAAGTGGAAGAATTTCATTTTCTTACAGAAGGTGAGGAGGAGAGATCATTACAGTTTGGAAGGGATGGCAAAGAGACCACATGAGCAATGACACCTACCCCTACCCACCCTGAGATCTGTGGGCTGAAGCTGGAAATTTCAAAAGCACCCGGTGCAGCCTCCCATCGGCCTCCAAGATAAAGATGCTACCAATTCAACAGGAGCAGTGTTCAGCCAAGACTTTTGAAAGACAAATATGCTCGTGAAGAACATCTACTGATCCCCAAGTCCATTTCCATCAGAGGCTCTCCCATCTTGTGCCTTCGCATTCCTTCTTTGTTTAATTCTGTTTAATTTGAAATGGATGCAGAAAGAACTATTAATGCAGAGCCTGGGATGGGACACCTGAGTGTAAGAGGCTGACTTGAGAGGTGTTTCGCTCATGAGCAGGAAGAGGTGAAGCAGCAGTCCATCCCCAGAAGAGTTGCAGTTTGCTGCTGAGAACTAATCCTCCAAATTGCATTTCTTTCTCAGGCATGCAAGGTCAGGGATGGAAGGGAAATGAAAGCTGTATATTCAATTAGACAATTTGATCAAAATAGATCTGTCAAGATGGCATTCCTGCTGAGGCATTGGCTGCCTTGGAAAATGAATGTCACAATAGCAATGATTATTATTGCAATTATTGTTCTCATGATTGTTATTCTACTAATGGTAATAATAATAATAAATAAACTGGTTGCAGCCTCTGAAGTGAGCACCATAACGTGAGTGCCTGAGCAGTTCACATCATCTATCACCGTTATTAGATATTAATACATCCTCCTCCGCCTTGTTAATAGTCAAGTGGGCCAAAGTGTTTCCTGTGCAGTGGGTGTGAGTGGTTAATGTTGAGAAGGGCTGGGGAGGCTATTTTCAGGCTGAAGCAAATGGATTTAGGTAGGGAGACGTCTTGGGCTGGTTATCAAGATAGATCCAGATAGATGTAACTAAACTATCATGCATGCTGTTAATCTTAGTGGGAGTTAAGCTCATGCTTAAAGTTAATACTCAGCTTCTCTCTGTCAAATCAGAGAGTTAGTAACAAACATGGCACAAGCAACCTGAGAAACAGCTGAGATAGAAATTAGGAGGACACGCTTGTTTATTAATGGCCATCACCTTGGCTTATTTAGTGTGAAGGAGGGAACGTGGCTTGGTACAACTCGTGTGTCAAAGGACAGGGAAAGCAATAGAAAAGTGTGTGTCAAAGGCTAAAGGACCACGTATGTATAGACATCGGTGAGGTACTGGATTACGACTTGGGAGGTATTGTTTCAATTCCCAGCTGCCCCCAAGCCCTCCAAAACCATGTGGGTACATCATTGCCTGTTCACTGTGGTCGGTGGGTTAAGGTGCAAATCTGCCCTGCCTTCTACTAGTTATAGCCCTGCTTGGGGAGTATGGAGATGGCGCTGAGAGGCAGAGAGGGTGAATGGGAAAGACACAGGGGAAAAGCAGGAAAGAGAGAGCAAGAAAGAAGACACGAGAGAGAAAGCGAGACTTTGCAGCTGTTGAGATAAAAAGAGCAAAAAATGTAGCCCCTCTGTTTCCACTTTCCTGTAGCACGTTCAATCACAAGGGGAAAATCGCATTCACTTGGCCTTTCTCCTCCTCGTTAACTCCTGTAACCTTAGGGCAGTGGTGAGAGCAAAGCATTTATTCCACCAAAAGGACTGCAAAAATAAATAACCAGAGTTATCAGAAAGGTCATGGGCCTTGCATGCCTGGGCAGCAGTAAAACCTTGGTGCTCTGCTGACTTTGGACTGACTTTGTTTCCTGAGGTCATAGATGAGAAGTCCAGCTTGCTGTCACCATGCTGATAGGCTTCATTTTGCATCTTGTTCTCGCTGACGAGCTGAGGCAGTTCGCCTTGTGCGGCCCTGAAGAGGAGGAGAGAACCAGACCCTGGGATTAAGTTAAAAGCCCCATAATTAGGCTCTACCATCTCTTCCCAAAACAGACCCTGGAGACTTGCTCCTGGAAGTTGGCCTGCCTGATGTACAATTAGATGCTGACACAGTAGGTCCTCAGAAATAGAGCAGATGGATCCAAGTGCAGATAGATTAGGTTAGAGATGATTAGATTAGATGCAATAAGGTACATGGAGAAATGGATATTGGAGCTGCCTTGGCACGTTTTTTGTTCTGTCTTTAGTAGTCACAAGCGAGGAAAAGAGCCCAGGGTTTATAAGGGTTTTTTCGTTGTCACTATTTGGTTTCAGTATTGTCTTAATCCTCTTTTTAGAAGTGCCTGGAGTGCTGCCTGGTTTAATTCTTCTCAAACTTGGGTCATAAATGTCACACTGGGAGCCACTGGGTTCTGGGCTGTTTGGAAAATTCAGCCCCAATTTATAGGTGCTGAGAACTTGAAGTTTGAGTGTGTAAAAAACATTGAGCACAACAGAGACACACTCCTGCACGCTCCAAGCCAGCATAGGTCCTCACGGACTGTCCGTGCCAACCGGTAGCTGCAGGCACAAAGCAAGGATCAAGCTAGGCCAGGGATGGGCAAAATGTGGCCCGTGGGCCAGATGTGGCCTGCCAAGCCATTCTATCCAGCCCGCAGAGCCCCTAAAAAAATTAGAAAATTAATATTAATCTGTCCTAGGTTGCCTTTCACGCAACCCTCGATGGCTTGCCAAAGCTCAGTAAGCGGCCCTCCATCAAAAGTAATTGCCCGGCCCTGAGCTAGGCTCATGGAAGCGAATGGCCCAGGTTTTCCATTGTTGTCCATCCAGAGCAATACCATCGACTTCTCGCTTTTATCCCATGGTGGGAATAGTTGGCCCCAATCTCAAAATAACACTTAGATGGACTAACTGAGTTTCCCCCCATAAACCAAACTGAGAATTTCTCTTTTTGCCTCTGAGTTTGGGAAGTGGGACGAATGAGAGAGGCATGATCCAGGTACAAACACCAGCAAAGTTGCAGAAAGTTTTGCTTCCACAGAGGACTTGCCTGGGTATTTGGTCTCCAACATGTTACATGGAGAGGATGGCTAAAGGTATCGTGGCAGGACCGCAGAGGTCCTTTCTGCTTTGTCTTTGATCGCGGTCCCCCGTTCCTCTTGCATACAGCCCTGCGTCCTCGACAGAGAGGCACTTGCCTGTGCTGCCTCTGTCCAAGTTAAGCCTTATTAAGTTTTATTCTCTTTTTGGTTCCCTTTTTCATGGTTGACTGCAGCTGGCATTCAACAGGGCCGTCACATGGCCCATGAAATGCTCATGGACTCTTCATCGAGAGGCATAAAGAAGGCACTGGTTTGTGTCGAGTTTAAGGACTAGGGCTTCTTTCCCCCTTTTCATCTGCTCTGACATGATTTAACATCTCTGAAGTTGTAGAGGGCGGCTCTTTTTGTGTAAGCATGCGCTCTTCTGTGTATGTGTGTGTGTTGTTGTAAAATCAGTGAATAATTTATCAGGCCACTGAAAGGAGCGCGCAGTTTTAAATTATTAAAATACATTTCCATTCTGAAAGGAGACATTAGAGATGTTTGCCTTGGCTCGTTTTGCAGCCTTGTAGTCGGGGGTGGCAGGAACAAGGAGGAGGGAACTGAATGGACTCTGAATGCTGTGTATAGACTGCCCATGATTTATGGGCTGGCAGGGATGGAGTCAAGTAAATAAATAAATAAGTCCCATTAGGCAGAAGAACAATACAGGCAGCTTTCATTATTTAAACGGGAGACGTCTTTCCCTGGGGGGAAAAAAATGACCTTTTGTTGCATCAGTAGTGAAACGACATTTTCTGCCAAGCAGCCCAACATTTCAGCTTTGTTGTAGTCTCCGCTCCCCAAGAGAAACAAGGCTACCGTATACACATGGCTGGCCTGCACAAGCCCGCCTGCTGCCAGGTGTGTACCATGTGTGCCCACATACATGGCTGCATAATTACAGGGATTCACTAGCACACTTCCCCCCCTGCCCACCCATGTTTTTGACAGTGATTCATGCTTGTGTATTTGCTATCATGCATGTACATTTACATGTATCCCACATACATGCTGCCCACACTTGCAGCTCAGTGTGTCACTCCACTCTCCCATGCTTTTTCCCTCCTGCACACACACTTGTACATTTATGCCCACATGCACATAGGGAAAGTATACCTGTACTACATGCACACAACCCTATACAGTCTGCACACAAACATGTACGTGCACCTACACAGGGGCACACAGATGCGCACACACACATTCAAAGTGCAAAGACCTCCCAGGTGCCTGCAGTAAAGGCTTACAAGAGGTGCGCTGCATTGGCTAGGAAGCAGAATTTGCAGGGGCAGCAGGATTAGGGGTTCGGTTACGCTCTCATTTCGGTTGACAGCTGCATAACAGCCAAGTGTAAACCAGGGCTCAAGCAACTTCAGGAGACCGAGAATCTTTCCTTGTCAAGCACTTAGAGAGCCAGGAGGTAATTTTGGAAGCATCGCTTGTGCTAGGATGTTTCTGGCAGGCTCCAGGTTGCTAAGCGTAGCTAAGTGCCTGGAGCATTTGTAACAATTCTCTTCCTTGCTCTCTCCCTGAAGAGAAACTTTCATAAGGGGATAAAGGAAGCGAGCACAACCAACCGTGTTAAACAGCACCGCGGCGTGCCGCACAGGGGTGCCGCAACTGCACCGTCATGCAAGCGCTGGTCCGCTGGGTGTGCTGATTAGCTTGCGCTGACCTCAAGGACTCCTTTGCATTTATCCCCCCACTTTCTCCCCGGTTCTGGTTCAGCCAACTCTGCATGTTCGTCTCTTTAAATCTTTGCTCTGATGTCTTTCCTTTCAGCCCCTTATTTGATCACCTCCCAATTCCCTTGCCTTTGTCGACATCATTCAGGCAATGAAGTGTCTGGACTGCAGGGTGTTCTGCATGTGGGCTCATCAGAGGCGGGCAGGGCTGGATGCCACAAACTGCTGAGATCTGCCTTGGATCAGGGCCAGACTGCTCCACACCATGGCCCATGAAGCCATTAGAGAACAGGCTCAAATACAATGTTTATGGGGCCCCTGGAAGAACCTAGATGAATAGTTAGTGATGTGCCTCCTTCTGCTGTGCTCTGCCTCTCTGTACAAAGCTAAAAATCAACCCAGGCTTTGTTTCAACTCTGTTACCATCTGATATCTAATTTGTCATCCACTCTCTCCCATCGGCTATTTTTTTGCATTAATTTTGTACCTTGGCTATTGTCCCCTGCAGTATTCACAAGACAGCAGCCTCATCGGAGAAGAGTATCTATCTAATCTATCTCTCTAATCAATCACCTTTCTAATGCACCCTCCTAGCACTGTCAGAGGCCAAATGAATCGGTAGCTCTGTGTACTTCACAAACTCTGTTTTTCTTGTTCTAAGTTAGTGGTTCTCAACCTTTTTAGACTTGAGGCATGAAGCTATTTGAAATTTCTGGGTTTATCGTCTGAATCTTTTTTTTTTAACCTAATAGTGCTAATATTGTGTGGTACCTTGAGGCACCCTTGAAAGGACCTCAAGGCACTCCAGGGTGCCATGGTTGAGAACGACTGTTCTCAGTCCGTAGCTCTGAGTTGCACTTGAGTTTCGGTAGCTCGAGTGTCCAGTGGAAATGGAATATAGACAGCGTTAAGTTAACCCTTTGCACGTATGTCATCCAAGGTGCAGGGGCTCCCCAGGTATGGATGGGCTAGAACAGCTTCTCAGACCACAATAATCCTGTGTTGGTGGCACCTGGGGTGGGCATGGGGAGCAGTGCTATCCAAAAGGAGGCCTCACGCTTCCATGCTGGCTCTGGGTCATGGTGGTTCCCTTGGGTTGGGTTACTCCATCAGAGCTGGGGTACCAGAAACTCCTCCCGGCTCTGGCTGCTCTGGATGTAGGGGGTGCAGAGGATCATTGTTAGAAGACCTCTAACTTCAGCGATCCGCTATGTGGGATCTTTATTAGGTAGTTACAATAGCAAGGGGAGGATATGTGCGACCACCTCATTTTTAGAGCTCCAGTGTGGATCCTGGGCCCTTTTGGCTCCCCAGAAGATGTGTGAGAGTGGCCGAGCCCCCATATCCCAGAAGATGGGGTCATCTCTGTGTAACTCTGCTTGTGGGGGAGGAGAAGCAGAGGAAATGGAAGAGGTGTCTGGGTGCAGAGTCCATTGTCTGAGTGATTGTTTCCTCTCTGGTATTTGCAGAAAGCCTCTTTACATAATAAATTGCAAATTACTTACCAGTAGCAGCACATGTTTAAAAGCATCATACAGAATGAAAGCCCCAGACCTGCATTCTCCTACTCAGTACAACTTTCACTTTACATCCTTATTTAAGATGGCTTGTTTAGTGAGGCAGTTAAGGCAGCCCTGGTAGCCATTTAGGCCTGTTCTTGCTACCACCGGGGCTGATGCTGTCAAAGCAGAGGGGGAATCCTAGCTCGAACTCAGCTTCGAGACGGCACTTCAAATCGTAGCCCCATTCATAGGCAGCTGGCTGAGCTGAGGCATGAACCCATCTAAAGCACTTAGGCATGTGCTTTTAAACCCATGAGTTCTCATAATGCCCAGAGTGGGACTTAAACACCTGCTTAAGGACTCAGTTGGACCAAATGCTAAACCACTGCCCAGAGCCTAGCTGGTTCTGCAGGGGCTTGACCAAAATCTCCTTTCCGGGGGAAATCTCCCTTGTAAAGGGGGTGTTGGATTGTTGTGGTGTGTCAGCATGGCAGCCCCTTTAGGCCAGGTGGGTAGAGGCAGCTCTCGGGAAATGCACTGGTGGCCCTCGGCAGACTGAAACAGAGGACTTTAAACACAGAAGGATTTTTGCTTGCTACTGTAAATCAGTGTTGGTGCAGTGCCCGCTGTTGACAGCGGTTTGGATAAGCTGAGCTTCCAGCTGGGAGTCCCGAGGCTTGGGGAAAGTACTCTTGGGGCCATGACCACCAGCGCTCTCAAGATCTCCAGAGCAGGACAGAGTGGGCAGGACTTAGTTTTCGGCAGCAGCCTTGAGAGTGGCATGAAATCACTCTAGACCCCCTAAATACCTCAGCTGCCATCTGCCCATTGCTTCAGAGCCTTTCCCCCAGGTCACAGCCACTGGGGAGACGAGCTATACCCCTTCTCTCCTGTATGGATCTGTCTTCCTGAGCGGGATCTGATGTCATCATCAGGATTAGCAAGTCCTCACCCCTGCGGCCCAAATCAAATGAGAGAGAAGAAAAGGCACCGGCAGGCACCTCCTTGGCCTTTCCAAATATCCCACCGTCGGCACATTTGTATTAGATATTGATTTCTGTTTAATAGAATAAGCCAGGAGAAATCACACTCTTTGTTGGCGTTCAAAGGATAAACCATAAAAGCCATTAAGAAGTACTGTAAGCAGTGAGATGATTAATGGGACTTTAGGTGCATTCTACTGACTGTTTCCAGATAATGTCTTTGAAAGATCCCATTGCTTCTGGCTGCAATTCAGAGCTATTTATTTGCAAGGTGAAGCTCTGAGTAACGATGCTCCCGGCCCAAGCCCTGTCTGACACTGTTAAAGAGACAAACTGGATGCCCCTGAACTTGGATCTCTCGAGCGTTTTCACACTGTGAAGTTGCCAGGATTCTCGTGAGGTCATGTCATGAAAGACAATACGTCTGCCCTCGAAATGCTGCTCCTCATCTGCTTGGCAAGACGCCTCCCTGGAGGGGCGCCGAGGTTTCAGGTTTGTAGGAAGGAAGCCCTTGTCAGGCAAGATCGATCATATCGTTTCGGGAACTAGTGTCTCTTTCCCGCAGCAGTGATCCCTTGGCTCTGGTGACGTGAGCTGCCTCCCAGCAGTGCCATCTTGGATAGCGAGAGCACCCATTTCCCTGCAGCAGGCGTCCTGTGGTGTCAGCAGGGACAGTGCTTGTGCGAGGCGAGCTTGCAGCAGTGCCTAAGTCCAGAGTGGCTGTTTGGGGCAGTGTGAGCTGCCTCACAGCAGTGACTGTCTGGGACACAACAGTGTGAGGTTCCTTACCGCGGTGTCCCATTAACAGTGGCATCTGTGAGTGACGGCACAGCAGTGCCGTGATGGTCTACCTGTCCCAGTTAGCATTCCCCGTGCGGCTTTCCCAAAGTGAGCCGAAGCTGGGAGCAGTCCAACGCACTCCCAAGGCATTGCCCTGTAGCACGTTGTCAGTAAGAAGGGCTTTCTCCCTGCCAGCTGCAGTGCTAAGTATTGTAATCTTCATGTCAGCAGTACTTTGCCAAAGCAAAGACATCACTAGTGAATGCAGCAGAGCTGAGAACATAAATCTAATTTCTTTGAGTAGCATCTTCCGCTGAGGAGGGTCTCAGCGTGCTTTGCTCCAAATACAGCCTCGCAGCCTCTCCGTGAGGTCCTATTCTTGAGCCAGAAAACCCCCATCTCCATGCATGAAAGGGCGGGCATATTTTACAGGATGCAGCTGATTTCCAATGCCCGTCATGGTTCAGGGCAGGTAGAAATGTGAAGTGCCCTGCTTTGAAGGTTGGGCCTGGTTCTTCTTTCGTTGGCAGAGGTGTTAATCTGGAAACACTGAAGCGATAGGATTGCCTCGCTGTATAAACTGCAAATGGGAGAGGGGCATTAGGCCCGGGGTCTCCATCACAAGTGGGGCCAGGCTCCACTTTGAGACAGTATGGGCTGATTCTTGGCAGGGCTGAGGACCTGCAGCTCCCACTGACTTCAACAGGAGTTGCAGGTGGTCAGAAATTCTCAAAATCCTCCTTCCTAGGTGTCTGTACTGGGTTGGGCATGTGGCTGCCTGGAGCAAGAGTAGCTTGCCAGAGGGCCCATGATGAATTATGGCAGTGGCAAGTGAAACCCAAGAGTGCTGTCCCTTCTCTGTCCCTATGAGGTGAACATGACTTACCATCACATCTGCTGCTCCTTTGAAAACCTGAGGACTGCTGGTGGCCGAAGCCTGCATTTAGTGTCCTTTTACTTCCTTATTTCACAGAAGTGCACACATCCATGGACCTCAGTGAAGTCGATGCTGATTTACAGCCACTAAAGATCCACCCCAACATATAATTTAAAAGAACAGGGACAAAAAGTGCCGTTCCCCTTTCCCTACTTTGCTAACGCCTGCCTAGGGACCTCTCATTGGTGGTTGCATCTGTCAGTTCTTCTCACTGGGAACAACTGCTCCATCTCAGATGCAAAGAGATGATATGTAGCAAAAGCTGCTGGAGGGATGCTGCAACCAGCTGGTATCTTGGTGCTTTCCAGCTCAGCCTGCTGAAACATTTACATTCTTCAGCGGAAAGATGCTGTGGAGGGTTGGGAAATCAGTTGTGCTCATCAGTTACTCATCCCTGTTACTTGCTTTCATTTCCTTTCATCCCTTTCTCCCAGTCACGCTGCAGCAATCAGAAATATGGCCGTGATGGGGCCAGGTATGGGAAGCAGGGATTTTCTGTCAAGGGCGCTCTAGCTGCAATAGTTCGTCATCAAGAATGATAATAACCAAATGATGATTGGCAAACTGTTGTTGAGGGAGGCATGAGGAGATCGGCCACCGCAACAGTTAAACAAGGAGCTGTGGGGAGCAGGGGACTCGCCAGAGGAGCCAATAGCCCATCTCTAATGAAGGCAAACAAGAGACTGAGCCCACTGGTAGTGTGAAAGCCAGGGCCTGATCCAGCCTGGCAGGGCAATTACTATTTCAGCACTGACTCTAAGTGCCTTGGGGACAGCTAAAGAGATAAATTCACCTTTGTTAAGCAGGGGGCTGGGGTGGGGGGTGGTCCATAAACAGAGATAAAGCTCTGATGCTAAATTTCTTTGTCCCTGTTTATTTCTCTCTAGGTATCCCCCCCATCTGTCCTTTACCTCCAGCTCCCTTTGTATTTTTGTCCTATTTCTCACTTTTTCTTCTGTCCTCCATATTTTTTCCTTCCACAAGTTGCTTCCACTTCTGCTGTACCATCCTCTTCTTCCAGCTCCTCCATTCATCCCTTTCCCTCTTTCCTCCCTCCTGCTCTGCTTCTCTCTCTTTTTTTTTCTCTATCATGGTTTCTCTTCCCTCTGTATCTTCCTCTCTTCCCTCACTCTCCCTCCCTCCAGCTTCCCAGCTCTCCCTCCTCTCCCTCTGTCCCCCTGTAACTCTCCTCTTGTCACTCAGCCCTCCAGCCAGCAATCTAATGTGCAGAGCCCTGTGCTAGTGGAGGTGGTCTTGGAAAAGGTACTTGTTAGACCCCAACTCCATGCGGCAAATCCAGTGCTCCCCAAGATCTAAATATAGTCACCTTAACAGTACTAGTTGTAATGGAGCAACCTGTTTCATTAGCCATTGCTGGAGCTGATTTATTGCCTCTGTGGCTCACTGTAAGGAAATTGTTGGCTTTTTTGGCTTCTCCAAGACCTTGGTGGCAGTCAGGAGTGGGAAGGCAGTGTGTCGGGGGCCTTGTTGGTTAGGCGGGCTCTGCAAATGCACATTCTCCAGCTGCAGGGTGGAGAGGTAGGGGGACAAAACAAATAGAGGCAAAGCTCTGACTTTGGTAGAAAAGAACAAGTTTACCAGATTTGTTGTAGCACCATTGAATACAATGGTTTAAGCCCAATACTTGCCCTGCATGTGTATGTCTGGAGAGGCAGATGTGAGGGTACCTGGAAAGGGGGGTGTGGTGCCATATCTCCCAGTATATTCTTCCCTGTTGTCCTCAAGGCCAGGGCTCTGCACTTTTCTCTAGTGTGGTCCTCAGCCCTTCATTAGTTCCTAATGAACAGTAGATGGTGATAGATGCAGCGGGTAGGAGGGAATCTCAGAGACTTGGGACTGTGGAGCTATGATGGTGGTTTGTGCCTTGCCTCCTTTGAGCAAGCCCTTTCATCCTTCTGTGCCTCAGGGGCTTTTTTTCATTTAAATGGGGAGGATGATCTATAATGTACTCAAGGGGCTGGTGAGGAAATGGTTAATTTAGCACCAGAACCTGTATGTTGCTGAATGTCTTCAGCGTCAGCTGGAGTGCAAGGGGCCCAGTGCCAGGCATGATGAGGTCTCTTGGGCCCAGATCCTCATAGGTATTTTCATGCTGAGCGTCCCATCAGGGTTTGACACCTAAATAGGAGCCACGCAGCTCCATATCCTTGCTAGTCTAGTCCTTAGTTCACACCAGCCAAGTAATGGCACTCCTTACCCAGCGACCTCTCTGGCAGGTGACATAGCTCATATCTCAGCTGTGCTGCTTGACATCCTGGAGGAGTCCGACCTGAGCTATCTCAGCTTGCACTGCCCTGCCTCGTGGTTTTCAGGCAATTCTTTTCATTTCATTTTTGTGCATGGGGGTTAATTGCCTAGTGCATCTGCCAGCCGCAGGGCTTCCCAGGCAGCGCTGTGCTTCCAGGAACAGAGTGCTTAGTTTTCAGCTCTTTGTCATAAATCCAAAAAGGAGAAAAAAAAAAAAACATATAAAACCTGGAGGAAAGAAACCCACACATTGTCTGCACTTTGCAAAGGTCTCTGGCACCTGAGCAATCTGTGGTGTTGAAAGGGAGGTTGGCTTACTTTAGAGAGGCAGAAATGAAGTGGAGAAATGCAGAGAGAGACAGATACAGGAAAGCCCCCATTGCCTGTCAGGTGTGCCCCGGAGAGCTGCTGATTCTCATAAGAGAATCGCCTTCAGCACATGAGTGCTTGCTGCCTGCACTGGTCCTTGTGCCAGTGCCCCTCTGGAAAGTGAGGCCTCTCCTAATACCCTCTTCTAATGGAGCTTTCTTCATTATTCAGCACTGGTGAGGCGTCACCTGCAGTACTGTGTCCAGTTTGAGGCCCCACACAAGAAAAATGTGGACACCAGAGAGCAATAAAAATGATTCCGGTCCTAGGAAGCATGACTTTGAGGAAAGGCTGAAAGAACTACGGTTATTTAGTCTAGAAGGCTAAGTACAGACAGTCAAAAAGCCTGAGGCTAAACTAATTCAATCTTTGCAGGTTAATTTTAAGCTTCAGAGATTAAACTGAGAAACAACCGGGCAGACCTTCACTTTTGATTCAGGAAATGCAGCCACATACCTGCAGTGGCTCAGGCCAGGAGGCACTAGAGCATGGTTTTCTGGCAAGTAGCCAGCATGGGCTGTGTGTTTGCTACCTCTTCCTCCTGCTTCCGAGGTCTCTGAGATTTGCAGTCCACCATCACAGCAGCAGGACTCTGCAGGGTTGCAAATCAGTTCCTCGTCCTGCTTCCAGGTGCCTCTGGGATTTGTAGTCCACAGTCACAGCCTGCAGTAAGTTTTTAGCAGGGCAGCTCTTTACTTGGGGGAAGGGAAGTTTAAGCCCCCTCCCTGGCTCTATACCCCATCTGGGATTTGCCTTCCCCTCCCCCCACAGCCCTTCTCTGCTGGAGCAGACAGTACAGCCCAGCCCAGCCCAGGGCTGGAAAGCATGCTGGGATGCTGGGGACGGTGATTTAACTTGAACCAGGAAGGGGTCTGGGACAGAAGTTTCATAAACCGGTTTGACCCAGATCAGTTTAATCTGATACTGCATTCAACCAGGTTTAAATTAGAACACTTTCAGCCATTTTGAAACTGGTTTATGTGCACTGAACTTCTGCTCTGTTACAGGTTTAAACCAGTTTCTGATCATTTAAACTGGGTTATGTGTAACTTCTGTCCCTAGCCAGGAAGAGAAGACTGAGGTGGGATTTGATAACAGTCTTCAAATACCTGAATGGCAATTACAGCAAGAATGGAGATGGGCTTTTGTTTGTGGCTGTAAGAGGCAGGACTATAGACTCAAGCGGTAGGAGCAGTGGACTCGAGCTGCAGCAGAGGAAATTTAGGCCAGAGATTAGGAGGAAGTTTTTACACTATGAGGGCAGTGAAGCATTGGGACTAGCTACTTAGGGAATCAGTGGGATCTCCACCCCTAGAAATGTTCAAGAGCAGGTTGGATAGACACATGTCTGGGATTGTTTCAACAGGGATGATCTTGCTTTGAGCAAGGGGCTGAACTAAATGACCTTGTGAGGTCCTTTCCAGCCCTGCTTTCTTATGTTCCTATGATGCTCATGATAGTCTTTTGCTTAGCAAAAGGAGTCCTGTACTAGAAGCTGATCACAGAGGAAGACACAGCTGAGCATAAGCAATGATGGCAGCCCATGGCTTTTAGTTTGCTTAAGCAGGTCATACGCCGAAGCTGGGAATTAAGCATGCGCTTGAGTGCCTTGTTGGGTCTTGGAAGCTTCTTCCTGTTCTCCAGTCCCTTTTGTCCTTGATAAATAGTTTGCCTACTTCCGTTCTCCAAATGAAGCATGGTGTCTTACTTGGCTTCTCTCCAAAGCTTCCCTGTCTCGCCTTGAACTAGGTGAAAACAGCACAGTATTTGATATTTCTGATTGGAGACTCATTTAGGGGCCTTTTATCTTCCTTGATTTTTAATTGTAATGGCCCAGCAGAGGTAGCGTTGGTGCATTTCATATTGCACTCCGGTGTCTGTTGCTTGTCATTGCTGGTTTGTGCTTTGCCTGAACTCCCTGTCTCTGGGAGGTTCGTATCAAAGGACTAGCTGACATCCAAGCAGAGCACCTTCAATGCATTCCTTCTGTCTGGTTCCCTTAGTCACTCCCTCCACGAATGCAATTATGTTTGTCTTACACCATTTTTTCATGATGAGCCCATGCTGACGAGTCCCTAGAATTGCATTCTCTCTCCACCTGCCAAAAAAACAGCAGACTCAACAAAACAAACAGGGAAACACAGGAGTTCAACCAGCTCTGGTTTCATTCCTACCAAACCTCTGGAGCGTTGTTATGTTTCTAGCAGTTTTCTCTGGCATGGGGTCACACTACATGGACATTGGTTACCTCTATTTGTCCTACTTTTCCCCCTTTCCTTTTTTAATACTGGCTTTAGAGATTCCTGAGCATGCTGAATGAAATGTAGTATTATTTAAAAAAAATATATCAGTGGCTACTCCTTTTTTTTTTGTCTTCTGGCATTTCATTACCAATACAAAATGGAAAGATGGGGAAAAATAGTTGATTTTTTCTAGCAGAAATAGACCCCTTTTGCAAATGAAACAAACTGATTTTCAGTCTTATTTCTAAGAAAAAATGATTTTGCATCCAAAGCATAGAGCTGCTTACATTTTTTCACCTTGTCTAGATGAGAAACTGCCTCTTTTGTCAGAATTTCCCATTGTGGGGCCTTCTGAAAACCTAAACAGCATGGACTGGAACGTGCACTGGACTTGCCTGTGTTTAGTAAAGTCCTGTAGCAGCGTCCGCTCAAGGTGTTGAACTAAAGAGCTTCCTCCCAGGGCTGTGAGACAACAAACTTAGCTCCTTTGCTAACAATAAAAGAACCTAATCTCTACTGACTGGAGAATTCATAGTACATAATGCTTAGGATCCCAACCCTAGTACATAATTTGCCAAAACCTGCTTCAATACGGACAAGTGCAGGGTGCTGCACTTGGGGGGAAGAACCAGCACCGTACCTACAGGCTGGGGAACTCCCTTCTCGGCAGTGCAGAGGCAGAAAAGGATCTTGGAGTCATCCTTGATGCCAAGATGAACATGGGCCGGCAGTGTGGGGACGCAGTTAGGAAGGCCAACTGCACCTTGTCGTGCATCTGCAGATGCATCTCGAGCAGGTCCAGGGAGGTGATCCTCCCCTCTGTGCAGCACTGGTCAGGCCGCAGCTGGAGTACTGTGTCCAGTTCTGGGCGCCGCACTTCAGGAGGGATGTGGACAGCATGGAGAGGGTCCAGAGGAGGCCACTCGCATGATCAGGGGCAGCAGGGCAGGCCCTACGAGGAGAGGCTACGGGACCTGAACCTGTTCAGCCTCCACAAGAGAAGGCTGAGAGGGGATCTGGTAGCCTCCTATAAACTTGCCAAGGGAGACCAGCAGGCAATGGGAGAGTCTCTGTTCCCCCGAGCACTACCGGGGGTAACAAGGAACAACGGCCATAAGTTGACTGTGAGTAGATTCAGGCTAGATATCACGAGACACTATTTCACTGTCAGGGCGGCTAGGATCTGGAACCAACTTCCAAGAGAAGTGGTGCTTGTCCCTTACCCTGGGGGTCTTCAAAAGGAGGCTAGACAGCCACCTAGCTCAGGTCATTTGACCCCAGCATCCTTTCCTGCCCATGGCAGGGGGTCGGACTAGATGATCTGCTTAGGTCCTTTCTGACCCTACCAACTGTGAAACTATGAAACTATAATGCTTAGGCTTCATCCCTGGTGATGCCCTAGCTCTTTAGAGCACAGTGGACATGCACATGCACACATACATGCTTCTGATTCTGCTTGCACTACATGCACTCAGACAGCACTGCTAAGTGATCCTGCTATTTTCTCCCGCCTTGCACAATAAAACAACTTGCACGAGAAAACCATTTGGCTTCATTTTCTTTGTTTTGTAGAGAGAAACTGTTTTTCTCTTGTACAGCCTGTACTCCCACTGGGCAGATACTGGACAACCTCCTGGGTTTAACAAAAAAAGTACTGTAGGGAGCAATCCTGCACGGTGGGAGGGAGATGGGCTAGGTAGCACAAGAGGATCTTTCCGTCTCTTGTTTCTGCTTGAAGCCCTTGTTGTTCCTTTTGAAGCTTTCCAGAGTGTTTCTACTTACAGAGAGGAGTTTGTTTCTCATTTTTTAGCTCTGTGTTTTTTCTAACCCAGAGTTTTCCTGCACAAGAAACACCTCCTTGGTTTCTCCGAGCCTTATTTACTAGCAGGTTACTGTGGATTTTAGGTCCAGATAGGCACCCTCTCTAAAAAGCTTGAGGAGTGGCTCTGCAGGCAGGTGCCAGTGATTGTGCCCTGGGGAATGGCTCCAAGGCATTTTATCCAGCTCATTTACAGCCTTGGTTCAAAGCAGAAACTCCTCCGTGAATTGGAATTTGACTCCGTGTTATCCGATATTTAGTTGGGTTTTATCTATTAAGGGGCAGAAACAGTCTTTGCCTGTGAATGTCCTGAAAAACACATGGAGCTTGTGTTCCACAGTTCTCTCGAAGTAAGTGGTGCCTTATTTGTAATAAATCAAACCTGCTTAAACAACCAGGTGGAGTCCAGAGTACATTCATGTGCTAGGTTTTATGTATATTTTACATCAGCGGTTCTCAACCTTTTGCACCTTATGTCCAACCAACCATTTTGTCAAAAAAAACCCTGGTCCTACCATGATAAAAACAAAACCCTGCAGAATTGCACTGTTCAAGATATCTTTTGATTTGCCTATTTGAAATGCAAACAACTTTGATTTTTTCAATCGGGCAATGAGTTGAAGTCCCACCTACACCACCTTCGTGTCCTACCAGCGGGATGCGTCCCACTGGTTGAGAAACACTGCAAGTCGAGACCATTAAAAAGGCTGCTCCTGGTATTGCACTTATGGCTAGGGACCCCAGGCAGGTCCAGGGCCCATTGAGTCCATTGCAATCCAGCCATGTAGTGTGAAGAAATCCCACCTGGAAGAGCTTTAAGTTTAAAGAGTCCAAGGCATCCAGACTCTTTCTCTCCTGCCTTCAAAGGGTATTGTCTTGACTGTCCATTTGGTCCTGACCTTCTTCATCCTCTTGCTGTTTCCCTTAAAGGCTTTTGTTCCCACTTTGGGAAAGAAAGAAACTGCATTGAAGCTTTGCCCCGGAGCAACCTTTCCCCCTTTCCCTGAGGTGTGGAAGGGATTCAGCGTCTGCATCCACTCAATCCCATAAACCATTTTTATGTACATGCAAAATATCGGTGAAAAATACTTCATCCCTTTAAAGAGAAAAATAAACACTTTCTCTCCTCATTATACAGTTTCCAGGAAGAAACGCACACTCCGTATTGACAAAGCTTACGCTGAAAAAAAAAGCTCGAACCGAAGATGCTGAACTTCTCTCAAAACAACCCGCATTTGATATTTACAAATCTGTAATTTACTCTTTATCGGATTTGGTATGAAGTCATATTTAATGCGGCTGCTCTGCAACAGCAAGACTTTGCTCCCTGGGGAGCTTTCAGGCAAAGCCTAGGGAAACCGTCGGTTTAAGGAGGGGGCGGGGGGGAAGCCAAAACATTAAAAGGGACGCATGTGTGAGCTTGCAACTGCCGGTTAGCCTAGCCCTGGATAATCGATACGAAATCCTGCTCTCGCATAGGCCTGCGCCTGTTGCATCCAAATGTGCCACTGACTTGGTGAGATGCTGTTCTCACGGGTGACTCTTTCCTCGGATGCACCCCTGGAGCGGGGCCAGCGAGGCAGCAAGTGTCGCTCCCTTTACTCTGCCCCTTCGTGGGTTTAAGGTGCTGCAGTGATGAGTTTGAGAAATCGGAGGCTTCTTAACCACTGCCACCAGACTTGGGTTTCTCTCTGACATTTGCAAATGGTGATGACATATCAAATGCATTTATATTTTTTAAAAGGGAGAAAATAACCTCTCCTCTTTCTTTGAGGGAATCTGGGCGAGTCTAACAAGCTGAGATGGCCACTTCAGCGGCTGACACTTCTTTCAGTAATTGAAAATCAATGGCTGTATGCTGACCTTTTCCTGACAGGAGCCATCTTTCTATTACGACTTTAGTAAGGCTGGATTGTTGTTGTAGCCATGATGGTCCAGGAAATACATGAGAAACAAGGTTTTCTTTGGTGGTATGTTTTATTGGACCAATTGTATAGTTGGGAGAGATGTTAGACAAGCTTTTGAGCATGAAGTGCCTTCTTCAGCCTTCTTTACACTTCCTGTTTCCCTAGTCTTTCACCATCACCTTCCCTGTAACAAATGTCAAAGTCATACCATTCCCCACCCCCAACAGCCATGCCATCCACATAAGATTGTGGGAGCAGTCTTAAGAGCATGCCAAATCTCCCAAAAGTTAGAAGGTTATCAAGTGCTATGCAGCGTGGGATGGGTATGCTTCACTGGAGCTACACTGAGGTCCTCGTTCCTTATAGTAATTAAAGATTTTGCAAAAATGATGAGTACTTACCCTAACATCTGGGCCAAATTCCAGCCCGGTAATTATGTTTTCATACACCGAAGTTCTCTCCACTTCCCTTTCACTTGAATACAATAGACAGACTTCCTCTTCTTCCCTAACCTTTTGTGTATTATTGCTGTGCATCTTGAGCAGCTGGTGCTTTTCACTCTAGAGGTGGTTGCATTTCAGTACTGGATGAAGTGATGCTTACTTACAGTTTGGATAGCAGCCCATTATATGAAGTGCTGTGAGATGCATTTAAAGGGAAGGCACTGATAGTCTTTCAGTAACTGTCAAATCTCACCACCCCTTCCACTCCCCTGGTTAAGTCCCTTTGCCTTCCACTTTATACCTGGAAGTTGAGTGGACCCTAAGCTGTAAATTTGCATAGAAAAATCTGTATCCAAAGTAGAGAGGTGTCCACAAGATTCAGCATTTCTTTTCAGCCCAACACAGAAATGAATCTAAACTGCAGAACTGCATTCAGGTCCTCATTTCTCCAGAGCTTAGAGAATTTTAGGGTTCTAAGTGGGGTATAACACTGTGATAGAGGTTGAGCTCTGGTAGAGTCTTAGAAATCTTCCTTGGATGTGGAAATAACTATGCGTCTTTATCTCTATGAACCAGGATGGATCAGGGCTGAAACCTTTACCATTAAAGGTAATTCATCACAAGGAGTGCTGAACCTTCTTATGTCCATTTACTTTACTAATGTTTGGAGGAACTGTACGACATGCAAGATCAGACCTTATAAGTTTATATAAAGGCAGTTGTTCTTAACCTTTTTGGTAGCAGGACCCATTTGTAAATATTGATGGCCAGACCCCACCCAATAAATAGTTTAAGTAGAAAACAGTTCCCCCAGCCCTGCCAGTGCCCCTCACTCCTGACCTACTGCCCCCCCATCTCCAGGCTCCAGCCCCCACAGTGTGTGGGTGGGGGAGGAGGGGTGTGGGGTATGGTGGGGCCACGAGCAGCCTCTTGCAGTCAGGAGCTCTACCACCCTGCAAGGGAAAACCCAGGTTTCTGTTTTTCTCCTTTAAAGGAGAATCCATTTTAAAAGTGTGTTGATCCATTTTTTAAGTTTGCTTATGACCCTTTCATATGTTCTTGCCACCAACTTTTGGGGCACGACTAGGTCTGTGCAAAGTGGCTAGTATTTGCTTAGGATTCGGCTGATTCGGGGGATGGAGTGATTTAATTTGGTGATTCGAATCACTGTCCTGATTTGATTCAGCTGAATCTGATTCAGAGATTTGGCTGTAGCTGGATCAGCTGAATTGGTCCCATTCCCCTCCTGCTCTCCCAGCCTGGCAATGGCTGCCCTGCCTGCCCCAGCCTCTTTGAAAAAAAAGCCCTGATTCACCGGGTGCTGCCAGGCGGGGGGGGTGGGGGGGGGATCTCCACTGCCCCGCACTGCCCCATGCTGTGTAGGGGGCTCTGCCACAAGCCCCCAGATGCCCTGAGGCTGCCGCAGCAGCTGGTGAGTCCCGGGTTTGTTTTTTTTGTTTTTCTAAAGAGCCAGGAGCTGGGGCAAGCAGGGCAGCCATTGCGGAGGGGCTGGGAGAGCGGGTTGGGGGGCTTGTGGCAGAGCCCCCATGTAGCATGGGGCAGTGGGGATCACCCCCCTACCTGGCAGCACCTGGTGAGTCTGGGCTTTTTTTTAAAGAGCCGGGAGCTGGGATGGGCAGGACAGTCATGGGGGTCTAGGGGAGAAGGTGAGGGTTGGGGGAGCTGGGGGAGCAGGCAGGGGATGAGGCCTGGTGGGGGTCCCCTCTCCCCTCTTCCAGGTCCCCCTCTCCTGCCCCCTACTTACGAGCTCAGAGTCCAGGTGCTGCAGCGGGTGGGGACTGCCCGAATCTCTGAAGCTCTCTGAATCTTTTCTGAATCGGTTCAGAGAGCTTTGAATCAATTCGGACCTTTTAATTGGTCTCCTGAGTCAATTCAGGTTTGGAGATTCGGCCACCAAATCTCCTCTAAATCGAAGCATCGTACAGCCCTAGTCACGATGCAGGGGTTGAGAAACGCTGTGTTGAGGCATATATCCTTGAGCTCACTATAAGTCACATAAAAGGAACGCATTCAAAGAGTGAAAGGGAGGCTGCAAATGTAGGGAGTTAAGTGGAATGTGGCGGGGTGGGGGAGGGACCTGTAAGGATTTACAGTGAACAGAAATGTTTTTTTCAGAATTAAAACATTTTGGCTGACAAGAATTTAAATGCCTCTCCTTCTGCCCTCCTCCTCTCTCCCTCTCAAATGGCTCAGATAAGAGCATCAGGACAGAGTCTCAGCTGCTCGGGTGATCTCATCTGCTGTAGATGAGGATTCTGGCCCATTCCCTTTATATCCGAGGAGCAGCAGTGGAATTACTGGGAACTGGGTAGTTGATGTCCCCACTGGAGTGAAACGGGAGGAAGAACCAGGAAACAACCAGCAGGGATGTTGAAAAGTAAATTGCGCGTGAAGAATGTTTTCCGGTGCGCGTTCTTTTCAGTACCGCAGTCAATATAAAAAGGAGTTTAATGATGACACCACCCCCCGCCCCGCTTCAGCAATTCCTCATCCTTGCAAAGGGATCCAGCTGGGTTTGTTCTCTTTCCCTGGATCGAACGCTAGTGAGATCCCAGAGCCTCTTTGAGTGCATGGCAGCACTTAATAATAAAGAATGAGTCAGGTCTTCAATATTACACTACGCTACGCAGCTTAAATAATAAATGAAGTTAAATTAATCAAGGTGTATCGGAAGGGAGATATGGACATTTTAATCTAGCAGCGCAGAAGCAACTCTGCAACTGTCAACAGGCAACAAAAATAAAGTCATTTCTAATAATCAAATTGAGAGGTTCTTTAGATATTGTTTCTCTTGCTTTAAAGAGAGTAATTTGTTCTGAGAGTTCTTGTTAAATGATCAACTGCTTCCTATTTAGAACTCGTGCCCCTAGAGAATGTCAAATGTTATCTTGCTTTTCAGATGTGAAATTCAGCCATGGTTGAGGCTGGAGCAGGAGTTTTTTTTTTCCCTTGAACCATTAGGGCAAAGGCTCCCAGAAACCAGCTTGGAGATAAATATGAGAAACTGGAGGTTCTGATTAAAAACAAGCAAACTGGTCCAGATTAAAATAGTACAAATAAAGACACCTGATTATTCTCTTCAGGCTCAGCGAAGGCATTGCAGTAAAGGGCAACGCATAAAACCCTGGACAGAAACTGGACCCAAAGGTTCTTCACTCACTTTATTTTTGGCTTTAAAAGTACTGCAGGCGAATCTCTGTTTGCCCTTTCCCCTGGTCTGATCAGAAGCATTAACTGTTTTATGGGGAGATTAACCTTAGCTTTAGCATTTGGATCGAGCTCCATGTCCGGAGGTTGTCCCAAGTATCAGAGCCCTGCCCTGTGCAACACAAGGCTGGGCGACCAGCAGGGGGGGATTCCCTGCTGACCTTTCTGAAAACACATTGAGAACAGGTAGTCTCTGTGTAGTAAGCCTGTGTAAAGTGGCTAGTATTTGCTTCGGCTTCAGATTTGATCGATTTGGGGACAGTGATTCAATTCAGTGATTTGAATCGCTGTCCTGAATTGATTCGGTCGAATGTGATTTGGAGATTCAGCTGCTGCCGAATCTCTGAATCAGCCAGGCCCATCCCTCCGCAGCCTGGCTATGGCTACCGGCTATCCCCCGCCCTCCCCCCAGCCTGCCCCAGCTCCTGGCACTTGTTAAAAAAAAAGCCCAAACTCAGCGGGTGCTGCTGGGTGGGAGGGCAATCCTCACTGCCCTGCACTGTGTGGGGGGCTCTGCACAAGCCCTCCACTCTTCCAGCTGTCCCCCATGGCTGCCCAGCCTGCCGTGGCTCCAGCCCTTTAAGAAAAAACCCAAGAAGAGCTCCTGAATCACCATTCCTGCTGGGCAGGGGGCGATCCCCGCTGCCACCTGCTGCCCCGTGCCATGTGGGGGGCTCTTTCACGCCCCCCCCCCCGAAGTCCCAAGGCCACTGTAGAAGCAGTGAGTCCTGGGGCTTTTCTCTTTTTTTTTTTCTCTTAGAGGGCCAGAGCTGGCCCGGGTGAGGCACCCATGGGGGGACTGAGAGAGCAGGCAGGGATTGGGTCTGGCAAGAGTCCCCCCAAGACCCCTTCCCCCTCCTCCAGCCCCTGTGCCCCCCTCCCCCCCCCCACACCTTACCAGCTCTGAGTCCATCTCCAGCTCCCTGCTGCAGCCACCGGGGACTGCCCAAATCATCAAAGCTCTTCAAATCTTTTCTGAAGATTCAGAGAGCTTTGAATCAACTTGGACCTTTTAATAGGCCCCCTGATTCGATTCGGATTCAGAGATTTAGCCTGAATCGGGCCAAATCTCCTCCAAATTGAATTGCCACCCGAAGCTTTGCACAGCCCTACTTTCTAGTTCCAGTCCTCAGTGATGCAGAGAAGCGGACCAAGGCAAGGGGAAGATGTCATTTAGTTGACCATGCTGGTACCTTAAGGTAGTGCAATGCCAAGCTTTGTGCTAACATGGATAGAACTGGGAAAGATCTTATTCTGAGCTAGGCTACTCCTGCTCCTCTTGCAGGCTTTTGCTATGGCTATGAACAGCTGCTTTTTCTAATGCCAAACTTGGCCCTCTCAATCTTGTTTTTACCCCTAGAATAGGAGTTGAGTATTTTCTTTTTTGTTTGTTGTTTCTGCTTTTTGTGTTTGTTTTGCTTTCTGATTCAGCAATCCCAGGCCCCAAAAGCTTGTTTTTAACCTACTTTTAGACTGGACATATCAAAAGAACTTAAGGAAGCCAATCAGCCAAGCTCCACTGCATTTCCATGGGGATTTGGTGTCTAACTCTCTTAGGGTAATTCAAGCTTCTCTGTCATCCTATTCACCCTTGGGACAGGACACATCAAATGAGGTGCTTTCTTCATGTGCCAATACAGTTTAGGCCATGCATGCCAATGGAAATTGGAGAAGGGTCATTACCCCCTCCCCCAACATAATGACTCAGGAATCCCCTTTAAGAGCTGAACTAGGCTGGATTTCCCTGACGAAGCAGTTGCTGGCGAAAGACATACAAGGTAATTGGAAAAGTAGCCGGGTTTGAGATTAAAGTTGTTCCATCAGCTGAGACGCTTATAGAAAGCTTCCCCTCTAGGTGATTTGCATAATGCTTCTAGCCATTTTGTGAAGTGTTGGGAATCCCATAATGCAAATAACCCCCAAGCCTATATAATCAAATGCCTTCACCTGATCTGAGATGAGTGCAAAAAGAAATTTACCACATGTTTTATCCAGCTCAGCAATGTCTCCTCTGCAGACGGAATTGCTAACAATATTCCGACCTGTTGGAGCACAACATTGAAACGTATAGAAACAAGACCTGCAGCCACTTTCTGCAATTCAATCTTGTCTTTATTGCAGCAGTGGAGGTGTGCTGCATATTAGCGAGTACTTTTTTTTCCCCCTGACTAACCTTGGCTGGGTCTCATTACCAGCCTCCAGCTCTCTTGAGAATCGCTCTGTTTGGGTTTTTGTTCTGCTGGTTTTGAAGGTGACCGGCTTCCTATCTGGGGCTCTGGAAAGTGAATCCCAAGCATGGTACACATGCACCTGATCCTTAAGGACCAGAGCGCACTCATCTACTGTAAGTCAATGCACAATCTGGGTCTAAGGGGCCAAACGCTCATTTGGTGCAAGCCTGGGGTGCTCCACTGTAAATCAGCCTGGCTCCGTTGAGTTATGCTGATTAACACCAGAATCTGTGCTCCAGCCTTTCCTTTTTTACTTTTATCTTCCAGAGAGAACAATGTATCTCGCACTCTCTTGATAGTTTCCCTCCCTTCCCTGGATTGAATTATACAGAGTGTACACTTGAGTGATTTTTAAATTTAAATGAAAATGTAAAGAACCCTTTGCTGTAGCGTGGAGTCCTACAATAAGGCAAATTGTTTAACTTCTACACACCCCCATCTGGCCCTAATTGATTCTTGTAACCCAACTGTGATGTCTAACATGTTCTAGTCAGAGAAATCTGCCGGCACTAATTCTACACGGTGAGCCCTGATATGGCATTTAATGTGAGAACGAGATCAATTTCCCTTCTTGAGTTAACTCATGAGTAAAAGTAACCCTGGCTGGTGATGATAAAATGGCTGAGACAGGACAGCGAATATAGAAGTAACAGAAATGGGGGAAACTTCTGCTCGGACCTTTTTTTTGAGGTTTGGAGATACTCATTTTCCTTTTGTAACTGCACATCCAGACTCTTGTTTGCACTGGAGCTCCCATAAGGAAAGCGCATTCTTTGCGGGATAGGGGTTAGAAATGTTGAGACCTCCTTACACTCAGTGATGAACCATTACCCCATTTACAGGCTTCTTCCTAAAATTACTCTTGCCATGAGGTTTAATGCGTGGTTTGGACAGAGACTGCTTTTCTGCAGCAGAGTTTCAAGGGGAAAGTCCCGAGGAAGCTCCCCAGCAGGACTGTAGCTTTGTATTTCCTTGAGCTGTGTTATGAACAGAAGAATCTCTTGTCTCTTGGAAGGCTCAAAATAGTGGATGTGTGGGTACGTTGGCCCCTGAGTCAGAGGTATGTGAGTGCAGGCCTCTGTTGCTTACTCAGGCCCTCTTCCTCGCTCTGTGGGAAACAAGGCATGACCTGGGGCTGACGAAAGGCTGCCCATCCTTTCCCCTTCACTGCCCCGCTGTAGAGCTTTCCTCCTTGTCACTCACTCACTGCGCTGGCCGTTTGCACGACACAAATCCACAGGTTGGAGCGAGGTAAGCAAACTCGATGCAAAATAAAACATGTCCCAGCAGTGTTAGTTTAAAGACTTTTAGAGTGGCGGGAAATCCCAATCGTGCAAACACAGGCACAGTTGTGTCGGTGTAAATGGGAAATCACGTGTCGCATACAATCACCCTTAGGCCTTGCAGATGGTGGGATTTCAATGCCCTGAATTCCCAGTATGGATATAGATCCTGCACATTTCTGTGTGTAATGAGCTGCCCCGTTCAAACTGCTGCCTTTGGGGAAATCATGTCTATGTGTTCTTTCCACTGATGCCTCTCTCCTGGTGACAGAAATCTTTAGTCTCTTATTACACCTTCTTCCAGTTTTAACCTTCTGCCCTGCAGCCAGCAGGAGGCACTTTTAGCTGCCAGCACCTGGCTGAAGTTTCTAACATCTCGTAGGGCTGCCTTTCCCCACTACCATCTAATGTGACTGGCAGGTGACAGACTGCTTGGTGCCAGTGGCTGGCAGGAAGCCAAGCTCTGAATAAGAGATGAGGGGTCCAGCCTGCACCGTGCACAAAGTGTGCCAGCTTCCCCTCAGTAACCCTAGAGAACAGCATCTATTGTGTAGGTCAGAGCAGGAAGAGGGAGTAGCCCTTTGCCTACAGCAGAGCCCACACCATGGGCGGTTTTCTTTAAAGGAGTCACCTTTAATGGTAAAAATTTCCACCCTAAATTCACCCTGCTTCATAGGTATAAAGTTGGGTGGTTGTTTCCATGTCCAAGGAGAATTTCCCAGACTGTCAGAGCTCATCCTTTATCAGCATATGTTATACCCCACTGGAGTACAGGGACTCAACTCAGAGCCCTAAAAGTCTCCAAACTCTGGCAAAATGTGTTTTGCATCTAAAATCTGCAGTTTCCGTTTGTTTCTGTTTGGGGCTTAAAAGAAATGCTGAATATTATGGACATCTCTCTACTTTGGATGTAGATGTTTGTGAATAGGGCTGACATAGGACCAAATCCCATTTTTCTCCATTGAACAACAGCAGTGGCACTGCCAGTTTTCCTCGCACACTGCCCTGCTTATGCCCCTTAGACCTGCCCAGGGCCATGCAGTCCCCAGGCTATGGCGTCCCTCTTAGCCCACTGTAGGTGCCAGGCAGGAGGCCAGTTGTGTGTGGTAGCTTTGGCATTGTTGGCCCTGTTCTGAGAGCATCCAGCTCCTTCCAAACAGGCAACTGATACACGCCAGTGGAAGAAAGGGTTAAACAATCTGGCACTTCAAAGCAAGCAGCAGCTCTGACATGTAGAAGCTAGCCAGCATCGACATTACGTGTTGTGGGTCCGCGTTGTATTGCAAGGGTCACTCTTGCCCAAACAATAAATCAGTGAAATCTCTGCTATGATCCAAGGGCCAATTAGCAGGCATTTGCTTTTCCCTCTGCATGCAGGTGTCTCTGTACACATGTGCTGTGACTGTGTGTAGCCTGGGTTGCAACACATGTGCGGATCCCCTGCCTGCATGGACCTAGTGAAGATGTTTTCAATACTTTTTCTTACAATAGCTCCTGAGGTTTAGAACAGCAAAAACAGACCCTGCAGGAAACAACCATTTACTTGGGGAGAAAAGGACTGAAAAACTTCCATTTATTTATTTCTTTTGCCTGTCCATTTGTTCTCCTGGTTGAAGTTTATGTTAAAAATTCAGGGTGTCTCTGTCATGCATTTCATGGAAGACTCCTCTGAGGACATCTGGAAAACTTACTTAGGATGGAGTATAGCAGAGAACATGGTGGATGCGGAAGAGAAGGGGGTTTTGGTGGTTTTAAACCCCCTTTTAGGAGTCGGTCACTTCTGTTGTCATTTAAAGCAGATTCTTGAGAAATGTTTGGGGAGAAAAGAAGCATTTTTGTTACAGAGTTCAGGCTTCCAGCCTGCAAGTCATGGTTCAGAAAGCCTGGCCTAGCCCATATTTCGAGGATATCTCATGACTCTTCCAGCCAGACCCGTCTTGACATATGCGATGTTTCTAATTAAAAAGAAAAGCAAGAAAGTTAAATAAAAACTAAAAAGTTTTTTCGGGGGTAAAAATGAATAACCAGCCTCAAATCCCACTTTTCAGGCTTTCTTTATACATCACTATTAAGTAAAATGGCACACACTTAGTTTTTTTTCCTTGAAACATGCTATATAATGCATTAATAGAGAATTATATCCATGCTGTAAGATTATTAAGAAAAAGAAGAAGAGATAAGACGATAGAAAGAATCTCATTTTCTATTATGCGGATGACAATAGATATACTTAAGCTGTGTAGCCCTGACCTTGGCACATGTTTCATTTCAGCCCCCTGAGAGCCTGGAATTGAAACGCTGACGTTCATCATTAACGTGAAGAACTAGCATCTTGACTGAACAGGGGGGAGCTGAGTTTTTCCAACAATCCAAGGGTCAAATTAACTCTCGAGATCCCTTCACCTCCTACACCAGATGCTGGAGTTCTTACCGCTTTTTAATGGTATTCTAATGACATCAGTTGAATTGTTGTGCCAGGAATATTGCTAGATATCAACCTCCCCCCAACCCCCGCTCCCTGCAGTCCTCTGTAGTCTGTCTGCCTATCTGCAGATTCTTATGCATTGGTGTAATCCCTTGTTAATATTGCTGTTGTATCCGGGTGCTGACTGAACTCGAGATGCTTACTGCACAGTAGCTCATTACTACTGAACAGTAGCATCGCGGGGCACGAACCATGATACGACGCCACCGAGCAGTAATAACGAGCTGCGGCACAGTCAGCATCCCCACAAAGCCGTGCAGAGATGCTACTGTGCAGTAATGCCGGTTACTGCACAGCCATTTAGGACTTGGGTATGTAAGTGCTAAATGACGGCACGGTAACAACGGCGCAGACAGCGTCTCGGGTAGACGTGGCCACTGTGGTGCAAAGAGCTGTTGCACAGACTGTCTGTTCTTGCTGTCCCCAGTTAGGGAAGAGCCAAGGCAGAGTTAAGGGAACTTGAGGAAAGATCCTGCTGGACTGAAAGCCCTGGAGATGGATACTTAGATCTTTCAAATGCCAAAGGTATTTGGCTCTGTAGTTCCTGCTAATTTCAAATGGCTTTTCACCCAAATCCCCAGTCGGGCTTTGAGCATCTTAGCCTGGGTGTCTCTGTCTGTAGGAGGGATGCAGCATAGGCAGTGCTCCTCAGGCTTCTCCCACACTGCTCTGTCAGCGTCTATCTCAGCCTTGGCCTGCTTGCACTGTTAAGGGTGGAAAAAGGAGGTCAGTCTCCGCTGGCCTCTTGGCTATGAGTGCCGACAAATGGACCAGCTGCCATGCTGCTTTCCTGATGTGGGCACGTATTTGCTGGACTGGGAGCCAGCCAGTTCAGTTCTCAAGCACTACCTGGAGAAAAGCTGATTCCATTTATACTAGACTGGGGCAGCACCCAGAGCAAGCCCTATATCCCTCTGCCTATCTAGTCCCCTCTTTTAAGAGTTTCTCCTGGTATCCTGCACTCAGCCCACCTTCCTCTGCCTCAGGGCTGCAATCGCTGCTGCAGCTTCCGAAACGCCCTTGTTAATAATAGCATGGAGGCAAAGGGTTTCCATTCCTTCTTCCTCAAATCAAGTTTGTTTAGCCCTTGAGCTACTGTGAATATTGAGAGGCAGAAAGAGCTGAGTAATGGAGTGACAGCTCTGCTGCATTCTTGCTAACGCAGATATCATTTGATCAGTGTGATCCCCTGCAACCTCTTGCAGGGATTAGTAATGGCAAATAATTCACTGGAGTGAAGCACTGTGCAGTTATGAAGAGGACGCTGTGTTGAGCCCGTGCATCCCCAGGGAGCTTGGTGTGACCCCAGCGCGACACCACTGGAGATGTGACCTTGCATCAGTGGCATCCCCAGAGAAGCATTTTACTCATCAAGCACCTCTTGGGTAGAGAAGAGGGAACACAATCAAGGCTTGAGGAGCTGGCAAGTAGGTACGGCGTTTCTATTCTAGGCAAGGAGCTGGGAAGCAGCATCTTCGTTTCTACTCTAGGAAAGGATCTGCCTCTGTGCCTCAATCTCTCCCACCTCCAGAGCTCCCACTGGCCACTTCCACAGAGCTTCCCTGTCCTACTCAGTGGTGGGGATTTGCCCCATGGAACTGTCCATTCATCCCCAGAGGTAGTCTCTAGCTCTACACCTGTTCTCTCCCTTCCTCCTACTCCATGCTGGAGCTCTGCTTTTCCCAATCCCATCTATCCCCCTTTGTGAGGGGGTCTGTATCTCCCCCCTGCCAAGGCCCCCTTGTCCCACTCCGTGCAGTGGGCCGTGTCCTCTCCAGAGCTCCTGCTGACGCGTCGCACCCCGTGCCTGTGCCTTTGTCCTCAGAGCCCCTCTGTTCCACACAGGGAAGGACCCACCTTGCTGCTACTCTGGCATGACGTTGGGTGGTGACAGCTGTCGCAGTGCTTTGGTTTCAGACTTCCCAGCAGGCTGTTCCCAGGGCCCCTGGGTGTACGCATCTCATGTTGCCAACAGGCAGTTCAGGATCAAGTGCTTGGCCTGAGTCACAGCAGGGGTCACATTGCATTCACACAACTGAAAAGGCACCTTGCTTGCAAATGGATAAACATGCAGGATAGCCTTTGCCAAGCGGGAGCACAGAGGCACTTATCTCCAAAGACCGCCCTGTGAAAGCTTAGCTGCCTGCAAACACCATGCCTGCTTATTCCCCCTCTTTCTTGCTTTCTTTTTTAACCCTTGCTGGGTTTTTTTTTTTTTGTTCCCCCCGATCTTTAAAATGTACAGCAGAGCAAATGCTTCAAGCTAATTAAACAAGCTTGTTAGATCACCTGTCCCTTCTCCCTCCTTCATCTTTCTCAGTCTCTTCCATTCCCCAGTCACTTCCTCTCTCTACGCACATTCCTTGTATTTCAATGTCAAGAACTTTATTGGCGTGACAAGATATACAAGTGTTGCTTGAGTTAATACAGTCTCAAGCGTGTGTGTCTAGGAGAGGGTTTCACAGTGGTAATTGGGTTTTATCCAGTGTGTCCATTTCTGGATTCGGTGGCTCAGGATGCGGTATGTTGGGAGGCCATTTCTGCTCGAGTTACTCACAGCTTTTCAACCGTGCTTCTGAGTGTGGAACATATATCTGCATATATTTCCACTTCCCCAGATACACAGTGTTTCTTACAGCCTAAGGAAGCTCTGCTCTATTTCTAAGTAGAAAATAACTCTCAGTTTCAATCTCTCCTTCGCCACGTTGATTACAGAACTGTTCCTCTCTGAATTTCCACTCAGCCTTCTTTCAGCCTCTTTCTTTTTCCAGTGCATCTGCAATAGCTCGATTCTGTACTTGGCAAGAGTCTGCCCATATGCTGTCCATTGCATGGTAGGAAGTCGTGTTCTCTCCAGTATATTCTGGGCAAGGATCATTATCACACTAACTTGTGCTCTCTCATCTCTCCTCTTCAGCTGCCTTTGTGTTGTCCTACTAGAGCTCAGTCGAATACTGAATATTTGGGGCATCAGTATCACGGCGATGATGTGGTTGAACTACGCAGTATAATGGTGATGTGCTTGTTTACGGAGAGGTAGTTAGCCGTGTTAGTCTGAAGTCAGGGAGAAAGCAGGGTAGAGGGGCATGCCCCTTTATGGTTCTCGTCCTATTTGTCATAATGGGCCACACTTGCATCTTTCAATGTGTTTTGTGGGCCACATCGCGCAGCTGGGGGGGCTCCCTGCTTCCAGGGCTATGGGGCTGGGACCAGGGCCCGGGGCCGCACCCCCTTGCCACCCCTGGCAGTGCCTGAGCCCC
The DNA here is from genome assembly GCF_052110815.1 of Crocodylus siamensis. Taxonomy (NCBI): domain Eukaryota; kingdom Metazoa; phylum Chordata; order Crocodylia; family Crocodylidae; genus Crocodylus; species Crocodylus siamensis. The sequence goes on along the minus strand of NC_143408.1, from coordinate 20,723,363 downwards.
AGCTGCCACCTGCAGGAGGCAGTGGTTGCTGCAGCTGGAGCACAGCCTGGAGCCCTCCCTCCCCACCATGGGTGGTACGGTTGGGGCACCACCTGTGGGAGGGGGAAGGATGCAGACTGTACACTGTGGGCTTGGGGCTCCTCACCCTGCTGTCCTCCCACCAGGACTCAGTGGCCAGTGGGTGAGACCCAGTGTACTGCTGCCAGGAGCCCCGCACCAGCCACACCGCCATGGCAAGTCACCTCCTGCCTGCCTGGCAGCAGCAACAGCATGAAGTTGTGCCCTCTGCTGCTGCCGGGCAGGCAGGGATGCCTTGCCATGGTAGTGTAGCCGGCATGGGGCACCAAGCGTCCCCGCCCTGCGCTGCTACGGAGGCCCCGGGGGGGATGGGAGCAGCATGGGGAGCCCCAAGCCTGCAGCAGGCAGCTTGAATCCTCCCCTGCCCTGCATGCAAACCTGGGGGGCACGTGCCCCCCTATGCCTCCCTCCCTGGGAGTGTGTGCAGCAGCAGGGAGCTGGCCCTTCGCTGCCTTCCGTATGCGTGCACCAACCTGGCTGGGCATCACCCCCAGCCCCAGCCCTGCCCTGTCCTACTCTACTCCCTCCCTCCTCCCCTCTCCCCCCATATAGACTTATCTGGGGGGAGCTGCAGGAGCTGCAATCCACGGTGCCTGGCCACCATATGCATGTGTGCATGTGCACATGCGTGTGGTACCCTGCCTCCAGTCGCCCTCCTCCTGCTTCCCCTGGCCTCAAGCAGCCCCTTTCAGACTGGAACTCTGCCATCCTGCAAGGGGGACCTACCGTTTCCCACATTTTTCTCCTTTAAAGGAGTAAATGTGTGCTTTTCTCTTTAAAAGGGACAAATCTGCATTTTTCTCAATAAAAGGGAAACATCCAAGTTATTCTGTGGCAAACGGAAAACCCAGATCCCTGACACGAACAAACCATGAGCAGCAATCTTTACTTTTTTTTTTTTTAAAGTATGCCTCATGGGCTGCGGCAGTGTGCTGACTGGGCCGCATGCAGCCCACAGGCCACAGGTTGAGAACGGGTTGGGCTAACCGAATCAGAAATGTATAGCATACCCTTTCTTAAGCACCTGGCTTACTTCAGCAGATGCACCTGCTGCTCCGCCAGTGGGGTCTATACTGCTATGGGGGCAGCACCAGGAGCTGAGCATCCACTTACAGACAGTTGTGAGCTGGGGGAGTTGTCCAGATGTCAAAGGTGAGTGGTTGCTCCTTAAGGAGACGATCCTCCATGCCCAAAGGGAGGTAATCCCAACAAGGGTCAAAGGGAGCAGGAGGGCACATAAACCCCCATGGCTCACTAAGAGCATCCGGGAATGTCTCCTTGCTAAAAGGGAGGCATATACCCAATGGAGAGATGGGGTCATCACCAAGAAGGACTATGTTACAGTCGCCCGAGGATGTAGGGGGGCAGTCAGGAGGGCCAAGGCAGAGTTGGAGATAGGACTAGCTTCCCGGATTGGGGACAATAAGAAGTCCTTCTTCAAATACATAGGGGGTAAAAAGAGGGTCCCGGGTAATGTGGGGCCCCTGCAGGACACGATGGGCAACTTAGTCATCACGCCAGATGACAAAGCTAACATATTTAACGATTTCTTTGCCTCTGTCTTCCTAAGTAGGGACCAGTTCAGCCACCTCCCTGCTGGGCCCCCCTCGGGCCCCGAGAGAGACACGCCTGGGCCAAGGGTTAGCGAGGAGTTAGTTAGGGTACTTCTGGAGAGGCTGGACGTGTTCAAGTCCGCTGGTCCGGACGATCTTCACCCTAGGGTTCTACAGGAACTGGCTGAGGTCATTGCGGGACCCCTGGCACGGCTCTATGAGCACTCGTGGTGCTCTGGCGAGGTGCCGGAGGACTGGAAGAGGGCCAATGTGGTCCCTATCTTCAAAAAGGGAAAAAAAGAGGACCCGGGAAATTACAGGCCAGTTAGTCTGACCTCAATCCCGGGTAAGCTCTTTGAAAAAATTCTCCTGGCACACATCCAGGAGGGCCTTGCGGGGGAATGCATGCTCAGGGGCAACCAACATGGGTTCATCAGTGGCAGGTCTTGTCAGACCAACCTGGTGGCCTTTTACGATCAGGTCACCAAATCATTAGACGCAGGGGTTGCTGTGGATGTAGTCTTTCTGGACTTCCGGAAGGCTTTCGACACTGTCTCTCACCCTGTCCTCATCAAAAAGCTGGGAGACTGTGGTGTCGATGCCCACACGGTCAAATGGGTCGCCAGCTGGTTGGAGGGCCGCACCCAGAGGGTGGTGGTGGATGGGTTCTTCTCGACCTGGAGGGACGTGGGCAGTGGGGTTCCGCAGGGCTCGGTCCTCGGGCCCGCACTGTTCAACATCTTCATCAGTGACTTGGATGAGGGGGTAGAAAGCACCCTGTTCAAGTTTGCTGATGACACTAAGATGTGGGGGGATGTGGGTGCACTAGAAGGGTGCAATAGGCTACAAGCTGACCTTGACAGGTTGCAACGGTGGGCGGATGAGAATAGGATGGGTTTTAACACTGATAAGTGCAAGGTGTTGCACATGGGGAGGAAGAACCGGCACCACACTTACAGGTTGGGGAACTCCCCTCTTGCCAGCACGGAGACGGAAAAGGATCTTGGAGTCGTCATTGACTCCACGATGAACATGGGCCGGCAGTGTGGGGAGGCAGTCAAGAAGGCCAACCGTACCCTGTCATGCATCCACAGATGCATCTCGAGCAGGTCCAGGGAGGTGATCCTCCCCCTCTATGCGGCACTGGTCAGGCCGCAGCTGGAGTACTGCGTCCAGTTCTGGGCGCCGCACTTCAGGAGGGACGTGGACAATATGGAAAGAGTTCAGAGGAGGGCCACTCGTATGATCAGGGGTCAGCAGGGCAGGCCTTATGAGGAGAGGCTACGGGACCTGAACCTGTTTAGCCTCCACAAGAGAAGGTTAAGGGGGGACCTTGTGGCCTGCTACAAACTGGTCGGGGGGATCAGCAGGTATTGGGGGAGTCCCTGTTCCCCCGTGCGCTGCCAGGAGTGACCAGGAATAACGGTCACAAACTGGCGGAGGGTAAGTTTAGATTAGATATTAGGAGGCGCTACTTCACAGTCAGGGTGGCTAGGGCCTGGAACCAGCTTCCAGGGGAAGTGGTGCAGGCTCCTAGCCTGGGGATTTTTAAAAGGAAGTTAGATGAGCACCTTGCCGGGGTCATCTGACCCCGGTGCTCTTTCCTGCCAAGGCAGGGGGTCGGACTAGATGATCTACCTAGGTCCCTTCCGACTCTAGCTACTATGAAACTATGAAACTATAAGTTGCCCTGCAGCCAGGGGAGGAGACATCCTTTATAACTGCAGAAGCACTGTACCCCTTCACCCCTCTGTCTACAGGGCACTAAGTCAATCCTGTAGTCAGAGGATGCCCAATTCCAGCTCCCCCCAGCCTGCTCTCTCTTAGGAGACACTGAGGTCAGAAGCAGCTGGAAGGATTTAACCATGGCCCTGCACCAGGTTTGGCACCACCTGTTTTCAGCTGCACTTCAGCTACATATTGGGAACTGCCCCAGAGCCATCGAGGCCCTAGCGTCGAGTTTTTGAGTAGCCTGCAAGGGCCCCTGATCTTTCTGGTGCCTTGTGCATCCATCATCTCTGAAATTCCCTGACACCAAGGGATGGGCAGTGTGAGATGTGCCCAGTTCCTCTGAAAAAACACAGTGTGACTTGTGGCTTCCCGTGCAGCGGCTCCTGTACATGAGCATCATGGGCAGGGCATCTGTGTGTAGCAGGCATTTTGTCTTAGCTTCATTTAGTTGGAGGTTTGGGAACTGCTCCAGCAGAGCAGGCACCTGACTGATATCTGTATTGAGATGGGTGGGACTGAGGCTCACTCCCCTTTCTTGCCGGAAGGCATGTGTTGCATGTTATTTATTTCATCAGCAAGGCGATGTGCACAGAATTAGCGGTGGTATTTGCTGTTGCCTTTCTTCTCTTTTTCTTCTTGCCCAGCTCCACACCACTACCCCCTTCCTTGGCCTCTCCATATCCCCCATCTTACTCCCTCCCTTCCCTCCCCTTCCATAACTCTCTTCCCTTTCCTTTCCCTTCCTAGGTCTCCCATTTCCTGTTCCTCCTTCCCTGCTCCCAGTGCAGGAACTGCCTTTGCTCTAGAATCCACCCAAGCCCCTTTTAATGTGCCCTTATGCCAACAGGAAGCAGAGATTGTGATCCGATGTGCGGGCTGTTTACAAAGCAAAGGAATAAATGGGGCTGAAGGAAGATAGTCCACGAGACAAGGAACCTTTTGCTCTGGGAGGCGATGAAAGGAGGCAGAATTGGAAATGATTTTATTTCAATTAGATTTTAATTAGCTGCTGTCTCCAAGCCATCGGATCAGTCGCAGAATAATTGAAAAGCAACAATATTTGCATGTGGTGCTCCCAAGAATAGCTGCGTCTGATCTGTGGCAGGGAGGGTTTCAGAAGATAATTCCCGAGGTCAGCAGCTCCTTACTGGCAGTTCGGCATGGGTATGGTTCTCACAAATAACCCACTGTAGCCTTGCACTAATTTTACAGTAAATTAATGTCGAGCCGACGTTTGCATGGATTTAATTAGCAGGCAACACAAACTTTTATAAACCTTTTGCAATGGCAATTTAAACCTGATTGCAAAGTTATTAAAGGCAGCCATGGCAGGCTGGTTCTATTAGTCTACAGGGACCAGGCAATGTGTTTGTGCTACAAAAGCTCTCTGCTCTGGGCCAAATACAGACTTGGGGTAAACCGGTGGCACTCACCATTTTCAATAGTGGCAGGCTGCATTAGACCAAATCTGAATGGGTCTGCTGTTCACAGCCAGTGTTTGGCTAAAAACAAGCCCAGAACTTGTTTAGTACCTGATACATTTTCTGCCTTGCAATCCCAGGGAGATGCACTCAGTAGTCTTAATGGGTCCTTTTTGTCTATAAATTCAATGATCTGTGAACTGCAGCCCTATCTCTCCCGCAGCCACATTGCCTGGGCCATGCTAATCGCTCGCACGGTCCCTTGCTGCCCCTGTCTTTCTGGAAGGATGTAACAGCTAGGTCTGAACTGAGACTGGCCCGCAAATCGGTATTGTACCAGATTCCAGAATGACTGTGACCCTCGACTTCAGCCAACTGATATTTCAGCTATCTACAGGTAATGAAGAGGAGGCATTTCTGATGGATGCCCATCAGTAGGCAAGACTTAAGAGGAGGTGGTCTGATCCTCATAGTGTTGGCTGCTTCTCCCTTCATCCAGGCCAGCTTAGAGCAGTCAAACAGAGCTCTGTGCCACATGGACAATAGATAGAGGTTCACATTAATCCACTTCTGTCCCTTCCTCTGCCCATTATAGCCAGCTTCCTTCCTTGAGGGGGTCCCCTTTGCAGGGTTGGGGGGACAGCCCCACATAAGCTCGATCAGCTGAGATTCCCACCTTCTGTGGGGCAGTTCTCAGCGGACTCTCTGCGACCAGAGCTCGTTTGGTGCCCTGATGGGGCAGATCAGAAGTTAAAATCTGCTTGTTATCAGGTAGATCAAGAGCAAGGACAAAAGCACATGGGCACCAAGGCCTGTCACCTTTGCAGTGGGAGTGAGGACATTTCTTATTTTGAAAATAACTCTAAAAAAATCATTTTAGAGCAGCAAAAGCAATTCTTGGCCAAAGAGATTTAATTGCTAACCTGCCTCTGTAGGAAATAGGAATAACAGCCTTTAATTATGATTAGGGGTTCCATATGGAGATTCCTGGACACCTCTTTAATCAGCCATAGATATTCTGTCCTCCATGCTTTTCTCATAATGTGTTATGAGGACAATGGCAAGTTATTAACAAAATATAATGGGAAAAGCAATATCTGACTATTACATTCATTTTTGTGAGGCTAACCATTTGGGTTTCTTTCTTTCTTTTTTCTTTTTTTTGTGCTATTAACATTCTGTAGCAGCCAGTCAAATACAGCACAAGTGCCTGTGCCATTAACTGCTCCATGTAGCTTCTGTTTCTGCTTTGCTGAAGTAGTAAGCCATATTTTGCTGTCACTCACACTTGTGTAAATCTGAAGTCACTCCAGTGACCCAACATTTGTCTGAGGTAAATGGGAGCAGAGCCTAGGCGGCTTCAGTCTCCCCTTAGTTGGATGAATGCTCGGATTAATGATTGACTGCCAGTATTATTTCACTGTGTGTTTGTGTATTGCCAGTAATGTCCCCAAGACAGGCGTGCAAGGGAAACAGTTATTGTGGCTCAAGGAGAATTAGGAAAAAGCTCAATGTGAGCAGGTACTTCGTCTACTATGACTGTGAAATCACACCCCACTGGAAATGTTTTAACAAACTGGATTAATCTAGCAAAATACAATCAGAGTCTGAATGGGAGGTAGCTTAGAGTCTAAATGTGAATCCATGTATAAGTACCTGCATCAATGGCCTGCTTTTCAGGGGTGCTAGACACCCCCACTTCCCAGTTGGTGTCAATCCCCAGTCACCATTCATTCAGCATTTTTAAAAATCAGACCACTAACTTATGCGTGAGCTGAGATCTGACTTAGAGCTGAGATCTTCAAAAGGACCTAAGAGAGTTAGGCACCCAGACGTTATTGACATTCCAGGGGAGTGAAGCTCCTGATTCCCTTGGGCCTCTTTGCAGATCCCACCCTTGAGAAGCTAGATTCACGTTAGGTCTAAGGGCATTTTTTTCGGGTTTGCGTGTGGATGCCTCACTCTGCAGGTACCTCAAAGAGGCCTGCCACTCAGCATGTATCGAACACCCTCCAGCTAAAATCCCTGGGAGCCCAAATCCATGCAACCCTCCTGATAATCTTAGTCCAAAGTTTTGAAGCAGCAGCTCCAGTGTGTGAGTGAAGTGGACTGGAACAGCATGAGGTAAGAGGGGGCGGTAAGTGGCTATGCAGAGGATGGTGAGGGTCGGAGTGGAAGTTGCAAGAGATATTTTCAGCTGGATGTGGGTAGGGGAATGAGAGAAAATGCTATTTACAGCTCGCAATTAAAATAAATTTGAGCAGAGAGAAGATGGCAGTGCTGAGTCTGTTGATGTGTCTGATGAAGCAAAGCTGATTCACCTACAAATTGACACAGCTGTGTTAATGTGCCTGAAAATAGCAGCTCCTGTCTGCCTGTGATTAAGCCGGGATGGAAGGCCAGCCCATCACCTGTGGGTTTATAAATGCAGACGACTCCCCTTTGACTGGAGATTGTTTCTACCTGGGTTCCCACGCACGCGCGGAGCTGCCATCTCCCACCGTCATCTAAATGAGCGGTGTGCTCCAATTTGTTATTCTAGCTCTGGCTCCCCAGTGCCCGGTCAACAGCAAGGCACGTTAACCTTAAGCTTTTTAATTTCTGGATGAGTTCTGTTTATCGGGGTGAGGAGGAAACCCCACCAAGTATAATTGCAATGATTTGCCCAATTGCTCTGGCATGCATGTAGTCACATGCACTTCTGATACTGGATAGGTGCACAAGGCAATGAGCAGAACGAGGGCTTCATTATCCAGCACTGTGATTGCAGCCTTCGTTAGGGAAGTGGGAGAAAGAAAGCCCTGCAGGTGGAGGACACAAATTCACATGCTCAGCCACCTTGTAAAAATACCCCTTTCTTGCCAGGCTCCTCTCCAAATGTATTGTGCTTTCTCCTGCTCTTGGTGCACAGCAGCACATTGGGGTATAAATAGTGGCACGTTCCTTGTTCTCCGCAAAGCCCCTGGGTCTTGTTTTGACATCCTAGTTGTCTTTGTGCTACTGAATTGTGATGACACAGAGGCCAGGCTGAAACAGCCAAGTGCATCTCCCCCAGTTTGGGCAGAGTCAGCACTTCCTCAGTGGCTTGAGAGTCCCATTGACTGTAGGGGCCCAGCACCATTCAGGTTCTGAATGGGAGAGCAAATGGGAATGTTGTGCCAACATATTGTAGAGAATTCAGGTGCAGCAGAGAGCATATGCAGTTACACACATGTGCACGTGCACACGCACAGGGCCTCGGAGGCTAGAACTTTGTTCCACCATCCATACAGCCCTCCGCCTTGACCTCCTTTGTGTGTAAGTAGTCATAGATCCTGTATCGCCTCTTTGGGCCACCCATTAGAAAATAGCAACATTGGTCTAGTGGATAGAGCCCAGAGATCAGGGTAAGGTCACCAGGCTTCTGATCTTGGCTCTGCCACTATGTTCCTGTGTCCTTGGGTGTGTCGCTTTACCTCTCAGTATCTAGTTTCCCTCCACTGTTAAACAGGAGTAGTGCTGTCGCTTCACTTTTGTAAGACATTTTGGGATCTTTGGACAGGGGATGCCAATGTATGCCCTGTGGAGAGAGACTGATTGGAGTGGGCTAGTCTAGTTAAGAAAATACAAGGTGAAGGTGTGAGAGGGGTGTGAAAACAGTTTCAGTATGTAAAAGGTCATTACAAAGAGCTTGGTGATCAACTGTTTTCTATGTCTACTGAGCACTGCAGGAGAATAAATCACTAATTTGTTGCACAGGCTGGCAGGACTGTCTTTCTAACTGTAAGGGTAGCTTAGCACAGGCTATCAGGGGAGGCGGAAGAGTTTTCTTAGGGCATCAGTCAGAGCTGGTCAAGCTACGCTTGATCCTGCCCCAGGTTTGGGGGATAGATTAGGGATCTCTCATGGACCCTCCCAGCCCTTCTGTCATTCTGTTAAGGGCAGCACCTTGCTGTTGCTCCTTGACTATCAGTCACTGATACCCATGCAAAGCTAGTAAGTTATGACCTGATGTTTATGAAGCGGTTACTGAAGGGTGGAGGGGGTGTCTTTGAGCTGCAGGCCCCTCAGGTTTCCTGTTGAAACTGTGTCACCACAATCCAAATGCCATCCATCAGCAGCAGCTCGAGTAGGCTGAGCGGCTCCTGTGAAGCCAGAGCAGGACATATGCCCTGGTTCATTACAGCTGTCATCCTGCCGGTGCTTGCCTTTATTTGTGGCAGTTTTATTGTTCATCGAGGGCCAGTGGTGCGTGCTGTGGTCATGGATGCTGCCCCAAAGGGCTCGAATGTGAATGAGCTTCCTCCGCTCCAGTGCCATAACTGAGACAGCCTGCTACCCACTCAACCCTGGTTCAGACCTTAGAGGCACAGTGAGGACAGGACTCGGGGGTGGGTCTGCCCGAATATAGTAGGCCATGCCTGAGGTCGCTCCTGAAACAGAAGCAGTAGAGCTGCCTTGTTCTTGGCCCAGCACGGCTGGTTCCAGCTAGGGAGCTAGCACTCACAGGTTAGCCCACGAGTTAATCTTACACACTGCCATATCTTTCCATTCAGCTCGCCCAGTTCCTTCAGCACAAGTTCCTTCCTACCACCAGAGCTAAAGACAATCACCGATATTGCCAGTGATACGGGGACTATGCCACACAGTAGAGGAGGTCTGATGGAGTCTTCTCATTTCCACTTATTTTTCTTTGGTGCTCAGAGGGGTTCGCTTTGAAAAGCCCCATGGGAGACATGTGCTTTAAGAAAGGGCTTGCATAGGGCTGGAGTGGTATCTGTGAACAAGGAGTAGGGGGCAGAGGCAGGGTTGCCAGTGTGCTTTCCCATTCCTCTTTAAGGCGGCACTGGTTTGGCATAGTCGCATCTCTTGTGCTGGAGGCACTAGCTGATCACAGCATAGATCCATAGAAAAGCAGGGTTGGAAGGAGCCTCAGGAGGTCACATCTAGTCCAACCCCCTGCTCAAAGCAGGACCAGCTCCAACTAGATCATCCCAGACAAGGCTTTGTCTAGTCAGGTCTTAAAAATCTCCAAGGATGGAGACTTGACCACCTCTCTGGGTAACCTGTTCCAGTGTTTTACTACCCTCCTAATGAAAAAGTTTTTTTCCTAATATCTAAGCTAAACTTGCCCTGCTGCAACCTGAGCCCATTGCTCCTTTTTCTGTCATTAGCCACCACTGAGAACAGTCCAGCTCCAGCCTCTCTGGAACCGCCCTCCAGGGAGTTGAAGGCTGCTATTAAATCCCTTCTCAGTTGTCTCTCCTCTAGACTAAATCAACCCAGTTCCCTCAGCCTCTCCTCCAAAGTCATGTCCCCCAGCCGCCTAACCATTTTTATTGCCTGCCTCTGGACTCTCCCCAATTTGTCCACATCCTTTCTGTAGTAGGGGGCCCAAAACTGAACACAGGACTCCAGATGTGGTCTCACCAATGCTGAATGGTGGGGGGATAACTTCCCTTGATCTGCTGGCAATGCTCTTACTACTGTAGCCCAGGATGCCGTTAGCCTTCTTGGCAACAAGGGCACACTGCTGGCTCATCTTCAGCTTCTTGTCTGCTGTCCCCACCCAGGTCTTTTTCTGCAGAGCTGCTGCCCAGCCAGTCAGCTCCCAGCCTGTCTCGGTGCACGGGATTACTCTATCCTAAGTGGAGAACTTTGCACTTGTCCTTATTGAACTTCATGAGATTCCTTTTGGTCCAATCCTCCAATTTGTTTAGGTCTCTCTGGGCGCATCTACACATGCGCCTGACTGTGGAGTTGCTGCTGTGCAGTCATTTAGTACTTACTTTAGCGAGTAATAAATAACCATACAGTAACCCCTGTTACTGCACAGTCCCGGTGGTGCATGGGACACTTCTGACCCTACTGCACAGTAGCATCAGCATCATGGCTCGTGCCCACCAATGCTATATTACATAGCAATGAGCTACGTCACCATAGCTCATCATGATAGCAACATAGCATCTCATGTAGATGTGCCCTCTGAATCCTAATCCTACCCTCCAGCATATCTACTACTGCCCCCAGTTAGGTGTCATCTGAAAACTTGCTAAGGGTGTAATCTGTGCCATTGGTGAAGACATTGAACCAGAGATTGGCCCTAGGACCAACCCTGGGCCACTCCACTTGAGCAGCCTCTTTGCAAGAAGGGGCCGTGCCCCTCTGGGTAGGTGCCCTGGTTGCAGCCTTGTGAGCAAGTGTACCAGTCAGTTAAGGCAGGCAAGGTTCTTTGGGTGAATCTAATATCTTTTATTAGACCCAGTTAAATAAGTTGGTCTAATAAAAGATATCAGATTCACCCAAAGAACTTTGTCTGCCTGTGTCCTTAGACCAACACGGCTACACCCTACACCCCTAGTCAATTAAATTCCTTTTCCCAGAAGAGGGGTTGTGCCAGAGGAGTTGGAGCACATCCCCTTTGCTGGGAGAATGACCCAAACTCTTTCTCTATGGTCTATCACAGGGTTAAAGCTTATTCCCTACAGAAATCAGTGACGGGATAAAATGTGCAGCCAGGAAAGAGAAACCTAATGGGCAAGTAATTAAAGAACATGGCAGGGGAGAGTTGGATGAATTGAGAGAAGGGAGGATGCAGAGGGTCTGTAGAAAGACATCAATACATATATGTGAGGAGGGAAGAGATGGAAGACATTAATTTATGAATGTTCCTGTCTATTACTCAGAGTCAGAGACTATGAGGGCATCTGGGAAGGCTCTGAACCTGCCAGGGTGCCATAAGGTTAATACATGGCCCATTTGCTCTGTAGAGCTCTTCTGGTTTGCAATCCAGACTAGAAATGAGGCATCTGAAATCCAAGGTAGAGAGGATACAGGGTGGAGAGATACGAGGGTGAGGGATAGGGTTAGGGGGATTTCTGGCTGGGATTAGTGAGTGATACAGGCTGGCAGAGCCTGAGGTCACTGGGGAAATGTTGCTGCTACAGGCCCAGACCCCATTGTCTAGGTGAGCTCCCCACCCTTGTTTCATGGCGCTCTGCCACTTGGCGATGCAAGTGTGCTGCTCCCAAAGTGCAGTATTTAAAACCATGTCATGATCAGTGAACAGTATCAGTCTCGGAGACGTCCAGCACACAGCTCACATCACCCCCGTTAGCCTTGGATGCTGTTTCAACACCAAGTGAACTCTGCATGTTATGTACTGGTGGTAAACAGCGTCATGATCCTCTGGACCAGCTGGAGATTTGGTACCTAGAACGGAGGATCTCTCACAGCAGAAGTCCTGCTCCCAGCCACCTAGAAGACTAAACATAGCAAGAGTGATCAGCAGGTTTCAGACACTGTATTGGGCTGTGGGGAGCGAGGCAGTCTTGGACCCATACCTAGCAAATAAGTGTCTACCCTGCCAGGCTGCTTTGGCATGTTGATGGCTTGTACCCACTGCAGCACGAGGGGGTAGAGACCACGTTGCAGTGCGGTGCCTTGGCTCTGGTGGCAGTGACTCAGGTGTCTGCAGGCTTGCCGGTATTATAAGACCTCTGGCACAGACAGCCACTCTCATGGGTAGTATGTCCCACGTGCACAGATTCTGCCAACTCCACACGTCTCTACTGCTGCTATCGTGTCAGCTGGGCACGCACCAGGCACCTGGGAGGCACCAACTGTTGGAAGGACTGTAACAACTGGCAGAAAGCGTAGGCGCATCTACACCTGGTGGTTTTCTCATGGTGAAAGACGTCTTCTAGAGCAGGCATCACCGTGCCAGCAGGTAAGAGGGGTTCTGCTGTCACAGGATCTTTGTGTGTAGAGACTCACAGCTGTATCAGCAGCACCAGGGGCAGCGTCGATAAGGCCTTCTCTAGAGATGCCTTGGATGCCCATGTCCATACCCAGGCCTTGAATGGTGCCCAGAAGCAAGCAGGAAGACACTGTAGCCTTTACAGATCAAGGTGGCTATCTACTAGGCCTGTGCGAAGTGGCTAGTAATTGCTTCAGGTTCGGATTCAGCCAGTTCAGGGGACAGTGATTCAATTCAGTTATTTGAATCACTGTCCCAAATCAATTCAGCCGAATCTGATTTGGAGATTCTTCCAGGTGGGGGGTGATCCCCACTGCCCCGCACTGCATGGGGGGCTCAGCCATGAGCCCTAAGAAGCCCTGAGGCTGCTCCCCCGAGTGAAGGCTTTTTTTTCAAAGAGCCGGGAGCCATGGGGCAGAGGGTGGGGCTGGGAGAATGGGTTGGGGTGAAGTGGGGGCTGGGGGAGCAGGTAGGGGATGGGGCCTGGTGGGGGTCTCCCCATGGTACCCTCCCCCCACCTTGAGCTCCCCCCTCCCCCCCACTTACCAACACAGAGTCCAGGTCCAGCTCCCTGCAGCAGCGAGAGGGGACTGCCCAAATCTCTGAATCGGTTCAGAGAGCTTCCAGTCAATTTGGACCTTTTTATTAGTCTCCTGATTTGATTTGATTTGGATTTGGAGATTTGGCCACCGAATCAGGACGAATCTCCTCTGAATCAAATCAGCACCCAAAGCTTTGTCCAGCCCTAATATCTAGACTGCAAGTGGCATGTGGGATGCTTTGTGCATGTCCTTTTCATTGATGCAAGCCACTTTGCATCGATTGCCGCCTCGCATGCCATGGTGCTCATACAGCTTAGAGCAAACCTGTTGCTGTTTACTCAGCCTGGAAGCTTTGGCAGCTCAAGAAAGCTGAAGCGGCACTTTCCAGCAGGCAGTAAGCTGTGAAACCTCTCTGACAGTTGCCATCAGAAACCTTCTTCATATTTTCTCTTCTGTGTACTACTGACAAGAAGCGCACATTGGTAATTTAGACCTTCCAGGCTTCTGGGATGATCTCCCTTATAAAATGCATAAAGAAACATCTAGGAGCGACAATCTTTCTGTCTCCGATGCTGTTTATTCCTCACCCTGCTTCCTACTTTACTTTATGTCTCTCCCACACATGCACACTCCCTCGCTCCAGAACTGCCCTGTGGCTCCTAGGGTTTGGCTTTTGGAGTAACATATTTGCTTTAAGATGCACTAAAAAAAATAAAATAAACATTAAAAGAGAGAGGAAAAAATAAAAAGCCCTTCTGTGGCCAGCTGGCTCCTTGCTTGCTCCACATCTGAGAAAGCTTGGGAGCACTAATTATTCAAGCGGCGGAGGTGAAATATATTGATCTCAGGAAACCAGCCCCAGGTAGACTTTGTTGCAGACACTAAAGCAAACAAAGCTGATGCAGCAGAGAGACACAAAGCGTCCTGCTTTACATGTCTGACCAGGTTGGTTGGTGGGAGGGGAATTGCCTGCCTCAGTGGCAAAAGAAAAGGAGGGAGGGGACGAATTTCCTAAGGACAATGCAAAGGAGCTGTCGTGTTCCAGCCCGGAGGTGGTTGTTTGTTCATGGCGGGTGGAGTGTCTGCCTGGGAGCCAAATCATGAAGTTAGTTTTAACTTTGTACTCAAGCCAAAATCTAAATGAACAAGCAGGAGTCTTGCTGGAGTAAAGATTTAGCCCATGAGGCTTGATTTACCTCTCCCTTACACTCGTGTAAATCAGGACTAACTTCACTGGAGTTAGGTCAGCGAAGGTGAACGTAGAACCAGGCATGGAGGCCGTCGGGTTTTTGACTATCGTTGCCATCTGGGCTGGTTCCACAGCAGAAATGCGCGTGGCTCAAATACCGTGGCATCCTCAGTGAAGTTGAGCCCAGGTACAGGGCCAGCCCCAGGCCCATGCAGCACGCTAGGAGGAGACCCCAGGAAGGTGGTTTGGTTTCCACCCTTTATGCCAGGGGTGGCCAAGCTGTACCCTGGAAGCTGAATGCAGCTCCCTGGAAGTTTGAACATGACTCCCAAAGAAAGCAGTTGTTAAATAAGCCCTTCATATTCTCCCTGTCTGTGTGCTTGTTTGGTTTTCTTCAACCCTGGATTACTATTTGTTCTAAAAAGTTGGTTCACAGCAGCTTGTTCCTGGAGCTGGGCGCTGAGCACAGATCACTGGTCCAGGGGCTCTTATAGTTTGTGCCCCGTGGCTCTTGGCTGTGTTGAAGTTTTCAGCCACAGCTAGAAGGGCTTGGAGGTTTGGCCACCTCTGCTCCAGGCTGATGCCCACAAGAGCTCCCTTTGGTAAAGGGACCAGTTCTTCAGCCCAGCAGGGATCAAGGATGCACGTGTCACGGGAGGGGAGGGGGTAGAGCGTGCATCTCAGTTTGTTTATTCCCTGCTTTAATAATTGGCTGATTAAGTTCCATTTTTATTTGGTTTCACTGGCAATCAGATTGAGAGCTGTAATATCCACTCACACCTTGTAATTACCATTAATTTCTTCCCTCTCCTCCATACAAGTCAGGCCGAGGTTGGCAGAGGCAGGCAGGGGAGCGCAAGTGAATCAAGAGTCGGGGGAATGCATATTCATGAAGCAGAGCCAGCACAGGCTCATCGGAAGTAGGGAGTGGGGGGTGGAGGGATGGGTGAATTGAGGGAAAGGGCTAGGGGGAAAGGGAAAAAAAAACCCACCTTAAATCTGAGACAAAGGCAAGTGCGGCAAAGTGCCGGAGTCAGCACAACAGCCTTCTGAGCCTAATTACCATAATGATGTGAAATAGTCCAATCAGCAATCTAGGGCTAATCTTTCATGTATTACAGGTCTCTCCTTCGTAGAGCTTCACAGCTAAATGCATTTTTAATGAAGATATTCCTAGACTTGCAGATAATTTCCCACTCTTTACAAGGAGGGTATCAGAGCTCGTTAAAAGGGTTGTTCTTTGGGCGTGTGCGCACATGCACGCATGTGTGTGCGTGCGTTCATACCCCATTTCTTGAGCTGGCCAACGTTCCCACCATCTGGCTCTCAGGAATGCTGTTCCCATAGGGCAGGCCTGCCTCTTGGAGCACCTCGGGGCGTGCAGGCCTCCCAGCCTTACTTGGGTGGGTTCGGTTTGAGAAGGCTATGGCTGAGAACTCCTCTGCCTTGGGTTTAAGGGCGAGGGCAGACTGTCCCCCAGGGTGATCAGCACCAGAGAGAGGGCGAGAGAGAACAGCTCTTCTCCAGAGCCTTCCTCTATCCTACATAGGGAAGGTGCTTTCCCAAGGGTCTTTTTGCAAAGAATGAAACGCCTTCTTCTCCATGTCCACAGGTGTTGGCTCTCAGACCTCATCTCCTTTGTGTCTTGCCAAAGCCGCGCAGATAGCAATGATAGCCAGGTAGAATGGGAAAGAATTTAAAAAGTAGGGGCATATAGCATGGAAAAGTGTGTGTGCATGTGCATGTAACTATGTGTGTGCTCTAGAGCAGAAAATCCTTCTGAGACGTACAAGGCTGAGGCTGCAAGGAAACTAGAGGCTGAAGGAGAAATGCGCAAAGGGCAAGGATGTCTCTGTCTCACGCAGTCCCTGGGGCACGCTTCATCCCTGAGCAAATGTGACTTCTGGCTTATCCAGCCACCGGGGCACTAGCTCCTTTCATCTTTCCCAGCCCTGACTACACGCTGACCGCTTATCCACATAGCTCGGCCGCTGTCTCCTCAGCCAGACCTCTAATGACAATGGGTCGAAAGCAGCCCAGTCCCTCAGGGACGTCCCAGACACATACAGTTGTTCCAGTCACTCCTGACTTGCTCTATGCTCTCGGCTGAAGTGAAGTGAAATGAAGCGGGCTCCACTCCTCATGCAGCCATTACTGTCAAGCGGTCTAGCGGCTCAGAGAGCCGCGACAAACTCCTCGTCACTCAGGGGGTCAGTGGGGTGACTTTCCGCCTTGTTGGGACAGTGGAGAAGAGGATGCTTTGGGGTAGGGCTGAAGCTCCAAAGGCCTCTGGGATGAGCAGCAGGTGTAATTACCAGATCTTCAATTAAAGCTGTGAAGAGACTTTAATTGTATTATTATTATTATTATGACTCCTTCTACCACCCCCTAAAGAGCTCTCAGGGACCTGTGATGGCATATTTTAAAGGCGAAGCTTGGGCTGGCCTGGAGAGGCACGAAGGCGAAGAGTTATGTGGGAGGGAAGTGGTGCTCTCTCCTCCCAGCTCCCCATGGCACACATCTCAACAGGAGAGGAGGCTTTAGCAGGGAGCAGAGCAGATGAAAACAATGAAATTGCCTTTAAAGCAGCAGACAGCTGCCTCCTGATGGGAGGAGGTGGCAGAGGGTGCATTTCCAATTATCTCTGTAGATTGGGCCAAATCCCCAGAGGGGATGAGCGACTATAACTCAGAATAAAACCCTGGGATTGCCGTGGAAGATCAGAGTGGTGGTCTGTCTGGTCCAGGATCCTCTCTCCGACAGAGGCCAAAGCCAGATGCTTCAGAGAGAGGTGCAAATAACCTCACAATGTTCAATTATAACCTGCCCAAAGGGGAAGTTTCTTTCTAACTCCAGGCACTGAGTGAGTTGTTGGTTTATGCCCAGAAGCAGGAGGTTATATGAAACGTGTGCCCTATGCAGTGCGACTTTGGATTTTCTTACTGCCTCTGTAATGCCAGATCTTTGCCGCCTGAACTTATGCAGCAGTTGCAGGTGTGCATTCCCTCTTGGGATTTGTCTGGGAAATTTAGAGGTGGAAAAGGGGCTGCTAAGTATAGAGCTTCTTTAAAAACCTCTGGAGATGGGGCAGGCTGCAGCACTCAGAGCTAGCTCCTGATTGCCCACCAACCCTGCATGCAGGGGCAGTCCGAGCCAACTTTTCCATTTGGCCCACTGCAGACCAATGGACCAGCCATGGTGTTTGGAGCAGGCCCAGATCCCAGCCCACTGCAAAATCTGGCACTGTTCTGTTTTAAATCAGACCTACCTCTTGCCTGCTCCCTTTGCAGGGGGTTAAAAACCTTCAGAGCCACATAGCTGATCAAGTGGAAGGAAGCAGAGGAGGCAATGAATGCTCTTATTTAGAGCAAGAACGGAGGTGGCTGTTTGGGGTCTTTCCTGATGTGTGGCAGGGTATGGGCCATTGTGTGTCTAGGGGTTATCTCCCTCTGTTCCCCACTTCCCTTCCAAGCCCATTACGAAGACTACGGTTGAGTAAGAAAGCAGTGGGCAGCACAGAGTTAAAGAGGTAGGCGCGCCAGGCTGAGAGATGGTGGAAGTTCTCAGGGATGATAAATGCCACTGGAGGGTGATTTTCTCTCCGTGGAGTGGGACATTGATCTGTGATTAGACTGGAGGAAGCTTTTACAATCAATCATGTGGGAAATCACATCATGGAGGCGCAAAGTCCTGGAGCCCAAGGGAGAAGGGAAGAGCATGGTCTTGGTGGGGGAGGTGCATGAGGGGAGACAAGTGGAAACTGTAAGGAGGAGGAGAGATTTGGGAGCTGGGCTGGATAAACCGAAACGGCTCACAAGACCTCAGTGGACCCCAGCTGACCAATGTTAGATCATTGAGCCTGACCCGCTGCCCTGAACTCTTTCCTGCCCAGGGCAGGGGGTCGGACTCAATAATCTAACAGGTCCCTTCTGACCCAAAAATCTATGAAATCTTTGTGTGGAAATGTTGCGCTCAAAAGGAGTTGCTTTGACACCCTTTGAGACTGAGAACCTCTGTCTACAAAACTGTCTCAGGACTGGCATCAGCTGAGCAGCTTTCCCTGCACAATCCTGCATGATCGCCCAGGGCTTAGAGGCATCCAGGAGGACTGAGGAGCTCAGCCAAGGGTGGCCTATTTGGTCCCTGCCCTTGTTGCTGGAACTAAATGCCAGGACAGTAAAGACAGACTGTGGGAGCAGTGTGTGCATAAGCCTGCACTACTGAGAACCACCAACCCCACTGCACACAGACCACCTGGCTCCGCTCAGAATAATGCTTTTTGTTTGTACAGGTCTTTTCCCTTGATGGTCTCAAATCAAAGTAGCTAAGTAGTATTAACTTGATCTGGATCAAGGGCCTAGTGAGACAGTAGCTATATTTGGAAGAGAGCCCAGGTTGCCTGACTTCCAGCCCTTTGCTTTTACTCCTTAGATGAGCCTGCCTTCCTTCCAGCTGCGTGTAGCCTGCACTCACTTTCAAACCAGCGATCCAGAAATGGAGTGCGATCCCTCTGGAGTCTATAGTAAAATTCCCACTGACTTTATGAGGAATGGAGATCAAGTAATGCTGAGCACATCTGGAAAGCCCACCCATCGATCCTGTATCCCATTATTTATTTCCTAATTGAATATGTCCCATGCACATTCTTGGTATCTGAAAGAGCTTGATGAACTTTCACTTTATGGTGTCTACCAGGGCCTGAAACAGAAATTCTTAAATATTCTTGGCCTGATTTGGGTGCCAAAGAGTTTGTCTTTCAGCAGATCAATATTGAGGTTCTTCTCTGATTGAAATCACTGAACTTTCTGAGCTTCATCCAGCTTGGGCAAAATTCTCCATAAAGCCTGTGTCCACAACTTCAATAGAGCCATGATGAGTGGTGCATAAGTACTTGCTGATCAATGGTTAGATGCTTTTGGTTCCTTGGTACATAATGGAGAGAGATACTTTATCTAGACAGGTCTCCTAAGTAGATGTATTGATATTGTTGATACATAAAGTATGACTCTATCTGCAGCATTATCTACCTACCTAGAATATTTAATGGTACTGAGGTAGACATAGGGGTCATGAAGACATAGTGGCCTTCTGTAATATTTCACTGAAGCTCCAGAGACATGACGTTGAGCATCTTTCTGGACTCGTGCCAAAGGCTGCCCCTCAGTTGAAGTTGCTGTGAGTGCGTATCTGCTTATTTGGACTGGAGAGTCAAAGGACATCACATTAGCCACATTATTCCCCTGTTTGTCTTGGCTACAGAACCTGTTGCACTTCACGCAGTGGGGCATTTGGTCCTTTGGCTTCTTGTTTTAAGCTGACATATATAAATAGGTCAGCGAGCAGGACAGAAAGCCAGTGGGTAGGCCATAAGGTATGCAAACAGGTAGATGGGACAGGAGGGCTCTAAGTTGGTAGGCAAATAAATGGCTTGTAATGTAAGCAGTATGTAAGCAGATCATATCCAGAAATGCCTAATATGGGCGGGGAGCGGGGTAGTGTGATGGACATAATAATAATTTTGCGCTAAACGCCCTTAGATGCCTCCACTATCTTCATCCATTCCTTTTTGTTGTGTACTTACGTCCTCCAGTCATCCGCATGTAATTTCTGTAGGTCCGATGCTACGTTATCTAGCTATCTTTGTCTTGGTTCTCCAAGCGGCCTTCTCCCCTCTGGTACTTTGAGGAACACTTTCTCTGGTGTCCAGATTGCTTCCATGCCATGGACTGAACAAAGCAGAAAACCATTTGATGATAACCTTTCCTATTTTTCCTTAGCCCCATGCCTGCAGCTGGGCCTTTTTAAGGGCCTGGTTACATAGTAATTCTGGGCAGCTCCTGGAGCGCTTAACCCCTGGATTGTCCACACGTTAACACTTGGAACCAGTTTTAAGCACTTGCTATGCAGCTCAAAGTGACACCACTCCAGGGCAGGATTATCTCTGATCGCTGTTACCCAACACTGGGGTGCAGCCACTCCAGCAACATCTTAAACACCCCACCTGCCCCCCCACCCCGCTAGCCTGGATTGGGCCCACTGCCACCCCTCCCCAGATCCCCATTCACTGCTTCCTCTTCCCCCCCACCCCTTGTGGCTGCCCCTGCAGTCTGTCCCAGGCAAGCTTGCAGAGGAGGATTAATCTGCCTGCCCAGCCAACACCACTGCTCTTGTTCCCTGGGCCAACCTCAGCCCAGAGAAGAGCCACAGCCTGGCATCAGCATTGGGGGTGGCCAGGTAGGCAGGTTAACCTCCCCCTGCATGCCCTCCCAGGACAGACAGCGCAGGCAGCAACAAGTTGGGGGGGACCCAAAGGGGCAGGGGGAGAGCCCTGGGGGATAGGGGGAAGGGGCAAGTCTTACCTGTCAGTCCTCCAGCCCCTGCTGTCCTGAACGTGCGATGGCTCCAAGCTCGAGCTAGTGCTAACACCCATCAACATTCATGAGGCTCACAGTGCAACGAACAAGGCCCTAATTTACCTGCCTCATATTTTATATATATTCCAAATCCCATGGCTTCATATCATGATGTTTTTCTTTTTTTAAATAGAATATGTTCTTCTTGCTTCCTGTGTTTGGAAACCCATAGCAAGCACTGACCTTTCAAGTCTCTTCATGATTAAAGCTCTTATTAATTTCCTGTGGGGCTGCAGACACTCCAAAGCAGTAAATGCTGGGAGTTTGTTAACATGTGGGGCTTTAATTAGTAGGCAAGAAATCTGTCCCTGTCCTGATTTAATCAAAAAAAAGGAAAGAAAGAAAATGCAAAAAAAAAAAGAGATGATGATGATGTTGAAATAGAAAATACTAGCAGACAGTGACTTTATATGAAGAATCGGTTTGAGGGCTCTCTATTTAGCAGGCACTTTAAGTTGACATATCCCACATGAAGGTGAACAGCATGTCCTTTTAACAGAGGGGCATGTGCACACACAACCCTTCAGCTCTTCCACTGGCACTGTGGGCAGTAGAATCAAATATTTCAAATAGAAAGTAGAAAACTGTGGGGGGATAAAGAATAAGTAAAGAAAACATGATAGGATTGTTTATGGGTGAGGCTGCGAATGGGTTCATTGGGAGTGATGAGAGGGTCCCTAATCCTGAACACTTCTTTGCTCCTTCTGGGTTAATGCACCTTTCCCAGATGGCACATAGTTTGGCCTCAAGGTCCCTGTGCAGCCCCTCCCCACTCACCCCTAGGTTTCTCTCCCCTCTGACCTGGCCTGCATGCTGCCTGCTCCAACCCTTCTCCTCAGCTTCTAGAGCCATGTCACTGCCCGCTGTCACCTGAGAAGCTGGGAGGTGGAGGGCAACTGAGAGCTTTGTGGAGTCATTTTTGCTTGCTTTTGCTGAAACAGAACAGATGTCACCGTGGGTAATGGTGTACTGATTGCAGCGTGGCTAGCAGGACAGGTGTGCACCCCCTGTACTGCATGAGTTACAGCAGCATGCACCCGAATCCACAGAGAAGAATGAGGCCACGTTCTGTTTCCACTTCTACGAGGGAGAAGCCATGGACTTCTCCAGGGTTCACAATAGGGATATTGGTCCACTGAGGTCTAATCCTCCCCTCCTGGCAGTCCCACACCAGCGTGGCTCCACTGATGTCGGTGGTGATGCTGCACATTTGTATGGAGACTGGAATCTTACCCCCTACCATCGTAGGAAGCAGTCTAGAAACTACAAACAAGTGGTTCCTGCAGCATCCTTCATTCGCTTCTTTTCCCAAGTACAGAGCATCAGAGAACATCAAGAAATCAGTGAGCATGCCACCACCATGTGGTCCTTTTATTTATTTAAACCTCTGGGTGGAATAATATATGTTAGATTGCCCAGTTGATCTATTTGTGACAAGTGTTAAAACACATGTGCATTGATTTTCTTTGAGGAGAGTATTTCTAAGGGTAATTTAATAGTGGTATTGAGCATAGCTTTTACTGGCTGGGAAGGAGTGGAGGGAGAAGGAAGGGGAGTTGGGGCGGGAGGGGGATTAGATGAAGAGGAGAGAGACGCTAATGGCATTTTCGTAATGCAATTGCTTAGGTCAGTGAGAAGCTGTCACAGTTTAATGCACTCGGTTGTCGTGGATGTTATCATATACAGGATTAAGCCATTTCAAAACATGAAAACAAGAGCAGCTTGTTAGTGAGTGAAGCTGTTAAAGAGCTTCTGCTACACTGTTGTGATCATTTTAAGGAGGACGTTATAGTTGTGGTTCACCCATTACCCTCTGGTTGCCATGAACACTTAGTGCTTGTATGGAAATACATGGTTTCCCTCAGGGTTACTGCAGTTTTCACACCTCCTCCTAATCACTGGTTCCCTGTCATTCAGGAGGATGTACACCCCAGAGCAAGATAAATTCATTAGGCTAGGAGTTTGAGGGCCACCACCTCGACTGTGGATATATCAGGGTATCTCCATTGATTTCAGCATGTGGCACCAATGTACACTGGCTGGAGTCCTCATGTAAAAGCGTGACTTGATTTCTGTAGTGGCACAAGGATCTGTGCCATGAAATATGTTTATGCCTGGAAAAAAAATGGCTCTGAAATTCATGCACTGTCATTTTTGAGCCTTGGTGATTCCATATGAAACCTAGTCACTGTTTAAAAGGCTTTTCTGCAAACTCATATTGAGTTCTGGAAGGTAAGCTGGGCCCTTTTTGGTTCATGAATGAGAACGAATAGTGACAATTCCCCTGCACCAGATGCTGTCCTCATTTATACCTGTCTGTCCTCCCAGGTTTGCAGAGCAAATAAAATGCAGTAATTCTGTTGATCACACACTAACCAGAATAGATCCCAGCTTCCTCTTCTCAGTTGCATCCACTCTGCACGGCTGACAGAAACAAAATGCATTAGGAACGTGTTTGTGTCACCAGAAATCAACAGAGCTGACTGTGAATGCACACAGGGATCCCATCTGTTGAATAAGATGGTAACGTGGCATCATTTTTACTTAGCCAGTTTTCATAGCAGGATTGTGTTTTTATTTCATCCATGCCATCCCTTGGCTAACTCAAATTGTTCTTCATCATACAATATTTATTAACTCTCTGTCCAGCCTCTAAGACAATGGGGTATCTATTGGGAAGCCGTTCCAAAGGTTTGTACATCTCAGTGTCAAATTCCTTATTTTCATTCTGTCTAAATTGTCTCTCTCCCAGTTTCACCATCTTAGCCTTGTAGTTTCTCTACCCTCTACTTTGAATCTTGCTAACTAATTCCTCCCCTTCATTAGAGCTTACACCCCTCAAATACTTGTATATTGTTGAAATGCCCTACCTTTTCCCATCCCTTAGCCAAGCTATAAATCTTGCTAGTCAAGAAGGTTACTGCTATATGGTTTCCGCCGTGACCCATTGTTAAAGTATATAACATAAATTACGCAGAACAGATCATACAAGCAATTTTTTTTCCCCCACATGAATGCTGAATAAATATTAATGGCCCATTGCTGTCGCTTTGTACAGTGGCAGTATTGGAGTCAATGAGGTTTATCTGAGGCATGGTAATTGCTAGTGGACACGGACCCTATGCAGTCACCCAATTAGCTCTCTTTAAAGCTTGGACTTGCCAGGTTGGTATTTTTCTCTTTGCAATTTTGCTATTTTTTTTTTATCCCAGAGGCGATGCCGACTTCTGATCAAATGAGATTGAGCCCAACTATCGTACCCACTAACCTCTCCTGCAGTTCAGAACGATTTGCTCAACTGTTTTTAATTTATTTCTCATGTTTGCTCCGTGCACATTCTGGGCTCCCGCTGAAATGAGAAGCCAGGATACAGTGAGCAAAGTGGCTTGGGAGAGGCAGAAGTATGCTCCTGTGAGGATCTATACCGGTGTGTTAGAAAGACTGTTGACCAGTGAGTGAAAGAGAGTTACCCTGTTACCCCATGTACAATCTGCCTCTGTCTTGCTGTTTCGCTTTAAGCACCTTGCTTCCTTCTTCTGTGCCTCGGTTGTCTCATTAGGAAAACTTTTCTACTTCTGGGGCATAACTGGTTAGTGGCTTTAAAAAAAGAATTAGGTGTCACCGCTGTAATTAAAATTTGCCACGTGTCCAGACAGATCTTTCCTTGCTTACCTCTTCTTGGACACTAAGCTTTGCCACCCACCTGATGCCAGCTGTGTGGGCAGGAGCTTTGAAGTTCTCAGTGATCCCAGACCCAGATCGATATTCCCCACAGTCGCTTTGGGATTAGTCAGCACAAACCTTCCCTATCTTAGCAATCTAAATTCACAGCACCAGCCTCATGTAAATGGCACTTTATCCGCTGGAAATGTGAATCCAGTCACTAGCGCTGGCTCCGTCACGCTTATCAGAAATACATTATCAGGTGGGGATTAGACAGAGCCTGGTGCTACTGCTCCTGTCCACGCCAGGCGAATAATGAATAATGAAAATTCCAGGGACCAGAGACAAACACACTTGACAGGCAGGGAAGCGCCGATGTCTGCCTTTCACTCACTTTAATGTGACAAACATGGCTGCTTTAGAGATCTTTCCACTCCATTCACCATGTCATAGTTTATTTCCCCCCCTCTTTTTTCCTCCCTCTGCACCCATTTGCCCTCTCCCTGCCAGCCCCGAGCCAAGTCGCTTTCAAAGAGCATATGAAAGAGAAAATGCAAGAATGGATTGAGGGATGCTTGGAACATCTAAGCTCTGACCTAACCCGACAGGAGGCTGTTTTGCAGTCAGCTCACTCAAAGTATGGACACTGCATGATTTGGGTCCTTAACTGCTTTGAACTTTGATGTTGCTGAGTTTCTCTCCTCTTATTTGTTAATAAATTTAAGGTCAAAGGGTGCAGATTTCACAACAGAACAAAGCACAATAGATACACAACTCCATTCACATGGATTTTGTTCTTTTGTGCTGGCAGTTGTTGTGAATTTGGTGCTTATGAAAGAGAAGTGAGCGACTCTCCCAGCTAGAAGCAGACACCGTATAGGCAAGCCCCACTTTGCAGCCCTGCATGTGTCCTTCAGTCCTGACCAGCCCTTGTTATTTTAATCCTGAGCCCTCATGTATGTTAGTTTTGGCACTGTTTAATCCTGATTTGCAATATGCTCTGCATTTGGGACGCAGGAGATTCCTCAGACAGTTATTATGTGGCCCCAATTTGATGCCCAGCTCCTAAACATATGCTTTCAGACCAACTATTCTGCCCTTGGCCCCCTCCTTTGCTACCAGTTCCCTTCAGTCATGCCCCACAGCTCCCCTGGCTTTCCTGTGCCTCAATCGCTGCAAAAATCTCTAAAGCTGCCCTGCCGCAATCCCTGCTTTTCCAGATCCGATTTACTCCCTCGTCTAAATTTTAATCTGCATCATTTGTGCTAGGCCACCACTGTCCATGGTGCTGCATTTCCAGTATCCTTTCTGACACATGTGATGAGTTTAGCTCAAGCTCCTCTCTTGAAGATTTTATCCCGGCACTCAGCAGTGAGTTAGCACATCATGGCCTTAATGTATTGGGCCAAGAGGGGTATTTGCTCCATCTTCCATCCTGCAGAAAGCACTGCCATGGTATCTGGCACAGAGATCATGGAAGAACAGGAACACATGATGTACGGACATCCCCAGGGTGCCCTAGGTGGCCCTTGGTGGCCTTTTACTAGATTACCATTGGGAGCCAGCCACAGGGATCCCTAAGTGAGCCTCTGTAGTCCAATCAGAATAAAGGCATTACCTTTCATTTTGGGGTCTTAGTCTTTGGCGTTATGGATCTGCTAATCTGACACCCCTTCCAGAGAGCTAGAGCTTACAGTGTGCTGCTGGTTCCCTGCATCCTACCATGCCTCCCACCATCACCAACATGGGAGTAGTCTGGTTTACAGTTTACCTCTGAAAAAGACCCATGATTGATTTGAGCAAACCCGTGCACATACAGAAAGGCTTGGCATGGTGTTTCTGATTGTGCCATTAATTCACTTGAAGATAAAGCACAAAAGTTGCCAGTATTTAGGGAAACACACACATCTCCCTTTCTGTGCCTCTCTCTAGCTTCCACTGGTAGTCCCAAGGTGTCCATCTGTGTTTAGGAAGGCTAGGAGGCAGCTTATGGTTTATCTTCTTTGACCCTAACTGGACCTACCGTATATGGGATTTTTGGTTTATCCATTGATAGCTTTCCACTGCTGTAGCCCTCTCTACCCACTTCAGACAAAAGAAGGAAGCATGTTCACCCAGCTCAAGCAAACTTATGATCCCATGTTGATCCACTTCGATAGCGGATCATTGAGTTCTAATGACCCACAATCCAATCCTGCCACTCAAGTGTGCATACATGCAGACAGAGGTATAGGGTGATAGTTTTCATACTGACAGCTTCAGGAACACACACAGGTTTCATAAGTAGTCTGGGCAGACGCTTCATGCTGCCATACTCCTGTCATCTATGCACTGTCGTCGGTAGAAATCTCTGCTGCTTCCTTTTTGGATGAATATAAACCAGACCCGGGACCCTTAGATTTGACGATTGATAGCCTAAACAATTTCAAAGGAAGACAGCTAAGATTTTCAATGCAGCATAGCAGATTTAGCCACGCATCTTGTGCTGAAATTTCATGAAGCAGCTATTAACCTTCTTCACATCTTGTACTATGCTATTGTAACTACTGGTTTTAGCAGAGTAACTCCTGATCTGCTCCAAAGTAAAGGGGATCAGACTTCAGCTGTATAAATACACTCCCAGTGATCACTCCAGCCATCAGTGAAATGAACCTGCCTCATGGATTAGCTAGGAAAATAATCAGCTTACAGAAAAAAAAAAAGTTCACTAGGGCAATGGGATCACATCAGACCCAAGCAAGGGATTTTTAAGTGTTCAGTGTTAGCCTAACTCAATTCGTACTTATATCAATAGCGAACATCCAATCCGTGAAGTCTGTATAGCGGAGATGAGAGTCCAGGTTGTATGTGCGTTTGTGTGTGTGTGCCTGCAAGCATTTCTGGTAGTTTTTATGTAAGAGCGCATGGTAATCTTTATTGATGTGAGTTTATTTCTTATTGAGTGCAGAGGATGAAGGGTTGACACAGTCCTGTTTGAATCAAGGGCTGAAGTTCCACAGTGCAGTTATTTAAAAAATAATGCTTGGATTGCTCAATGCCCAGGTTTTAAGAAATCAGCTTGCTCTTAGAGTGATCTGCAATGGAATTCCCCAAGGAAAGCAGAGATTTCCCTTTGCCCTTGCCTTGTGGATCACAGGTGACACCTGTCCCTCTCTCTTAAGTGACTTCACATTCTGTATTCAAGAGGTTGGCACTAGTTGTGACAATCATTCTTGACATAGTCTCCTGGATGTGATATAAACTTTCAGAATATGCAGCTCTTCCTCCAATCCACCCAGCAGGGAGAGAAGGAGCTGAGAGCCTGCAACACATCTGCTTCTCAGTGTGAGTCTTTGCTAGTGAGATTCCTGCTAATTAATGTCAAACTTATTTTAGCAAATAATACACATTATCTTGTCCTGCGGAAGAGATTTGTGCCAGCACTGATCACCGCCACTCCAGAGTCAAAGCATGCAAAACTCAGGCACAAAACAAGGTGGAAGTATACAGCTAGTTGGGAGAGTCAAAGCATCCCTGAGTCTGGGTTCTGCTGTCATGCTGACATGCCTCAAGAAGAAGGCCACTGAAAGCACTGGAATTACGTTACCAGAACGATTTGGGACCTGAGCTTTTTCAAGGGAAGGCAGTCACTTTGCCTCTGACTTTAGGGGGAGCATTATTATGCCCTGGAGTCCCTAAAGCCTGATCCTTTAAAGTGGTGAGCGTATGCAACTCTCGCCAGACTTTATCCTTTGAAATCAATGAGGGGTTGGGGGGTTGCCACTGAATTTAATAGACGTAGGACTGGAGGCTCTGAAGTCATCCAGATGCATGCACTGGGTGCTGGCGGGTGCTCCATGGATGTCTTTGTTCTCAAGTGAGAATTCTGCTTGCAATACTTTAAAGTATCTTCTCCCAAGACCCTGCACAGTTGGTATGGCAAGTACCATCGACTTGAATGGGAGCAGACTGAGACCAGTGCTGAGTTCTTGCAGAAATGCCACTTTATGATAATAAGTTGCTGTGTCCCAACTTTAATCTTCAGATACCAAAAGTGCATTATAATAATTTTTTAGGTAATCCTGCTTTATGGAAATTGTTCTCCATATTCTACATGAGAGTAAACTGAGGCAAAAGGAGAAAACCATCAAAAACAGCTAGTCAGTGGCAAAGGTGGGAATTGCATCTGGGAAGCCTGGCACACAAACCTCAGCTTCTATCCTTGGACTGTGCTTCTTCTTGGAAGAGGCATCTAAATGGATTACCTCCCTGCTTACAACCTAACAAGCTGATAACTACCCAGGAGTTAATGTAATCAAAAACAGTTTTCATTTTGGATATTATGACTTCAGTTTAGCCTAAATACAGTCTTGTCCATACAATTTTATTTTAATTATGTTATTCATTTTTATGTCTGCGTTTGCATTATCACTTTAATTATGGAAGCCTTTTAGCTTTTAGGACAGTTACAGCTGAAGTTAATGAAAATTATTTACATTCATTAATGGCAATTTCCATTATCATGCCATTGCACGGAAGCCACGCTGTGGGAATATGAAAGGCTGGGTGGCTTGCCAAAAAGAATGCTAAACTCAGGATAGCACTGCAAGAAATCCAGCTTGCGTGGTAGCTGGAGGTTCAATGAGACCCTTTCCATCTGAGGCTGCCACAAGAATCTGAAATTTTGGGATTAGAGCTGATAGCATTTTTTTCATTCATGGCATTTCTAACCGTACGGTTTCCAGTGCAACCTTAAATTGCTCCCCTTTGTGTGTTTGCTTCATGATACAAACTTTACATAAACTTTGCCTATAATAACCTATGAGCCCTCACTGCCCAGGAATAAATCCCACCCTAGTCCTCTCTTGCTAGAGGGTCACACACTACTAAGCTGCCTTTTTTTTATGTAGCGATTATAAAGCACCAATGAATCCTTCTGTTTGAAAGAGAGTATAAAAGATTAGTCTTAGAAGATGAGCACTCTTAGAAGATGCCATGACTGAACTCTCCCAGTCACTTGAACTTAACAGTAATATTTCTCACCAGTCCTAGAGGGAGGAGGGGGGAGAGAGTGAAGCTAAGAGCCAGCGCTGTGAGCTCATGTAAGTGATAGCATATCAGGCGGAAATTAAATGCCTCTTAGGCTTTATCAGCTTGCTGCTTGACTCATGACTAGAGATCCTCGTATCACTGCTGCTGACCATGCAGTCTGCAGAACCAGCATTTCCCTAGGAGAGGGCTGGCCACAAAGCCAAGAAAGATGAAACATTGAACTGCCCAACCTTGGCGCTCATTAGCCTGGAGGTTTCAGTTGGTTAGTGGGCCAGTGACAGCAATGGTAGCCAAGGTGCAGATCTTTTTAACAAGCAGATCCCATGCACTGGCAGGGTCCAAGATGCTGAGAAAGCACTTGTTCCTCACTGCTTCACTCACCTGCTTTGTTAATGTGCCTGTTTTTCACTGTCCCTGTATCTTGCAGACAGCATGTCCTTATGTTTCAATCTGAGGATGAATGAAGTACTGTCCTCGCAGCACTGCAAAGAGAGAACAGCTCAAATGCTACAGGAGACAATATGATGTGATAGGCTTTCCTGAATTTAAACATGACTTTCAGTGACACGCATGAAAGAGGTGGCATTTGCCAACAGGTAGCTGAGTTCCAGGTGTTACGCTTATACTAGGAAACTCTTGGTGTGTGCTGATGCTTTACTGTTGTCAAGCTCTGGCACCCCTTCCATGGGAGGACAGCAGTCCCCAGTTGTGTGGCACTGAATGGAGAAAAGCTGATTAACGCTATGGAGCTGTGTCAGTCTTCAAGTCGGTGGTAAGTGCTTGCAAAACTCCCTTACCCCTTCCCATACTCATGCTTGGGTGATATAAAGAATCCATATGCTGCAGAGTACAAACAGCACTACTAGACCAGTCGCAACATTAGGATCCCAGTCCTCCTGT